>NC_029774.3:128443891-128497419 GCF_000817695.3 Arachis duranensis
ATCAAATATAAAATTAATATTATTAGTAGAACTTTTTATTTTAATATAACACTTATTAATAATTTTTTATTAAAAATAATAATAGAAAATAATATCATCAATTACATAATACAATATTTAATTATACAAATATTTAACTTTCGACCTCCTCTTCAAAAAATTTTCTGGTAACCCAAATTTATCTCATATATATATACTGGTAACCCCAAACAAATTAAATTGATATTATAATACAATACCAAATAAAGATAATAAGAAATAATCAAAAGGCTAGGAACATAATTTTCTCATTTGAGTTTTTATTGGAAATTTTAAAGTTTGTCGTCCTGTAAGATTCGGAATTGAATGGTAAAACACGAATTTAGAAGCTTTTAGAGAAAATAATTAAAAAACAAGATTCAATAGGAAAATTACAAACTTCGTTCCCATATGCATGATGATGAAAGAGAGGTTAGCGATGAGAATTTTTGTGTGCTCTCATAGAAGTGAGAGAGAATTATACGAGAGAAGCTTGTGAAGAGAAAATGATTTCAGTAAAATGGTGAATATTTCAATTACTTATGTACAGAGTTCTGCCTTTATACAGAAATAAAGCAAAACAAGCTAACCACATCTAACTAGTCTAACAGAATGCAGCTAATGACTAACGTTAACTATCTGCTTTAAGAGAATTGCAACTAACTAATAATCACCTAACTAATAAAGTTAACACTGACACTTTGAGAAACTTTAATTTAACTAACTACATAACTGAATTGTAATTTGTTTTAAATATCTAAAAGAAAAGTTGGTAATGGTTGAGTTAAGATTGATTTTAGGGTTTATATATATATGGTGATAAATATTTGTTGATTTAAAAGTCCAAATTGTTTTAATGTGTGCTAAGTGATGCAGGTTTATTATTCATTTCTCAGCTCAAACTCAAGTTGCTTCAGCATATTTCTAATACAGTAACTTAAGGTTCTAGCCCAATACTCCTAATAAGCATCATTTAGAAAATACATGTCAAGGGAGAGAGTTCTTAAACATTCATGCTTGGAATAAAAGAAGAAAAGATAAAAGGACATTTAATACTATTAAGAGGCAGTTGAAGTTCTAGAAAAAAAAAAAAACAAGGAGACAAGGACAATATTACTATTCCAAAGACATTAGTAAAGTAATTAATATTCATAAAATCACTAGCAAAGTTGAGTCGAGCAAAACAAAAATGAGAATGCAGTTATAATGCCACAAAAATGGAAATGCTATGCATACCAAGGAAGACATCAAATCCAAGGACAGTAAAAATGGTGGAACAACTTCTCGAACAAGCAGAGTTAGTAGAGTAAAATAAAAAAGTATTGCGTGCCGATAGAGACCACTTCAACATGCAGATTCAAGTAGGAAATTGAAGAGGCAGTGATGGAATTTGAAGTATAAGCATCATCCTATAAAGTGGTCTACTCAACATCATTTGAGGATAAGGAAAAGAGAGTGCCATTAGATGGGTAGATGCTTCAGTTCTTTCTGAGAGCTCTTTAGTAGATACCATCTTTATAACTGAACTCAGGAAGCACCATAGGGTCTGTAGCCTCGACGGTGATGAACCCAAATATGAGTATTTGGCCAAGAAGTCGGGGCCTTGCTTTAGTTCGGGGCCTTGTAGCACCTTGCTTGTGAAGTATACAGGATGTTGTCCGACCTCATCCTCTCGTATTAAAGCTGACGCCACGGCCTTCTTTGCGACAGCTAAGTATAACACGAGTTCTTCACCCGCTTTTGGCCGGGTAAGAATTGGAGGTTGGCTCAGTAATGCGTGACCATCTTCTCTATCTTTTCCTAGTGAATTTGCATTCAAATTGGTGAGTTTAATCAAGATTTAAATATCTTTTAGCCACTATGGATGCTACTTTGAGTTGTGTGCAATTCTATTTATTTCAGGTAGCATTCAGATGGATTTGACGGAGTTTTGTAGCAGAAATGGAAGAAAGCAAATGATGTTGTCAACCCCGACCTCCTTGCACTAAAACAGGAATAACTTGAGCTATAGAGATCCAATTGACGTTATTTCAGCGGAATTAGAAAGATAACTTTCATAGCTTTCCAATGATATATAATAGTGCAAATTTCTTCTCCAGCACTCTCGGCCTTCACGGTGCCAAACTTGAGATATCTCAAGTTTGGCGCCACACACTCACTCTCTAAGGAAAGCATGCTAGCTTGCTGAAGCCAAACTTGAGAAAGAAAAGAAGACTTTGAAGGATTGCATGCTGACTTGCTAAAGCCAAACTTGAGAAACCTCAAATTTGGCGCCAAGCAAGCAGAATTGAAGAATACTTCACGTATCACTCCAAGCCAAACTTGGGACTACTCAAGTTTGGCGTCAACCAAGAAGAACAATGAAGATTGCCTGCGGTCCCAATGGCGCCAAACTTGAATTCTCCATGTTTGGTGCCACATTTAGTAAATCAAGTGGTCTCCATTCGTCCAAGACATGATGCACGCAGAGTTATTTTAATTTTGAGTTAAACTTTATTTTTATTTTAAAATGGAAAAAGATAATATTTAGTTTTAGGAAATATAATTTACATTAATTAGGATTAGATATAAAAGGGAAAAGAATCAGCCGTTCAGGTACATCTCTTCTCTTCTACTTTATTCCGCAATTTACAGTTTTACAGAATTCTAGTTTTTGTCTCTGAACCATAAGCAACTAAACCTCCACTGTTAAGGTTAGGAGTTTTGTCTATTGTATGGATTGATACTATTATTTTTCTGTTTTAGTTCATGTACTTATTTATATTTGAAGAATTGTTTTTCTTCTTTATCTTATGAATATGGGTGGAACGGAAGTTTGACCCTTGTTCTAATTGAGTTCTTGTATAACTTGGAAAAGCTCTTTACTTGAACAACAGCTTGAAAATAATTTCTCCTAAACCTCTAACTATCTGAATTTAACGGAATACGTGACATATAATCCTCTTATATTTGGATAATTAGGGTTTCTGTGGCATATAAACTAGAATTGAACTTCACCCTCTAATTGGAATTAAGTGACCAAGGAATTGGCAGTTGATGAAGGTTAGATGAGACTAAAAAGGTCTAAGGAATTAGGATTTAGTCACATATAGTTTGTCATGAATTGAATCTTGCATGATTAAAATAGTTACTATAAAAAGTCAATCCAAAAGATAGATATCTCTGAAACCTTAACTGTTTTTTTCACATATATTTCACCTCAATTTACTGCTTGTTTTCTGATTCTCTGAATTACTGTTTGATGCATTTGAGCTCTCAACACTCTTTTCTGTTTGTCTAACTAAGTAAATCATTTAACCATTATTGCTTAATCCATCAATTATCGTGGGATCAACCCTCACTCACCTGAGGTATTACTTGGTATGACCCGGTGCACTTGCTTTTGAACTCTTGGAACGCCTTCTCGCATTTATGAGTCCATTCAAACTAGCATCCTTTTATTAGTAGGAAAAAAGTGGTAAGGATCTTAATGCTGATCTTGCTAAGAATCTGAATAAAGCTGCAAGTCAGCCATTCAACTACTAAACCTCTTTTAAGCAGGTCGGACTCTTCATTTCCAGGACCGCTTTACACTTGTCAGGGTTAGTTTCAATCCCCCTTTGTGTTAGCATGAATCCTATAAATTTTTCAGCCTCCACTGCAAAGGCGCACTTATCGGGATTTAGTCTCATCCCGTGTGCTCTTATGGTGACGAAGACCTTCGAGAGGTCGTCCAGGAGGCCGGCGTCATCCTTGGTTTTCACCAGCATGTCGTCTACATACACCTGCATCAACTCTCCCAAATGAGGTGCAAACACCTTATTCATCTATCTTTAATAGGTGGCCCCTGCATTTTTTAATCTAAATGGCATGACCACGTAGCAATAGTTTGCTCTGGGCGTGATGAATGACATCATCTCTTGGTCTACCTTGTACATTAGGATTTGATTATACCCCGAGTAAGCGTACATGAATGACGAGTATTGATACCCCGAGCTAGAGTCCACTAGGGTATCAATATTCGGTAGAGGATATGGGTCTTTTGGACATGCCTTGTTAAGGTTCGTGTAGTCGACACACATCCTCCATTTGCCATTATGTTTCTAGACCAGCACCATGTTTGCCAGCCAAGCCGGGTACGTGACTTCTCTGATAAAGCCTGCTTCCAGTAGGGCTTGTACTTGTTCTTCGACCACTTGAGCCCGCTCAGCTTCTAGTTTCCGTCTTCTTTGTTGGACAGATCGGGATCCTGGATAAATAGCCAATCTGTGTGACATGAGTTCGGGGTCTATCCCAGGCATGTCGGAAGCTTTCCAGGCAAAGAGATCGAAATTTTGTTGTAGGAGCTGTGTCAGCTTCTGCTTCAGTTCTTTTGTTAGACTGGCTCCTATGTTGATGTTCTTTCCGACCTCTTGTCTGATCCGTACCTCTTCGGTCTTTCTTTCGGGCTGTGGTCGTAGTTCTTCTTTAACTTGGACTCCTCCGAGATCAATGGTATTGACTTCTTTGCCATTACCTCTTAGGTTAAGGCTTTCATTGTAACACTTTCTCGCCAACTTCTGGTCTCCTCTAATGGTGGCTATCTCTTCTGGTGTTGGGAACGTGGCTTAATGGGAGTGTCCCCTAACCTGAACAAAGTGTTCGGGTAGGCCTTTAACTCCTTCTCGTCCAATCTCAACTTGTCAAATGCTAGTTGAACAGGATGTCTGCCGAGTTCCCTTGGTCCACCAGAGTTCTGTGTAGATGAGCGTTGGCGAGAATCATGGTGATTACCACTGGGTCGTCGTGCCCGGGGACGATGTCTTGTCCATCTTCTTTGGTGAAGGAAATGGTTGGGAGGTCGGGTCCTTCATTCCCGACTTAGTTAACTTCTTTCAAATGCCTCTTTCGAGATGATTTGGTCACTCCTCCTCCCGCAAAGCCTCCCAATATTATATGAATATGTCTTTCGAGGTTTTGTGGGAGAGGACTTCTTCGTCCGTGACCTTCATCGTCTCTTTTTCTTTTCTTGTGATTGTCCGACCTTTCCATGAGATATTTGTCTGACTGAACTTCCCTAGCAAGTTTTTCTATCACATTTTTTAGGTTGTAGCAATCATTGGTGGAGTGATCGTACAATTTATGGTACTCACAGTATTCATTTTGGCTTCCCCCCTTTTGTCCTTGATTGGTCATGGGGGAGGTAGCTTTCCAGTATTACAAATTTTCCTGTAGACGTCGAGAAGGAAAACTCGTAAGGGAGTGTAGGAATGATACATTCTAGGCCTCTCAGATCCGACTTCTTCCTTTTTCTTAGGCTCCATATCTTTTTCTTTTGATTGATGGGGGTGCCCTTGTCGCCAGCTGGGTTCTTGTAGCCTGGCGTTCTCTTCTATATTGATGTACTTCTTAGCTCGTTCTTGTACATCACTTGAAGAGGTTGGGTGTCTCTTTGAGATGGACTGGGAGAAGGGTCCTTCTCGAAGTTCGTTGACTAGGCCCATTATCACTGCTTCAGTAGGTAGGTCCTGGATTTCCAAACACGCTTTATTGAACCTTTCCATGTAGTCTCTCAGGGATTCTCTGACCTCATATTTTACTCATAGCAGGCTTGGTGCATGCTTGACTTTGTCTTTTTGGATTGAGAAATGCGTAAAAACTTGCGCGAAAGGTCGTCGAAGCTGATCACTGACCTAGGAGAAAGGCCGTCAAACCACTTCATGACTGTGTTTGTTAGAGTTGTCGAAAAAGCCTTACAACGAGTGGCGTTCGACGCGTCGGCTACGTACATCCGACATTTGAAATTACTGAGGTGGTGCTTCGGGTCAGTCGTACCGTCATACAGGTCCATATCAGGGCTCTTAAAGTTTATGTGAACTTTAGCCCTCATGATATCTTCAATGAATGGGTCATCTTCTCCTAACGGGGTGTCTTCTCAATCTCTGCGGGAATTCTTATTTCGAAGGTCGGATTCCTGCCTTGAGAGCTTTTCTTCAAGCTCTCTTCTTCGCTCGATCTCTCTCCTTAGGCTTCGGTCTACCTCTCGTTGTCGTTCTAGCTCTTGCTCTAGCTGTTCGAGTCGACTTTGGCGGCCATGCGGTAACCCCATTAGGTCAGTGGAGTGAGGTTGTCCATCTTTTTCGGATTGATGAACCTCAGAGGAGATTCTTTTTGGACCCTGGGTATTCGAGGGACCTTCACCGTGCTCTCCTTCCATTCCCTGTAGGGATATTATTGCTCAGTCGTTGTTGACCGCGTCCTGGTGTTCTTGTTCAGACTCCGATGCGATGTGTCCGTCTTCATGCTGGTCGTCTGCCATCATGCGTTGATCTTCTAGGTCTCCGTCAACGTCACCAATGTTCTGAGACTTACCTAGAACCGGATGATTGGGCTCGAATGGAAGGCCCAAACGTTAAAGGAAGGTGGCCTCTGACTTGTTTCTCCCTGAGAGCCACTGTCCGAGTTGTGAGTTTTGAAGAATGGGGGTGGTACCTGCGAAGACACTCCGATGCCTAAGTTAGCAAGGGGGTAAGCAGGTTTTGAATGTATATTGAAACTTAGTTTTACCTTAGTGTGTCAGTGTATTTATATGTGATGAATCAATAACCACCGTTGAAGTAGTTCCACTTCTAATGGTGGATAATCGTCCCTTTATCTTAGGGTTGTTGAGATATCTCTTCTAGGAGTGGGTGAGAGATTTGAGGAGGCAGTTATTTATTTAAATCTGCTAGCACGTGTCGAATCCGACTTCTTTTGAGAAAGTCGGGTGAGCGGTAAAAGCCATCCCTTTGAATTGGACCTTTTTAACTTAATCGGATTTGACCATGAAAATGGATTTTCTCCATTTTTTTTTTCACTGGAGAGAATAAAGTGTGATATCTCACCTTTAATTCTATAAATGAGACTAAAAATTAATAAGAAAGAAAAAATAGTGAATGATAAGATTACAAACTAGATACTATCCAATTTTTTTTTACTGAAGAGGATCTACTCCCATTGCATTGGGTTAGAATATGAACAGTAATTAAACCTAATAATAAAAATAAAACTTCACGGTGCTTATTGTCTAACATTAATAATAGTAGAAATATTAGTATAATAGCGAAAAGAAATCATATTATTCTAAAACAAAATATATGATATTGTATAATAATTACTAATAATAATATATAAAATATGCTAATAATAATAAAAAATAAATATTATTCTAATAAATTTGATAATTATCTCTAACCTATTTCTCATTAATAATAATAGAGTAAAATTTTAATTTTTATTAATTAAGTTAAAACAAGACAAGCATATTAACATAACAATAATAATAATAATAAGAAGCATAAAGTATGTGTTTTTGTCTTTAATGTTGTGATTTTTTTTAAAAAATATTTCTATCGTTTAACTGTATTAAATTTTGTTCTTATTGTTTTTGGTTTATATCAAAATTATTTTTAGATGTTAATTTTATTTGAAATATTGAAGATAAAATAAAAAATATTTAAAATCTAATTTGATACATTTGTATTAATGACATGATAGATTATAAACAAATAAACAATATTGTGATAAGTAATATCAAACTAATATGTGCTAATTAAATAGAGTATTATCTTACGTGACATATCTATTATTATATTATTAAACGTTATTAAACTATAATGTGACACATCGCGAACCATCTATAATAGTACGTGGTAGAAAAACGAATAAAAAATCAATGTGTATAATATTAGTCAATTTAAATGATATTTTTTTTATACCATTTAAATCTTAAACGACTTTGATGCACGAAAGTTAATCTCATGAATTACTTTAAAGTTTTATTTCATGTAAGTTGTGTAATAATAATAAAAAAAAGAAGTAAATAGTGAATAGTGGATTTGTGGTCCATAGATGTACCCTAACAAAATAAGACGGAAACAACTAAATGCGTGAGGAACTGACATGTTGTATTGTCATATATTTTTTTAGGTATTAGCCAAATTTTGGTATAATACTCATTTATTGACAAAATATTTTTTGTGTGTATTGACAATACACTTTCATATACGGTATATTTAAATATAAAAAATATAATACAATTTTTGAGAATTATCTCACCCTCAAAATTTTAAAAAATGCTATAAAATTTAATGATTATTAAATTTACACCAAAATTTAGTTAATATTTAAAAGATTGCCTTGCATGCATTATCGTGCGAAGGTAATAATATTATTTTTTATAATATATTTTAATTTTGGTAGGTTAAAGATGAATAATTATAAGTTTAAATTTTATTTAAAAATTTATTATTAATTAATAAATTATTATATATGTAAAATAATATTTGTTTATACTGTTTAGAGTTGGTTATAGTATTAAATCATTAATTATTGAGTCACCAAAAAAAAAATCATTAATTATTGATTGCTAAGGAGCACGAGTCAGACGGGCCATCCTGCTTGCATGCGGATGCACGTGGCGACAGACCACTGGCATTGTGGATCCCAAATCAGATTCCCTCTCAAAGAATCATTGATGAATTTTTTTTGTCCCTTTTTTTCCATCTCTCTCTTTAATTATTGAATAATATCTCAAATTAATTTTTAAATTAAATTATTAAGCAAAAAATAATATTCCAAATCAGTTTGTTAAATAAAATTTAGTAGAATATTTTAATTTCTTAACAAATTTTAATTATTAAATTAATTTAAAATTTTTATTTTATTAGATAAATCAATCTTTTCATATCAAATTATTTATCTACATAAAAACAAATTTAAAAATTTTTAAATATTATTATATTTTTATTAAATAATAACAAAAATTTATTTGTTTTATTTTTACTAAAATTCAACGTAAAACCTGATATATCTGATAAAAAAAGAATTAGACATTGAGTTAATATTTTTTGATGCAGAAACTTATTTAATATTAAAATTTGTTGAAATTTAAATTCTCTAATTAAAATTTCATTTAGAATTTTTTTAATTTTAAAAAATCAATATTTCTTATTTCATAAATCATTTTGAACATTAACATTTAACAAATTTTTATTTTTTTAACCTCTCCTTTTGCTTTCTTTTTCTTTAATGTATGTGTTTTTTGAAGCCTCACAAACTTTAATTCCAAGTTTTAGACTTTTTTTTTTCTTAGGGGAGAGGAGAGGAGAGGAGAGGAGAGGAGAGGAGAGGAGAGAAGAGAAGAGAAGAGACTAGAGAGGAGGCCCGTGTGTAAATGTGTATTGTGAGTCTGTGAGCGATATCATATCATATGCAGCAAAGAGGGAGAACCAATAACCGAAGATCAAGGAGCTTCACGAGGTCTCGTCTTGCCATAGAGGGCTCTTAAGTTATTACATCTTCGCACACATACACAATTCACCCAACCTATTTCATTCTTCTTCTCCCCTTCAATTCCATTTCCATTCTGTGTCTGCCGGCCATGGCTTCAGGTCCAACCGCATTTCTTCTCATTCACTCTCCTTCTACTTAATAATATTCCATGAACATGAATCAATTGCGTTTCATTTGCATCTGCCATTGCAGGTATGGACGAGCGTGAAGTTCAGAAAACCTACTGGATCGAGCATTCGGCTGATCTATCGGTGGAGGCCATGATGCTCGATTCCAATGCTTCCGATCTCGACAAGGAGGAGAGACCTGAGGTACATTAACCTCCATTGGATTCACTGGCTCGTTCTATCAATGGTTTCTTGTGCTCACTTAATTGAATCTTTGATTGAATTTCCTAATAATATAAATATTAAAACATTTCAGATATGTTCTCTCCTCAACTTCATTTCCTAATATCACATTATTGTATGACTACTCTCTCTTGCTACTTTTAAACCAGAATTGACTGTTATTATTATATTCAATGCTTCCCTCTAGAATTAGGGTTTTTTATTTATCATTAGAAATTGTAGAATATCACTCTTTTTATACTGGGAAAAAAAAAAGAATCAGTTTTCCTATATTTAAATAAATTTGTAAAAATAATATTTAAAATACTGTAAATCTGATTTCAGTAGTGTATCAACTTTTGTTTTAGAAGTTAAACTAGTAAGCACAATTAGGTTTTAGCTTTGAGCTGTAATTGAAACAAACCAGAGAAGGTGACACATTATGCCAAGAATCAAGATCACTTTAAGAAAACATAAATCGCTTTATTTTGAAATCAATTCTGATAGAATTTAATTTTATACAGAATTAATTCAACACCCACCGACACGTGTATGCTACTGCATTTAGCTTAAAACTTTGTTGGATATTCATAACAGTCAGCAAAAGCAAATTGCTAATTTCTATTTAAATATTTTCCAGTATCCCACTATCACATATCTTTCTTCCCCACCTTTTATCATTTTCATTTTTTCTGTTTTCTTTTGGTATTCAAAGTCTGTGCCTTTCAACTCATCTATTTTTGTTAACATAGGTACTGTCCCTGCTACCAGCTTATGAAGGAAAGTCAGTTTTAGAGCTTGGAGCAGGTATTGGAAGATTTACTGGTGAATTGGCTGAGAAAGCTGGTCAGTTGGTTGCTCTGGACTTTATTGAGAGTGCAATAAAGAAGGTAAGCATGGTCTTTTTGATACTCTGGAAATTGATGGTTTATACTTAGATCAGGGCAACAAATTTTGTTAATTCTACCCATTGTCAGGTAACCTGAATTAGTTATCTCCCATAATTTTTGTAGAATGAAAGCATTAATGGACACCACAAGAATGTCAAGTTCATGTGTGCTGATGTCACATCTCCAGACTTGCATATCTCTGAAGGATCGGTTGATGTGATATTCTCAAACTGGTTGCTTATGTACCTTTCAGACAATGAGGTCAGCTTTCTTATTATTAAAGTACATGAGTTTTGTGATTTTGTTTTACAGTTAGGCTTGTCAAAATAAACAGGATGTACCCGCTTGAAGTAGTGGTACATGGTTCCAAATTAATTACAAGGAGTTTGTAAATTTCCAACATCAATTTCAGTTGTGAAATTAAATTGAACGTCAATATTAATGGCTTTCATTAATTCGTCTGTTCTATTTCTGGCCTCCGCATTTTGCTATTTATTACAAATGATTTTTTTCCTTTATCTGTCTTCTATAGGTGCACCTGGCTTCATACCATTACTTGATGCTTATTTTTCCTTCAATTTCATTGTAGGTTGAGTGTTTAGCAGCGAGGATGATAAAATGGTTAAAAGATGATGGATGTATATTTTTCAGAGAATCTTGTTTCCACCAATCTGGAGATTCAAAGAGAAAATACAACCCTACTCACTACAGGGAGCCCAGATATTACACAAAGGTTTGTTGTTTGGAGTGCACAACCCAACTCCCTAATTTTTTTCTTTCTGCAAATTGAGATGATATGGGGAGTATGCATTGATGGAGCAGGGCAGAGTAAATGCGCATTGTCCCATATCTGCTTAATTAGTTGACTTCGAAATCAGTTGGATGAAGAAATTGTCTTCATAGATGCAATTCGCTAATCCTTATTGCAAGCAAAAATGTCTTCAACTTGTTATATCGCATCTTCTTGATGTTCTGTTTAGAATACATGTGAAACTGATCACACATTCTTTTTATCTGTCTATATCTGTTTTACATGCAGGTATTTAAAGAATGCTGCATGAGTGATAATACTGGGAATTCCTTTGAACTTTCTCTTGTGGGATGTAAATGCATCGGAGCTTATGTTCGGAATAAGAAGAATCAAAACCAGGTAACAAGATTCGTTTTCTATTTGTTTTTATGATTTAGTCATCTTAAATTCAGCTTATCATAATGATTGACAATATATATGCATAAATAATATCTCTGTTGCACAGATTTGCTGGATATGGCAGAAAGTTAGCTCACATGATGATAAGGGGTTCCAGCGATTCTTGGATAGAGTTGAGTATAGCAATGAAAGTATTTTGCGATATGAGCATGTGTATGGCAAAGGCTTTGTGAGTGTCGGAGGACTTGGTATGCCTTTACATTTTTACCTTGCTATCTCAGATATGTTTAGTTTTTGTTAAAATTGAAGAATGATCTTCCTTGGTGTCAAAATACATCTTATTCTTTGCAAGAATAAGCTTCCCTTACAGTTACTTGGCTGTGGTTGTTGAAAGGTTTCATGTGCACTTACTAAACTAGCATCAAATCATTATATTGCTCATGCAAAAGCTGAAATACATTACTGGTTGACTTGTCATTTAAGTTACTTGTTCCATGACTACAAGTTCTAATCTGTTTTGTCACCTCTTTTGCCTTTAGGAACACAATGTAGATTGATTTTGGATTTATAGGAGAATGATTATGTGCACAAGAAAGAGATTTACCAGTGACAATAAATAAAAGTGAAATCTAGTATTTCTAATCTTTTTATTTTGAATATTGGATCTTCTTTGACTTGTCACTTAATATCATTATAATTGACTTAGCTTCTTAATATATTGCTGCCTTTGTCCAATAATAACTGTCCTTAGCAAAAATTTTTGTCCTAAATTATTTAGAATTTGTGAATATCTATGAAGCATCAATTGATATTTTTCTAGCTTTACCCTTGTATTTATTAACTCAATTTAATATAGTAATCATACATTAATGGAAAAATGTAAAGGGTAATTTAGTCAAAATTAGCTGATCTTTTTCCACATTTGAGTCAATCTAATGATTTCTTAATCCTATTGTGAAAACCTTAACAGAAACTTACTAGTGGATGGGAGTAGTATATTCGACTTGGGGACATTTGGTTAGTGCTGCTAAAAAAAATATCATTTTACAAAATGTAACATCTTGAAGTCTTATAAATATGAATAACCAAAATTTGACGAAATCAAGTTGTGGTGGTGAATGGAGAAAGTACTCGGCTACTAGCCATTCTTAACTTGTTCCTTACTGAATTTCTTTGCCCAAAAAGCATTGTCATTAATATTATTTTTTTCTATGAAGAACCTATTGTTTGGATTAGGATTTTTTGTTGTTCTTTACTTTCACATCGTTTATTTTATTTGTCCATGTGTTTGTGTTTCTTGCTTGGCCAGAAACTACAAAAGAATTAGTGGCAAAGTTGGGACTAAAGCCTGGACAGAAAGTTCTGGATGTTGGTTGTGGTGTTGGTGGAAGTGACTTTTATATGGCTAAAAATTTTGATGTTGAGGTTGTTGGCATTGACTTCTCCATAAATATGATTTCTCTTGCTATTGAACGCGCTATTGGACTCAAATACCCCGTTGAATTCGAATGTGCCGATTGCACTAGAAAAACATATCCAGTGAACACATTTGATATAATCTACAGTCGTGATGCTCTGTTGCACATTAAAGTAAGGAACCAAACCTTATTTTTCCTTTTAAATTTGATTTTTTATTTATTATTATTATTATTATTTTTTAAATCAAGCTTTTTGTAAAGTCACATGATAGTTGAAAATTGTTAAATAACAATTTAGTCAAACATGTCAAATTATCTAACAATTTTTAAATATCAACTTCATATGTGAGTCTCTACCTTAACTCATTCTTTGCCTTCTAAATTATTAAATGTGTTTGTTTGGATTTTTTTAAAAAAAAAATTAAAGAAAGTAATTTTATATGTATATGTATAGAAAAATGATTAAGAGTCTTAACTCATCTTTCTAATTTCTAAATAAAAAAAAGTTTTGAATATTTTTATCTTTTTGATATTTAAAAAAATAACATATTGAATGTTTACTTATTTATGTATTAGGAGGATAAATTAGAATTCCTAGTCATTACTCATCATTATAAGGGTGTTGGGACACAATTTTTAAAAAGTACTTAAAAAAAATCTATTTTAGCAATATGATGCTTTTTTAAAATATAAAAATTAAGAAACAAATCATGGATTGTATCTTAGAAAAATTACCTATATTTTCCATCCAAATATTTTGCTAATTAAAAAAAAAGATTTTTTTAAAGATAAAAGAACAAATACTTTTTTCAAAAGTAGACCTCTTGATTTTGAGAATATATGCTATGCCTTTTTTCCCCCTACAGTTCATTTAATTTTTATTTTTAATGCCTCTGATATCTGTTTTCTGCAATTTACTGTGGATTAATACAGGATAAACCAACACTATTTAAATCATTTCACCAGTGGCTGAAGCCGGGTGGTATACTTCTAATTACTGATTACTGCAAAAATGCTGAAAATCCATCAGTAGAATTCGCTGATTACATTGAAAGAGGCGGATATCATCTCCATGACATTAAAACGTATGAGCAGGTATGGTTGCGAGCGCTATTGCCAACATCATCAGTCTTGTTTTTGTCTATTTGTTTGACAAAACGTTGTGTATTTAAAATCGTCAGATGCTCGAGAATGCTGGATTTGTTAATGTCATTGCTGAGGATCGAACTGATCTGGTTTGTTTGACCCCATAATTTACTTGGCATCGTGATTTTTGGTTGTCGTAGTCCTCGAGTTGTATGACTATTAATTTTAATAATTGTGTGGTTCAGTTTGTGGAAACACTGCAGAAGGAGTTAAATGACCTTGAGAAAAAGAAGAATGAATTCGTTGATGACTTAAGCGAGGTGGGTTTCTCATTCTTTTTATTAATGATTTGAGTTTTGACGTAGTTTGTGAAGCATCAGATATTATCGGGATTTTGACTTTTTTCAGGAATACTACAATGAAACTGTTAAAAGGTGGAAGGGAAAACTGAACAGGGGTGAATCTGGAGAGCAGAAGTGGGGCTT
This sequence comes from Arachis duranensis, assembly GCF_000817695.3. NCBI lineage: Eukaryota > Viridiplantae > Streptophyta > Magnoliopsida > Fabales > Fabaceae > Arachis > Arachis duranensis. The sequence goes on from NC_029774.3 coordinate 128,458,559, forward strand.
CTTCATTGCGAAGAAAGAGTGATGTGATGAATTTTTCTTTTTCCTAATGCCTTCTAGCTCATATATTGTGTACCGTATCAACACGGTTTTCCGGATAATAGTTTGAATAATTATTAGTTATTTGTATAACTGGACAAAAATTATGTATTATGCTGTTAAGACTTAAGAACAAATAGAGAGAGTCTGCTCATGGAGTTGAATATTATTATTATTATTACGTTACTTGGCATTACGGCTTCCATGGCAAAGTAGTATGCAACTTTCTAGTTGTGCGTTTTATTAAGAAGTTTTGGCTATGTTTGAGAAATTTTAATACGTTGTGTTATGAAGGAGAGGGATGATTTACTTAAAAAATTACTCTTTTCTTGTCCCTCATGATGAGTGATGAGAGACATTTAAATACTTCCCAAACATATTATTTAAATCTGACCATGCCACTTGTACCCTTCTCTTCAATTGCAACTCTTCGAAAACATGCATGTCTGACTCATATTTAAATAAAGATTTAATTATTTGTCGGTTTCTATAATTTTACTGGATTTTCAATTAGATCTTTATATTTTTTTTTCTTTTCGACTGAATTTCTATATTATATCAAATTTTGTAACTAAATTACAACAAGAAATGTTTAAACTAATAGAATATTCCATTAAACAAAACAAATATGTCTCACACTTAATTGAATATTCTGTATAATTTAATAGAATATTCCATTAATTTTAACATTTGAGAAAAAAATAAATTGATTATTGATTCCTGACTTTTTGATCCACGGGCATTTAAGTCTTTGAAAATTTGAAAATACATTTAAATTTCTGATCTCTTCAATATCTGAACATATTGATCCCTGTCCTTGAGTCTAATTTATAAATTTTAAAAACTCACATGTGTATCCATATCAACCAATACAACGGGAGTTATGTTTGATTTTTCTGTTAAATCTGACAAACTCAAGTGAACATGAGGGATCAATATGTCTAGGTTTTAAAAAAGTCAAGGACTTAAATGTATTTTCAAATCCTCAAAAACTTAAATGTCAGCGGATCAAAATGTCAATGACCTATTTATCCTTTTAACGTTTTTGTCAAGATAAAGACTTAGTTACATATAAAAATCTAATTAAAAATAAAAAAATATAAGAACTAATTATAAATCCGGTAAAACTATAAACATTGACAAAGTAATTAAACCTTAAATAAAAAGTGCATCAAACCTAACAGATGTTCTTATAAGGAAAAAAGAAATATTGAATCATCAGTTTCCAACTTTAAAGTGTGTGTTTGGATTTACGTTAGGCAAACTGAAATTTGAATGAAAAGTGATTTTATAGAATTGATTTTGTGCTGCCAGCTTGGTAATTTTTACTAAAGTTGATTTTGATAAAATAAATATTATTTGGATAATATTAGTTAAAATCACTTCTAGATAAATAATTTGTAAGTATTTTTATTTTTTACAAGTTATATTTTTATTATTATTTATAATTAACTTTTTATTTAATTTATCATTTTTAATAAAAACAATAATATATATTATTAAAAAATTAAAATAGTAAACAGTGCACAAAAATTAAAATAATTGTTTTAATATTCTCAGTATTTATTTAGAAAAAAATTATGAAAAAACCAATAATAATTAGCAACAAATCTAAATGTACGTTGAGTAAACGCAGAAGCTATAGCTTCTAGTGAACGAGCTTTTGGGATGCAGAATCACGTTGGCGTTCAGAGAAAAAAAGTTGCCAAACATCAAAGAATAGCGTTCAAAGCATTGTAACTCACTTTTATCCTCTCCAACGTGTTTCACAAACACACCCAAAGTTTAAACACTACCTAAATAAGAATCATACGAACCCAGCAGAATAGAGACAACGAATGATTACAGCCATAAGCGTACTATGTTTTGAACGTTAAATATGCAATGGATTTATTTGATTACTATTGTGGAGACCTACTGCAGGTGTTGTGATACCGCGGAACATCAATTACCAAACAGGATACACGCTCTGAAGTGTAAACTTCTGGCTCAAATCACATACAGAACTAACCGCATGAACACAAACATCTTTCAACCTTTGTTTATCCATTTTACTTATCTTTGGGGGGCCGGAAGTCACAGGTATCACTTGCAAGTTGCAACTTTTAGACCAAGAAAAAATGAACTCTGAATAGGTTATATTCTGATTTGTGAAATTACAGTGTAAAGGAAAATCACCAAAGTAATTCTATACGGGAGCTCTGACAATTCCCTCACAAAAGTAATGATGAATATCTACAAATTCACTTCTTATTTCCGCAATATAAGATCCCTATGGTACAAATTTCCCTAAAGCTAGTTAGTTCCTCCCACCTAAGGGGAAGGAGAACCTGGCACCCTCTAAGAGATATATTGAACATGAAATCAAGGCCAACAAAATCAATCTTATACCTGATTCAGGCTAGTAGCGCCATGAACTAATTTGGTGCTGGCACTCTGATGTCATTAGGGTGATTTTGCTGTGCCACCTCTCCAGCCAAAACAGCACCCTGCCTTCGTTGCCTCTCCCGGAGATATAGCACAGTTAAGAGGCATGCAAAGAGGGTGAGAATTGTAGCATTTCCCTCCTCCAAAAGTACATTCTCCACCCATGCCTCTAATTTGGGATAGACTTCTGGCAAAGAATCTATCAGATGGACCTAATAAAAGCAATAAGAACACAGCAATTAGGATCTAGAAAAGTGACATCCAGAATGTTATTCGGGGAAGCAAATTGAAAGTAAGAGCAAGGCTACAAAATGACAGACAATAGAGCAAGATATCAAGGACAGACAAAGTACGAAGTAACTAGTACCCACTGTTGTGTATTTCCTTTAGGGCTAAAGATTGTTGTTGCTGCACCTCAACACAATAAAGTTTTAAGAATCTTATTATTCGCAGCAACAATTTAAAAATATATTTACCCCAAGAATACAAGTTATTGTCCATCATATGAAGGAAAATATAGTGACATGTGCATATATAGCACCAATATAATGTAGTAGCTCATAAAACAACAACAAAAAATAAATCTTGATTGACAAGGTGGTGTCGAGTACGTGGATCAGTTGATGCCACAGTATTCTATCACAAGATCATATTCATATTTAAACCATTAGGATAAAATCTCTTTTAATAATTTAACCATCTTTTAGGTCCTAGGGTCTGTTTGGGTAAATAGCTTAGACATTCATGTAAAAGTAACACAGAAAAGCAACTTATGAATGAGTTATTTTGTATTTTATGTGTATTCATGGAAGTTTTTCTTGAGAAGCTAGATATTTAATTTCTCAAAAACCACTATAAATGACATTTTGAGAAGTTATAAAATGTCTAGCCAAACATGACATAAAGCTTTAAGGTAGCGTTTGTTTGATGTCCATATCTCAGTGACACATGTCTGCTGTTTGATTTGGTGAGACAGATTTTCAAAGGACATGGGAGGACACGGATGGACACGGAGACACCAAATATGTGTACCTCCAATTTGGTGAGATACTGAGACACAATTTGTGAGACGCTAATTTTTTACTCTTTTACCCTTATTCAATTTATAAATTTTCAAAATTTGGCCTCCTATCTCCCCAAACCTTTTCTGAATGAAGGGTAATTCAGTCTTTTTCAAATATTTGTGTGTCTTGTTCATTATTTTTGCCAAAACATAATACATAGACACAAATATTTTATGTCTATGTCTTTAATGTCTGTGTCTTTGTGTCTATGTCTCATCCTATACATCAACCAAATGGAGCCGTAACTTTAAAGCATAACTTTTGTCTTCTTAAAGTTGAAATAAGCCATAAGGATTGTTATTCAAATGGGGCCGTAATCTTCACGTTGCTCTAAGGCTACTCTCCATCTAATCTACTCACCACTCTCCACATGAGGATCTCTATATCACTTTCCACACATGTCCAAACCATTTAGTATTTTACCCTCTTTATGATAGGCATTATTTGAACTCTCTCTAATGCATCCGCAACTGATCTTATCCCTTCTCCCGAGTACACAGTCTACATAATGAACACAACATTGTCATCACCACAACATTTAGCTTATTCCCTGTTGACTTTTTAACCACCCAAAATGAAAAGAAAACCGTCCATATATCTACGCTTTTGACAGAATATATTGATTGGCAATGAACTATGCTGTATTTCAGAAGATAAACCAAATAAACTCACCAAGAAACTGTCAGCATAGTTCTTACGAACCCACAAACTTGTAAGAGCTAGTGTGACCGGCAACTTTGCTGCAGGATCATGCTCTAGAGCTTCATCATAGTATCGCTTGGCTAGATGAAGGTCAAATGGAAGTCCTTGCCCGTGCTCATACATGTATCCAAGATTGAACATGGCTTGTGCATTTGATTGTGACTTGGCATGCATGTAAGCCTCAGCAGCTCGCTCATAATCCCTGGTAGTACCCTGAGTAACATAAGGAACAAACAAAACATAAGATAAAGTGGAGAGAAGTTGTAGCGAAAGAGCACCATATCATAAGTTGAATATTCAAAACACTGCATGCAGATGTCGAATTCATACAAAAACACATACCCGACCATAGTAATATGCATCTCCAATGAGTAAAGCAGCATGTTCATTACCCTGCTCAGAAGCTTGCCACCACAGAGAATGTGCACGCTGATGCCTTTCTGCATCAGTGCAAAATCCAGATTCCCCCAAGCACATGCTACGCTCACCATATTTGTCAAGAATCCATGCAGCATTACTTTGTGCCACCTCATAGCCCAACTCAGCCATTCTTGAATACAACAAGAATGCCTTGCCAACATCACCTTTTAAGTATGATTCCAGTGCCCATCTAGACAAAGAACTCCATGGACCCCGCTCTGCAACAAGTTTGTACAGAGCAGTAGCCTAAGACCCAAAAAAAAAGATTTAGCAGGAAACTTATTGGAAGAGATCTTTTATGACAACTGTTAAGGAATGAAAATATATCAACTCATAAATTTAATCTTGGCTCGTCGTATCCAGGAATTCTACTTCCTCTAGCCCCTAATAACTATGGAGGCAGTGTTCTTATGAATTATACATATAATCTCATGTGATCAGTAAAAACTTTATACATGCAAAACCATTAGGTTTTCATAATATAGTTCTTACATATATGATCAATATATAATTATACTGACAGTAGTTACTTTTCCACTAAATATATGTATCTCTCTCTTACATCCTCCAAAATATAGTATGTTGAAAAGAGCTGATTTCAGGAAGTACACAGCAAATACCAAGTGGCACTTGCATGATAAAAAGAAGAGAGAAAACCTTACCAAGGGTATGTTCTTCTTGAATCCAACACCAATATGGAAAATCTTCGCCAGCTGGTAGAATGCCTTTGGTTGACCTTGGTTAGCAGCCACTATAAAGAACTTACATGCTAGTTTCACGTCTCTTTTCACTCCAATTCCTTTGAGATACATGACACCCAAGTTATAGTGCCCTCCAACCTCGTCATTATCAGCAGCCTTTTCAAAGTACTCTTTTGCCTATAATTGCACAGGAGAGAATATACAGGTGAATTCCAATGATAATGATATTGAGTACACAAACATGCACTGTGTTATTGCAAGTGTTAGCCCTCAATCTGCCACCTTAACCCTCCCAAAACGATTTTGATTTTGCAACACTATCCAACGGCATGCCTTCATCATTCTGAATCTATCTGTTATTACTTATTAGTTCAAGATGATACTATATTAGGTGAACAAAGTGGATTAATAAGTTGTTCACAATCAATCAAAGCTAAGGAAAAGTGCAGTTACGGGCACACATTTCTGTGAATTACTGTATAAAAAAATGCTGATTGCTAAATGCAAGTAGCTGCTATGGAGGAGGGAGAGAAAGAGAAGGAAGGACTGTCAGTGAAACAATCAGGCAAGCAAAGTAGAGGAAGATGAAGACAGACATCTTACTTTAGTGTAATTCTTCTTGTCGACTCCATACCCCTTGACATACAAATAACCCATCCCGTTATAAGCAGAATATAGCTGTTGTTTGGATGCAAGGGTAAGCCATTCAAGGGCCTTTGTGTAGTTCCTCTCCACACCAGCGCCCCTAGCATATATCTCCCCAAGAAGTTCCATGGACCTGGGTTCTCCCTTCTCAACGGCCTTCAAGAACCAGGAGAGTGCCTTGGAATGGTCGCGGCGCAATCCCCGGAGGCCAAAGTAGTAAAAGAGGCCAACTTTGTACATGGCTCCTGCATTCCCCTTCTGGGCCTGGTACTCCAGAATCTGGAAGTCCTCATCCTCCTCCCCTTTTGATTTTCTGAGAGCTTCCTTATTCTCCTCGGCCCCATTATGAAGCCTAATAGGTTCAATTACCGGGGAGTCTTTTGAAATCAAGAAACTATTCACAGCTACTTCAGCTAGCTCAGCATAAATCTTCACAGCTTTCTCAAACATCTGCACCCAAATTAGTCAATCAATCAACACGCTAAATTCAATTCAATTCAACTGCAGGATGAAGAGATCTAAACCTATTCTATTGCATTTGCACATGACAACATAACGATCGGAAAAGGAGTAATCAAAATAAGCAAAGAGTTGGAAAGGAAAGGGCCTCACATCTTGGCGAGTGTAGATATAGGCCAAGGCCATCTTGGACTGCATGTTGCCACCATCAGAGGCAAAGTGATGGTACAGGAACGCCTTTGATTTGCTCCTCTCTCGAAGGAGACCCATTCCGGACAAAAACCCTAGCACCGACTGCGCCCCCGGGTACCCGGACTCCGCTGCAGCCTCGATCTCAGCGGCGCCCTCCTCGCTGAGCCTGACGTCGGCAGAGGTGGCGGCGGACATGATCTTAGAGATGCCGGAGTAGTAGAGGGCCTCGGAGTCGGAGGGAGGGTTGGGGGAGAGGGGAAAATCAGGCTCGAAGATGGGGCGCCATGAATCGGGGTCAAGCTCGTGCTCGGACTTGTGGGGGTCGGAGTCGCCGAAGTCATCCCAGTCGGCGGAGGATTCGGGATCCGCGGCGGCGGATGAGTCGTCGGCGGGGGCATCCTTGAAGTCCTCCTGAGATAGGACGAGGACGAAGGGGCGCGCCCTCAGAGTGATTGGGAACACACATAAGATCCCTATCACCACACACACGCACAATAACACGCTCCTTGATCGCCCACGCATCGTTTCTTCTTTTCTTCCAAGCTACCAACCAACACAACACACAAAACAGTTATTGATGGAATGGGAAAGTGCCCGCTGCCGCTGCTGTAACACCCACAGTCATATCATCTACTGTTACTATCGATTATGAATGAATTGTTCAGATAAATGTTGCGGCATGGCAAGATGCTGTTGCCACCGCGGCAGGGGCATTACTGGAATCTTATTGCATCTCTGCTATTCCGACCACTAATATCCTGCCAACTCAGCACCTTTCCTCTCTTATGAGTCATCCCCTTCTTGTGTTGGGTATAGGGTGTTCGTGGTGCGTTTGTATCGATTTTGAGTTAAAAATTCAACCGATTCGAATATTAATTTTATTTGTGGTGCGGTTTGAATTTGATTTTTTTTTAAATTTCGATCCGATCTAGTTTTAATCGGTTTGGATTGGATTAAAAAACTTAAATACATATAACAAGTTTTAACATTAAATTTTAAATAATCAACAATAACATAACAAGTCTCAATAATATCTTAAAAATCCAACAATAACATAACAATTAAAATAAAATTATAGATTAATTAAAATAAATAAATAAATAACATTTTGAACATAAAATATTTATTAAATAATAATAATACATGAATAATATAAAAAATTGAATATGTTATAAGTATAATTGTAAATATAATAATAAAATAATAATATTATAACAGATTGTGCGATTTGGATTGGATTTGATCAATTATGAAAATTAGATTCAAATCAAATCCGATCTAGCAGTTTTTAAAAAATAGAATCTAATTAAATTTGAATTAGTGCGGTTTTAATCAATTTTCAATTTGGACTGAATTGGATGAACGGTTTAATTTGGATCGTTTCGATTTGAACACCTCCTATTTGGGTCAACCACCGTCCTAGCTTGTGAGTAAACGGGGCCTAAGCCCACTACATGGGCCTTTATTATGTTTTGAGCTAGTATTGAGCTTTGTTAATTTTAGTATTGGGTCTTGAATTAGAACCTGCTCACGACCAAAAACAAGTAGAACCAACTCTAGCTACTCTTTTTGTTCTTGCAATTACTTATTAATTATTTCGATTTTGCTAAGTAGTTGAGCCATAAATCCCCTTATAAGCATATTAGTGCTACTTGAAATTGATTAATTGATAGAAAAGCTTTCCAATTCTTTCAAAGCCAAGGAATTGGCAAAATAATAAAGTGAATGATTAATCATTTTTAAATTAAAAGAGTAGAGTTCACAATTTCAGATATATTATATGACGGTGGGTTAATCATTCTTAAGTTAATTATTTTATTATTTTACCAATTTTTTGGTTTCAGAGGATTTAAATTCAAATTAAAAGGGGAGTTAGTTAATAAACAAGAGTGGAGGAGATTGTAAAGGGTGTGGTGTTGGTGTTGGTGGGGCAGGAAGTTGAACATTATTATGATCATATTCATGGGAAGACGGAACAACCATGACCGAACCCATGGCCTTGAATCCATGAATGTGATGGGTAGCAATTAGCAACGACACGCGCGCGAGAGAGAGAAATCCTCTTTAATTTGATCTCTTTCTCTTTCTCCCTTTCCATTTTCTTGGTAGCAGGTAGCCACAAGCTCGAAATAGCAAGCAAGTGAAGTAGAGTAGTGATGCTTAACCCCGGTGGTGATTTGGTGCCAGCACCATCTTCACCAACCAACTCTTCCGTTTCCTCCTCTGATCTTGACACCGAGGTATTCTCTTATCACTTTCACTTCTTCAGAGATCAATTTCATTTGTCATTTAATAATAATTTGTGGGCTGTGAGTGTGACAGTCAACTGGATCATTCTTCCACGACAGAAGCACCTCACTGGGCACTCTCATGGGGGTCAGCTTCCCAACAATTGCCTTCAGAGCTCCCTCTCAGCCTAATTCCGCCGCCGCTTCTTTTGCCACTATCCCCATCAGGGATCCGGATCCCACCTCAAAGAAGACCAAGAAACCACAAGCACGGTGGTGGCGCTTCTGCAGAGACGGCTTCGCCAAGCCGGCATCGCTCGCTGACTTCCTCGAGGTCGAACGCCGCATCGGGGACGGCGCCTTCTACGGCACAACGGCCGAGTTGGAGAGCATGGTCATTAATTCGCATACCAGCCATGGGCGACGGTTATTTGCCGACGGCAGGGTCCTTCCGCCGCCGGTCGTGGACGACGCAGCATCCACGGCTGGGACTCTTTGTAGCAGATTCCCCGTCTTGCTCACCGGGATCTGTAGCGGAGGTGCGGGATAAACCAACCAAGCCCCACAGCCTTTTTTTTTTCCCCGCAAGCGAAAGGATGGGATTTGGATGGATCATTTTTCTTATGATTGTTTTGTAGTTTGCTTAATCAATGAGCTACTGTACTAGTACATTACTATATTACGATTTGTGTATCTGTGGCTGTGCTTTACCTGCATAAAGCAATAATGTTCGGCTTTTCCTTTTAGAACTTTTACTTTTCACTTTTGTTCAAATAATAATAATTTAAGAGAAATACTAGGCCAACAACTTTTGTAATTTATAGTTATCAAATAATTATCAACGATAATTTTAATGGTATAAAATTAGTAAGAGATTTTATCTAATAATTTTTTTGTTGATTACATGCTAGCCAAAATATAATAAAATTGCTGACTGCTAAACTTTTTCATAATTTAATACTACATTCCGTGCAAATTAGATAATATACTTCACTAACACTAAACATGTAAAAGAATCACTAGTTGAATTTTGGTTAGATAATAATGAAAAAAATTTACAAGGTGTTCGGTTGTTGATAATCAGCCGAGTTTATAGCAACTTATAATATTGATGAGTTGCTTGATGGAAGAAATTATATTCGGTTTGAGTTGAATACTACGTATAAAAATATGTCGACGTTCAAGTTAAAAGCAAGTCTTAATAATATAATAAGAAATAGAAAAAATAAATAAAGAACATATGATCCTTTTGTATGTTATTTTAGTTTTTATATAGAGTGAAAGATTGTTGTAATATTTTAAATTACGTTGAGATCCTTGACGAATTCCGTACATATCGCTATGTAAGTTACTTTTACCGAATCATGGTTGTTATTTGACTTAGGGCTTACATGCCCGAACTTATCGTTTCTGTTGTTAAGGTATGATGTGCGTATCATAGCCCCAAGCTTGGTCGGTCTTGAGGGAAGCAAGTCGAGTTTTTGTCGCTTGTATATACTCAACAATGTCTTTATGATGAGATGTTGAAGTCTTCAACACTTGCTTGACTGGACCAATGAGTTAATCACTAGACCAACTCAACTTGATTTTTTAACATCCTTGTCGTTTTAGGCTTTGGTGGTTTCCTCCTCATTGCGCCGAGGTTGTTGTTTGTCTATTCTCTGAGCCTCGCGGAACTCTTCAATTTCCATTTGTCCAGCAGCTTTCTCCCAGAACTCGGCTAGCGTCTTTACCTTTGTTACTGCTATGGTCTCTCGAAATTTACCAGGACGAAGGCCGCTTTTGATTGCAAACAAGTGTACATCCAGGCTAAGGTCTGGAATCTCTATGGTTGCCTTAGCAAAGCGCGTCATATGATCTTTGAGACTTTCGTGCTGTCCTTACTTGATGGTGTTAAGATAGTCTGATCCATGTATGTATATTTTAGACGCGGCGAAGTGACTAGTAAAGGCCTCCGCCAAGTCCTCAAAGTTTGAAATAGACCCTGCAGGTAATTTGGAAAACCAATATAAACAGTATCATCTAAAAAAGTTGGAAAAGAACGATAACGAATAGGGTTAGAAGCACCGTTAAAAAACATCATCGCCTGAAATTTAGTAATGTGGATGTGAGGGTCTCTGAGTCCTTCGTATGACTTGAGAGTGGTAGACAGTGTAAAGCTCTTCGACATTTAAAATTGTATAATATGTTCTAAAAAATGATTGGATATTGTCTTTTTTTTTTGTAGGGACTATCTCATCCGGACGAACTTTCACTATGGGTTCGTCGTTTGGGTTTGTGCTCTTGGGATCGTCCTTGTCCTTCTTCCCATTTTGTTGCTGGGTTAGTAACTCAGTTATTCTTTGAAGCTCCACTTGGAGTTCTGCATTTTGTGCCAGTAGTTTGGACTGCGTCGGTTATAGGATCCCATTATCGACAATTTTTGGAGTTTTTGCGTCAGAAAAAGAAATTCAATATGTGGATTAATATAACTTGACTCCACGGTAAGTGTCAAATGTTTCGGTTGTTGATGATCAACCAAACTCATATCGACTCCTAATATCGATGAGTTGCTTAATTGGAGAAGTTATACATAGACTTAAATTGAACACCACGTGTAAAAACACTTACAAAAAATATTCCAACACTTAAATCATAAGCAAATCTTAATAATATGATAAGAAGTAAAAAAAATAAGTAAAGAGCAGATAATCTTTCTGTATGTTATTTTGGTTCTTCATATAAAGTGAGAGTCTGTTGTGATATTTTTGAATTACGTAGATCCTTAATGAATCCTATGCATATCGTTATGTAAGTTACTTTTAGTGAATCACAATTGTTATTTGATTTGGGATTTATGTGTCTGAACTTATCATTTTTGTTGCCTAAGTATGATGTGCGTATCACAAAGTATTTTCACATTAAATTGATAATTAAATTATTAAATAATGTGATTAAATTAGCACGTAACGAATTTAGACTAAAAATAGAATTAGTTACTTAAAAAAATATAGAAATTTATATGTAAGTAATATTTACGTGAAATTAATATCTATCTAATAATTTTTAATTATTAGTTATTTTGGCTAAATTTTGTTGGTTACTAAATATCTCCATTAATTCTATAATTAGACAATTCCACATAGAGTAAAGTTAGGGACCAAAAACATATCAGCCAAAATCTAGCCAAATATCTCTGGATGAATTCAAAATTTTTACGAGTTAATATATATGAATGTTTCTTCTACTAAATATTAGAATGTTTCTTTTTTATATTAAATGAATGTTTTTTATATATTTTTCGAATTTGTGATTGTTAGAAGTGGATAGATTAATGTGAAAAAAAAGAGAAAGATTTTTATAAGTTTTAATTAGGTTTACTTAATCAATTTAAAATTTTTTAACTTTTAAATTTAAAAAATTTAAAATTAATTAATTATTGATATAAATTAATATAGTTTTGTTTAATTTTTGGCTTATACTTTTCCTTCCACATAAATACCACTTAAAAGGAATCAAATTAATAATTGCCTGACTCAAGGGTTAACTTGTAGAGTAATTGCCTGCTATTTGCTAGTAGGTTCCCAATAATGAAATGAATCAGTTCTCGTATTTCTAATTACATTAGCAGTCTTTGATCGCGTACAAACTAAAACCAGAGTGTAAATTTGTGTCAAGGAGCATATAGAAGACGGCTAAATCTAAGGTGTGTGAAACTACAAATAGAATGAAAAAATCCAAGAAAAATGGAGACAAAATTAAAACATGTATGTATCTAAGCTCTTGATGGACTTTCGTTAATGGTCTCCAGTGCGGGCCTCCAAGATCTCAGCTTTGAGTACGTTTCATCAGTCTCAGCACCAGCATCAGCAAGTGATCGCAATTTCTCGGGCTGTGGAGGACACATGCATACAAAAAAGTGGCTAAATATTGTATTAGCGAAATTGTTAAGGGTTGGCCTGGATCGGGATGCCTTGTAATTGAAGGAGCTCAACTCGTCGTGGGTGAGGACGGAGTATAGGAGGTCCATTGGCAGAAGGAAGTAGAATTTTCGGCCCTGAAGCTCTTGGTGGGCTAGCAGGCCTTGGATGCGGTGCCCTACTTTCAGGTAACCGGAATCACACACAAAGTGCCCTGGGTATTCAACCATCAGCTCTCCTGCTCTCATTGCTTTTCTGTACGCCTCCACCCTCCCATCATCCACCAATAGCACCTTAAACACCTCTTTCTTCTTCCGATTGCATGAACTACCCCCATTCCCCATTTCCATACATACATAGATACACCTTCTTGCAATAGTCTCCTCTATTTATATTCTTGCAACCTGCCTACCTGCCTGCCTGTCGCACACACATAAGACTAGCTACTTCATTCTCTTTTTCTTCCTCGGCCTTCTTAGTTTATTGGGTATCTTTAATTTATTGCCATATTTTTATGTTACTTTTCTCTATCTTTAATAATACTCATGTTTGTCGCATTGGAGCAGATTGATATATAAATATATTCAAAACTAAAAAATTTTCCATCTGACAGCAGATATGAGGACAGAAAGTTGGTATGTGGCTTTAGGACTTTTAATAAGCTTTTTTTAATATAATCTTTTTGTGACTGTGCCTCGCCCACCTGTGCAATTTAAGGATCATCTTCTTTTCTAATTTCAATGTTAGTTTGAAAATGCCACAAATGAAGGAAATATATATGTCCAACCTGTCACTAATTTGGCCTATATGACTTTAATAATATTTGGGAATATGAATGCACATACATGATACATCTGCTATTTGCGGGTACCACCCTTCTGATCTGTTGTCTAGTTTATTGGAGTGCACATGGAGAGGACTGGAGTATAGATAATCTCGCGACCTCACTTAGGACACCACCAAGCTAATGATTAGTTATGGTATCTAGCATTAATTAGCAATGGCTTTGATTTTGTAGCATTAACAAAATGGACCATGAACATCTACAATCTACATTTGATTGCAGGTCAAATCTTTGTTTGATATGGTGTCGCTATCATATGCTAGCTTGTAATATATATATATTCCCATTGATGCATGAATGGACAGTCTTTCTTCATGCACTTGCACCTACTTAGGCCCTAGGGTCGACCTGTTAGTTGTCAATTTGTCATCATGTGCTCTGCTGTTAGTATTTCCAGATAATCATACTTTGGCATCTCATATATGTATAGGTTTCTTTTCATCTTTCACAAAATAATAACAAATTATTACTGCATTTGGATAAAGTATACATCAATAATTGATTATGAACCTAATCTATTATCACCTTAATTATTGTTTTTAAGCAAAATCATATGATATTTCCAAAAACAAAAACCAGTTTTTCTTTTAGCACCAACCAAGATATTGTCCTTATCAAAAGATTGTGTGGGTTTTGATTTCTAATACACAACTAGATGTCTGCCTTGATACTGTCTCTTTTTCTCTCGGATGAAAATTACTTATACAATAAAGTGTAGATCAGACATAAATAGGATAGGAAATAGATCTTAATTTGAGTGGTGTGTTTCGGTCAAAAATAAAGAAAATAATTTTATTGAAAAAATAAAATATAAATTAATATTAACTTAGGAATTTGATTTAATACATTATTAATGTAAAATAATTCTTTTTTGTTGTCCACAGACAAATAAATTCACCACTCGACCAATCTAAATTAATTAGTGTAAAATAATTTTATATAAATATTTAATTATATAATATCATATTAATACAAATAACTACTTTTACGTCTCGTAAGTAGTCATTATAAGAATAAATATGATTAAATAATTATTTAAAACATTTTATATTATGAATGTATTAAAATCAAACTCTTAAGTTAAATATAAAACAAATAGCCGATGGGAATGGAACCATATAGTAAAAAAATTATGGGTTAACCACCAAAAGTGTCTTCAAATTAGTTAAATACTGACAAAAAAAACATCCAAATTTTACTATCGATACAAATGCCTTCAAATAATTTAAAAACACAACAATAATACTCAATAATAAATATATATTTTTTAAAAATACCTTAGAAATTGAATTTTGATACAATTTTTTACAAGCATAATTATAAAAATAATATATTATTATACATAAAAATTAGTGATTTTTTGGTTAAGTATATAATTTTTTTATATTATTTTTGTTAACAACCAATAATACTTTTAAAAAATCAGAAAATAATATATACTTAACAAAAAATCACCAAATTTTAAGAATAATAATATCTCATTTTTCTAATTATGCTTGCAAAAAATTACATCAAAATTCAATCTCTAATATATTTTTTGAGAAATACATATTTAATGTTAGTTCTTTTGCAAGATTATCTAACATTAAATATGTATTTCTCAAAAAATGCATTAGAGATTGAATTTTGATACAATTTTTTGCAAGTATGATTAAAAAAATGAGATATTAGTATCCTTAAAATTTGGTGATTTTTTGTTGAGTATATATATATATATATATTTGTAATTCTTTTGTTAACAACTAATAATACTTTTAAAAAATCACAAAAAATATATACTTAGAAAAAAATACCAAATTTTAAGAATAATAATATCTCATTTTTTTAATTATTCTTGTAAAAAATCATATCAAAATTCAATCTTCAAGGCATTTTTAAAAATATATATTTACTATTGGGTATTATTATTATGTTTTTAAATTATTTAAAGATATTTTTATCGATAGTAAAATTTAAATGTATTTTTGTCAGCGTTTGAATAATTCAAAGACATTTTTTGTAGTTAACCCAAAATTTATTGTATATTCGGAGAACAAATAAACACTCTTGTTTTGTCTTATTTATGTCAGTTTAATGTTAATTTTTATTTTAGGATTTAAGATTTAGTATTTTAAACTTTATGATTTAGAATTTAGAATTTTATTTTATTAATATATTAGATTCAAATTAAAAAAATTATAAATTTATAATACTAATATAAAATCATTAATTAATAAATATTAATTTTTTGAGAACAAGAGTACATTTAGTTTGTGTTTTTATCTTTTTAGATATTTTTTGTTTTTAAAATTAAGAAAAAATAAAATTAACATTTCTATTTCCATTTCTTATTTTTTAACAAAAATTAAAAAATTAAAAAATTAAAATTATTAAAAATAAAAACAAGACCCAGACCAAATAAACCCTGGGTAAATTCTCCCATGAAAGGCAAGGTGTAGCCACTAGCGACACGTGTGCAAGAGAAGGAGGCAGAGGAATTTGCAACGCGGTTGGACAAGCAACACATTACACCATACAAATCAGGGCTATCTAGCCTCATATCTTAAGTGTCATCTCATTAAAATATCAATTCTAATCTCATTTTGCAATTGGCACTATGACTCCATTCACAGGCTTATCCCTCCCTCCCAGGCTAGCTGTTTCAAACTCTTACTACTATTCTATGATGGCCCCTTCTACTCCTCCAATTGGAATTGGATTCGGAATCGGATATGCAAATTTCACCCTTCCACTCCAAGGATGCCCAATCCCCTCCTTTCTGCGTCTGCCTGCTGCTTCTTCTTTGCCAACCCCTTCAAGCTTCAACACAGGGACAGGTCAGCCACTTCAATTACCTCCTACTCAGTACTCAACTATTTATTATTCCTTCTATTTCAGATTTTCAGTCCTCTTGTTCTTGTTACTTGTAATGCATATCTGACCCTCAGGTTCTTTTTCTTCCGGAACAGTGCTCCCCCGTTCCACAACCCTAAATGCAAAGACGCTTACATCATTCACAGCGAAACGTAACAGATTCTCTATCCGTACAATTAAAAATAGTTCTTCAGACCCTACTAGCACTCCCTCTCCCTCTCCTCAAGCACAGGCATGTATCACTATCACTCCATCATTTTTGTCAAGTATGTACTATTTGAAGGAATCAAGGAAGTAAGTAATGATGTGTGCTCACTTTAACTATATTTTTGGATGTTACAGAAGATACCATTTGGATATACAAGGAAAGATGTTCTCGTAATTGGACTGGGAGTTACTTTCCTTGGCATTGCCTTAAAAGCTGGATTAGAGGTACCTTGGTTTCAGTTATTGGATTATACTTCCCCTCTTGTTTTAACATACCATGAGATATGGATTTTCTATAGGCATTCATTTAGGCACTGGGATTAACCTTGGAGTTGCAATTTCTTTTTTGGCAGTTTGTTGGAGTTGATCCACTACAAGCAGGAAACGTGGTTCAACTGGTGCTAGTTCTGGGCCTCACAGTTGGATGGATCTCAACATATATATTCAGAGTTTCAAACAAGGAAATGACATATGCTCAACAACTGCGTGACTATGAAAGCAAAGTGATGGAGGTAACATAATAATATTAACAAGGTTGCTTCTATTGTATAGAATTTAGCCTTAGCCAAGTGTGATAGTTGGTCATGTGGCATTGCACACTAAATATTACTTTTACTTTTGTCATTTGTACTTGAAGCCTGAGAGTTTGAGACACATGTTGATATCCAAAAAAGATAAAGGTCTATTAGTCAGAAATATTTTTCCATACATACGTCTTAATTTGTAATTTAGGACAGAATCGTCGTTAATCACATTGTTCCTCAACATGACATGCCTCGGAATACTGTTTTCCCAATTTTATTGAGTTATTGTATATTATTGGTTATTATGTTGTGAACAGATTTATTAGTATCACTTAATTACTACCTTACTTTAGGAGATTAGTATATGGAATTTTTTACAAATTAATTTTGAATGTGCAGAAACGGTTAGAGTCCCTAACAGAAGCAGAGCTAGAGGCTCTGCTTGAGGAAATTGAGGAAGAGAAGAGACGCTAAGTTTGTGGGAAGCAGGTAACTTGTTTGTATATATAATAATCTGAAATCTTACCACTGTAACTGTAAATGAAACAGAATATTCCAGTCTATATGGTCCCAGTTGATTAGTTCAGTTCAGGAAAAAAAGGTTAGACAACTTGTTAAAATCGTGTTCCTTGCCATTGAAGAAAAAACAGATGAAGCAGAGAAGAGCTCGAGATAGAGTCTATAAAAAAAAATGGATTGCTGACTGAGGTGCTAATCTTATGCCAAGCATTGGTTTTAGTAAGGTCATTGACATTTAGGATGCCTTTGGAGGAAAGGCTGAGATTGAGAAACATAGACCGGAAGATAAAAACTGAAACTAAACTAAATATTTGTATTATATTTGGTATAAAAGGTATAGAAAAGTTATGTCTTAATATTTTATTTGATTCAAGCTAAATATGAATATGAAATAAGAATATTTACTTAATTATTTTCAAGTATAAAAAAATGTTAAAATTTCAGTTTTTGTGTTCTAAAATTTCCGTTCTTTGTGTTTTCGGTTTTTAGAAATATTAAAAGGATTAAAATTTTGTGTTTCTAGACTGAAATTTTAATTTTAGTTTTTAGCTATTAAATACAATACTAAGTCTTAGTATTTTGAAAACAAACACTACCTTAAATATTTCTTAACTACCTCGTTCAAAGTGAAGCTGTGCCTCCCATGTCTCAGTATTTGCATATTTCTCTCTTTCGCTGAGTGCACTTTTATTCCTCATTCTGGAAAACTCGGAGAGTGCGAGTGCATGTTTCTGTTGAGGTAAACCTCAAAATTATGATGACACTGGGAAATGCCTGCTCACCAGCGCTACTAAATTGAAATACCCAATTGTTATTTGACTGTAAACCAAAATGATTGGTTAGACATGCAGCATGCGCATGTATGTACAAGAGCCATTCACGTGCTGGTGCAGCTTGCACTAGATTCATGAGTCTCTTGTCCATTTTTTCATTGCGTTTGCATATACACAGCAGAACCATTCACGTGCAGGTCTGAGCGTAGGGTGAACTTTTAAAACAAAGAAAGAAACAAAATCAGAAGAGAACGTTGCATAACAGATTTAGCCGTTCTATAACAAGATTAACAAAATTTCTCAATGGTACATAATCAACAGAATTTATCATTTTTGTCTAATATTTGACCAATAAAAATATTTTTATTCTAAATTCTAAATTTTATTTTTCAATAATATAAAAATAGAATATTGTCCTAAAATATTTATTAATATTGATAAAAATATCAGCCTCTTAATATTTCTCATATATATATGTTTAAAACATTGTTATTTAAAAAAATAAAATAAAATAAAATATTTTATACTATTATTGTATCAAAATTAAATTTTTATAAAAAATGTTAGCAGTGGTATTACTATTAACCTCGTGAGAGATAGAGTTGGGGAAGGATTCGTTGTGGGGAAAAGAGACTCCATTCTTTTTAAAAGTATCATCTGATTTACTATTAAAATAGAAATTGATACATATTTAATAATTAAAAAGTTAAGTTAATTATAAAAACTAAATACATTTATGAATTTAGTCTGTCTTTCTTTAGCCTTCTTTCTCTTTTCTCAATTAACACATTTATGAATGCATGCCAATATTTTATTATCCGATTCGTATCAGTATACACAACGAAGATTCCATGGGAAAAAAAAAAAGCAAAGTGATTCAATAAAATTGATCAAGAATATAAGTAACTATAAAAGAATTACCAATTTTTTGTTTTGTCATTATATTCCAATTTGTTATTAGAATATAGAAGAGAGTCACAATACCCGAGTAAGATTGCAAATTTTACTAGTGCGGAAAATAAATGTTCTAATAGAGTTGATAAATAATAAATCTTAATTATATTTGAACACCAAAATTCTACACTTTTAACACAGCCCTATCTGAAAATCATTCATTCACTATATTAAGTATAAAACAAATATATAAATAAAAAAGAATTGGTTTAACACGTTGAAGCAACATTTTAAAAGAGAACGAGTACATAGATATTAGGTCACGTTTGTTTTGAGATACTAAGATATAGATTGAAAGATTGAGACTCGAAAATTAGTATCAAAATTTTTATTTTTGTCTCTAAAATTTCAGTATTTCGGTACTTTTAAAATGTAAGGACATAAGGAATTAAAATTTTTAGAGATAAAAACAAAAATTTTAATAATATTTTACACTTAAAATACCTTTATTTTAATTAATTAATTTTAATTTTATTTTTTATACAAATTAAATTAAAATTTTATTTTTGTTTTCATTTTTATCTCTAACTTTACACCAAATAAAATACTAAAATCTATTTTAATTTTTATTTCTTAATTTTTGTCTCTCAATTTTAATTTTTTATCGTTGTTTCTCTACCAAATACTATCTTACATAGATGAATTATGGAATGATCATAGTTACGGATGAGAGAAGAGAAGATAATAAAATGACAATCATTTCAAGAAATTTGGTCTAACTTAAAATGTTAAAAAGGATAGAATTACAGATCCTTTCCTGAATCCTGATAGATTTCCGTATACGATATAACTTCGCTTTGATTATATATATTAAAATTAATTATTAAAATTAATATTTAATATATTTATGTGTAAATATATATAATTTAATTTATTTTTAATATATATTTATATCAATTTTGAGATAATATTTTGAATCGATTTTATTACAACAAAAATAGAAAAAAAAAAGTCACCATCTCAATTCTCAAACGCTTCTCTTCATCCGTACCCATGGCCGTTTCTGTTTCGCCCATCCCTCCCAAACCACCTTTCTCTAGCTTTCTACTCTGAATTCGTTCGCTTCCTCGATATTCTCTCCTTCATTTTCTTTCTTCATCCTCTGGTTATTCTCAAGTAGAAGCTTTTCTTCTTCTTCTGCTGCTGCTGCTGCTGCTGCAGCAGTTGTAGGTGCATAAATCATACATGATACGCCTTTCTCTCGTGTCTGTGTTGAGTTGACGCGGCGGTTCTTTTCATGAAGACGGAAGCTTGCTTTTGTCGGTAGAAACCCTAATTAGAGCGCGAAAGGGGGGAATCAGATGGCGATTGTGACGGGAGATCGGTACCTGGAGAAGTTGGTGAAGTTCGTGGAGGAGCACGCAGGGCCGCTGATCGAGGGGACGGTGGTACTGAAGCTGAACCCGGCGGGGTTGCACTACGTGCAGTCGAGGCTGGAGGCACTGCATGAGCTGGAGAGCATGCTGGCGGGGGCACCGGTGGACTACCTTAGGGCATACGTCTCGGACCTGGGGGATCACCGCGCCCTCGAGCAGCTCCGACGGATCCTCCGCCTGCTGACCTCCCTCAAGGTGGTCTCTGTGCTCCCTTCCCCCATCAGGGACCCCACTCCCTTGTCCTTCCTCCCCTTTGGCCGCTTGAAAGTTCTTGAGCTCAGGGGCTGCGACCTCTCCACCTCCGCCGCCAGAGCCTTGCTCGACCTCCGCCACACTCTCGAGAAGATCATTTGTCACAATTCCACCGATGCTCTCCGCCATGTCTTTGCTAGCAGGATCACTGAAATCAAGGACTCTCCCCAGTGGAACCGCCTCTCCTTTGTCTCCTGCGCTTGCAATGCCTTGGTTCTCATGGACGAGTCTCTGCAGCTTCTTCCTGCTGTTGAAACGCTTGACCTTAGCAGGAACAAGTTTGCCAAGGTAGACAATCTTCATAAGTGTGCCAAATTGAAACATTTGGACCTTGGCTTCAATCATCTCAGATCATTTGCTCCCTTCACCCAGGTACCTATATGGTTGATTATGCCAGCTGGTTGTGGTAACCAGTCACTTAGAAACACTTAAATGCTATAAAAGGAAACTATTTGCCGGAACAATTTTAATGTCCTTTGTTTTAATTGTGTTCGTCTTTTACGAACTAGCTCTTGGACCCCATGTGCCAATTGTGTTGGATCATGCAGGTATCCTGTCATATTGTTAAACTAGTTTTGAGGAACAATGCTCTCACTACTTTGTCTGGGATTGAGAAGTTGAGGTCACTTGAAGCACTTGATGTTTCCTACAATATTATTTCAAAGTTTTCAGAGCTTGAGTTCCTTGCTGGCCTTCCAAATCTCCAAAGCTTATGGTTGGAAGGAAATCCTTTATGCTGTGCTCGATGGTATAGAGCACAAGTTTTTAGCATCTTCGTCTGCGCAGAAAAGGTTTAAGTTAATGTTATTTGCTTTTACACACTCACACATGCGGTGTATCTACTTGTGGCTTTGTAGAGTATACTCTTACTTGAGATGTTGATTGTCCTGTTGGCTTATTCTTGTTGTTTAATTGTATTTTTGTTTTTCTTTTCCCTGAGGTCATTTTCAGACATCATTTAATTCGTTCTTGCTTTTAGTTGTTTCCCCCCACCTTTCTAAACTTACATTTTTCTTCCTGTGCCAATCAGTTAAAATTAGATGACAAGGAAATGAGCACTGAAGATTTTTGGAAGAGACAAATAATTATTGCCAGTATGCATAAGCAACCTGCCAGCTTTGGGATTTATGTGCCTGCAAAGGATGAGTCTACAGTGGAAGCGGGCAATAATAGAAGGGTATGTAATAGGTGAAATTGGATGTGTATTTGTATAAATGATACCTGTTGCACGTTGGTTTTTTTGCTAACTTCTGAAATTGAACCTATTGCATTTCTGAAAATTGAACTTCAGAATAGATGCTAATTTTATCTGGATTATTTTCTATTGCATTGTTGAAAAATCTGCCAATTTCATTTTTTTTATCTATTTGGAGATAAACATTGTGTTATTATGTTCTATTGTTTTCCCCCAAGCAGAGGAAGGTCATTCGTCTAGCCAGTATTAAGAATGAAGAAGTGATGACTAGCTCATGTTCGGATGAGGAATCTGCATCATGTGGGAATGAAATTCTAAATAGAGAGGAGCCTGATTTATCTAATGATGAAGCTGAAGTGGTGGATTTGATAAACAAAGTTGAGCATATGAAGAAAGAGCGTTCTATTCTTTGGTTGCGAGAATTCAAAGAATGGATGGATATTGCTTGTGATAAATCGGTGGGAACTAGCAAAGAAGCCAGAACTGCTTTGCATCATCAGAAAAAACATTACTTCAGAGACAAGACGAATCAGGAGAAATCTGGGGAAGTCTCGAGATATGCATCAGACTCTGCCCTAGCATCAGGAGATGAAAGTAGCATGAATATTTTGGAATCAGATAATTCTTTTGTAGATATGTGTAGGCAGCAATACTTTGATTATAGAGGTTCACACTTTACTGCTAGTCTTTCTGATTTGGGAGGAGTGGATGTGGATCAACTTAAATCTTATTCACTTGCTGACACTGTTGCTGATCAAAGAGCCTATAGAATGGCCGAAAATGTCAACATATCACCATTGACCACTATTAATGACGTATATGGGTCTCAGTCATCATCTGTATGCCCCTCATCTCCTCCCCATTTTCAAGAAGACCTTTTTCATCGTCGGCAACACATGGAGGAGGAAATTTTGCAGCTTTCCGCAGATTCCTTTTCAGTGGCATCTTCTGACAGTAACACGAGCTGTAGTGAAGTTGATCACAGTGAATTTGAGCCACCAGTTCCTGGGGATGATAATTTGGTAAGCAAAAATTATGTGAATGGGAATGTCAATGGTCATGTTCCCCAAAATCAACCCAAGGACATGTTTTACAACCCAAGCCAGGGAATTCCTCATGCAATAGAAAATGGCATTTCTTTATTTGGTTCTCTAAGTGATGAAAATTCTAAGCAATGTTCAATTAATTTTGCTGCTAGTAGTCACAATGATGCAAATACTTCTTTTGTTAGCGAAGATGCCGATTCATTGACAAGAAAAGTCAAGAAAAAGGTCAAGAAGCGATTTGTGTCAATTTTAGAAGAGAATACAGATGGCAGTGCGTCCCAAGAACAAGAGCAGATTAGTCAAGGACCTATATCAGGAAATTTGAAGAATGAACTGCACACTGATGATTCTTCTGAATTTTCCGTGCATAATTCCCGTGCCCAAGAGAATGATGATTTTATAGTTACATATTTCAATTCGAGTGTTGCTGATTCTGAAGCTAGTGAGATCTGTAGTCATTGCATGCGTTGTAGCTGTGTCATTCAGAGGGAGGCGATTTATATAGAAAGGTAATTATCAGTTCACAAGAATTTAAGCAAATTTGATAAGAAGAGTCAAATGGTTAATAACTTTATCTGACAGTTTTGTTTACTTAGCATAATACTGTATATATATATATTTCTGCAGTAAATTGTTTCTGAGGCTGAGTCAATTATTCTTTATAATCACTTCTTTCGTGTTTAAAATTTCTTATGCTCTTTACCCATGGTGAGCATTAGCTCTGCAAATGTTTATCGTTGTGCATATTTGTAATGACAACTGTTTTCTCTCATAATCTTTCTTATATATATCAATCAATTTTTTCCATTGTTCTAACTGTCAAAGTAACACTGTTTCCTATTGATTGCATTCAATAGTTCTCCATGGAGATTTATATAAATGACACAGTTTCTTTTTCCTTCTTTTTTTATAATAATAATAGTAATAAGCAAGGACAGTACCAAACTAGCCATCTTTTTGAGAGTCTGAATACTTACCCTTTGGTGTAACAAAGAAATGATATTTGCCTTGAGCTTCTATTTTAATTTGAAAGGAGTACTAGAGAATTCTTGTAAATGAGTATCACATTTTAATAATCATAATCATGTGAAGCAAATCATAATATTTGCAATGGAATAATCAAATACAAATTTCATATATACCTTTTTAAATAAAGTGGAAAATTGTGTGTTGTATTGTTGTCAAATATTTGCAAAAAGCTTTTATTAATCTCTAAATATATAAAAGGATCAAGTAGATAAAAAGTTCAAAACTGTTGTGAAGAATTCTGAAACATATTTCATAGATGATGAATTTCATTTCACAAAATAGTAATGTAAAATGTTTGAGCTGCATTACTTGATTTTATTTCTTTTTCTTTTTTCTCTGTCAAGTTCAGTTCTAGATCCATTGGTAATCACCATAGGAAGCATGAATCTTTCCAAAATAATTATCTGTTTATGTTGTTCTGAACTGATTATTATTATTTGTACTCTAAAAGTTGCACATTCCAGACATGACTTTTGTTATTTATTGTTTTCCCCATGTAGAGAGGTTGCAGTACTGCTGAGCAGTCTTAAGAAGCTCTATGTGCTACTAATCAATGTAGCTTCTGAAGGGTCAGGTAGGCTATGACCTTTTGTTGGCACTTGAACTTCCCCGTATCTATAGTGGATTCTCTTTGCCCAATTTCCCATGATTATCATATTAATTTATGTAAAATGTGGAATTTCTCTTAATGCTTGCCACTTATCATATTTTCACAACCTTCTACTGCAAACAATGGCATTTTCACAACCATATTCACACCTTATAAAAGTTGAACATTCTCACCTGATTGCTGCTTATATATACACATATATACATATATGTACTAAAAAAGCCTTCTTAAAATGCCATCCAGGAACTTTGAGTGTATTGAGTTGCCACAAGGTAGAAGAAGTTTTTGAAGTGCTTGTTGGGATGGGGCTTCAGCTGTTAAGGTCAGTGCACTCGCATGTTTTTTGAGCTAAAAAAAGTAGCAACTTCTGAATCACCTGGATATGTTTCGACTTTTGAGCCTAAAAACAGCAGCTTTGTATATGTAATCTTTTGGCTTCTCAGGGTGAACTTTGAGGGTGGTGAAACATACCTTTTCGTAACAAGAAACATTGAGAAATCACGAGAGCTATTATGTAACATGCTTGATTCATGTGTTCGAAATGGTAGATGCTCAATAAAAAGGTATACCTATAAAATATTAATTTGAGTGATAGTTTATATATATAATTTCATTTTCTTTAAATGCATGTCTCTATGAAAGTTTATTTTTTATAGAAAAAAAAAAAAAGAACTTTACCCCGTGAACTATAGGTCGTGTGTACTTTACCCCTAGAATGTTAACAGCGTGTAAATCAACCCAACTTTTTCTTCATTAATAATGGAAAATAAGTGCACTATACCCCAAAAGTAAGTGCATCATTTCATGTGCACTTCAGTGCTCCTTAGCTAAAGAACCGCAACTTAATATGCAATACATTTTTTAACTTGGGTCTGTTAACGATAGATGACAGAAGAGTCAATTTGCATGGTTTTTCAACTTGTTCTATTTCTGTTAACAAATAGAGGAAAGATGAGTCAATTTTTGTGGTTAGGAAATGGTCAGATGGTCGATTTGCAGAAGTTCAAAACTCTTGGGGTAAAGTGCATGTAGCCTAAAGTTTTATAGGGTATGGTGCTTTTTCTCCTATTGGTTTTCAAAGTTCAAATAATTTATTACTCTATTTTGTTAGGACCATGTTTATTTTCTTCTTCCATTTTTTTTTTCTAATTCGTCCTGTTATAATAGACTGGTTTTGGAAATTTAAATGGCAGTTTGGAGCAGGTTCAGGTTCAGTTGTTTGACAACCTAGTATGTGGTGGTTCAAATGTGAGCATATATCAGTATTCCATGGTGCTTGTCAGTTGTAACAATAGCAGCGGTACACTTCTTTCCAATCATTTTATGTTGCACTTAATTCTTTATACTCAATTTGGAATGAGAATGGCAGACAGTGGTCATATCTGTTTTTGGTGACCCGTAGAAGCCCAGTACCTATGGGGAGGGGGAAGACTGAACTACCGAGTTAACCTCAGTTGGCTGCAATGGTCATTTCCTGTATATTTTTTTTTTGTCACCAGACTTCTAGATACTTTGTAGCTCTGACTCCTGAAAGATAACATTTTATAAAAACATATCAGAACTAGTTATAAAATCATATTCTTGGAGAAGATTTTTTCCATTAGATGAACCGATGGCCAATCATCCCATGTTAATGCAGGGTCCGGAAAGGACTGCACACAAAGGGTGTAATGTAGGCAGCCAAACCTGATAATTGTATCAGTGGGGAACACAGCTTGAGCCCTTGAACTTGAGTTCACACGGAGACAACTCATCCGTTGCTCCAAAGCTTTCCATCATGTTTTCAGTGATACTAAATGTATAATAGTATTTTAAAAACTTCCAGTGCTGTATCTATAGCAAATGTCCTTTCTACACTATGCAGCAAAACCCTTATTATTAGCTCTATATCCACTTAGTCATAATTGTTTCAAAGACTATCTTGTACTATTTAACTGTAGTAGGGTTGAAAACATGGAATTAATAATTGCAATGATTTATATATTTTTTAAATTAAATATTAATTTACAAAAATAAAGTTTTCGTTTTCAACTTACAGAGAAATCATGGGTCTCGAGATCGCTCTTTGTGATTAAAGGTTATGTACTTTTATGCATTGAAGATGTTAAGCAGCTGTTCTCATTGTCATCAGATTCTTCCGTGTCTCCCTATTTCAGAGTTGAATCTTGTTGCTCCATTTCTGACATTACAAAAGTGGTAAGCTTCCTGAGAGTTTTGAACATCTTACGTCATTGCAAATTTGCAATACCTCACCAGTCATCACAATACATAATACTTAGCCATCTTCCTAGATAGAGAAACTACTGTGGACAACACAAAGTTTCCCATTAAATAAGTCTAAGCCTTCCCTTTTCTTGTGTACCTAAACATTCATTGCGTAGCTTATTCTGTAACACTTAACAGGTCATTGAGGTTGGCGAGAGCTGTGTGACTTTGGTTCTGACGTATCCAGCGGCAGAATTCCGACCGTCTACCCAAATGAACCTTGAAGCTGTCAACCGGGGAAACTCTGCTCTAGGACCGCTTAAATTGAAGCTTAAGTGGTTCTGCAAAGATAACCTTCTGAAGTTTGTGTCATTGTTGAAGGCAATCCATGCAGAAAAAATGGTCTGTCCGTTGGTAGTAAGATGTACATCATAAATCTATTTTGCTCTTTGTTAGTTTACATTCATTTCATTCATTCGATTTGGGTTTTCATATTCCTTTTTGGCTTGATCGGTGTGATGAGTTTATGCTTTCTTTTATTCTTTGATTGATATCCACGTAGTGGTGGTTCTTTTCCAATGTATAGAATTGTACAGTAGTCTTCACAGAAATGATGTTGTAGTTTCTTTCTATGTAGATTGTCTTAAAGGGAATTTTGTTGATTCAATAGAATATTACTAGACATAATGGGCAAATGGCCAATCCCCATGGTTACATTTTCCCCTCTGCTTTTGAGCCTGCCAGCATGGGGTATTCTGCCAGGAAATGGAGACCCTGCTGGCTGCTAGGCTTACCAAGAAATGGATCATCAATGAAATAATCGATTGAATGCGGCAGATCCTTAATGATAGCTTTTAAACATTTGTTAGACAAGCGGCATTTTATGTGAAGCTTTACACTTGCAGCCTTACTAAACAAATTAAATCTTTTAAGGTAATGTCTAGAATGGTTCCTGAATTTTTGAACGTGAATCAAAATAGTTTTTCACTTTTATAAATGACCAAATAAGTCTTTAAATTTACTTTGGTGAATTTCTGTTGATTTCTAATCAAACTTTTGTTAGTACAATGCTATCTTAGACTTTTAAATGCCAATACCAAATACGACTTTTTAACATGATCAAATTTAAAATGGTATTTCAAATTAGTTAATTGGATTTAATTTAGTCCTTTCTCTAAATTATAGCATCATCTTCAGCTTTTCTTCTTTTCTCACTGCAAGAGTTTGTTTGTTTGTTTTGGTGATTTTTGGTCCGCGTAGTATCTTACATGATCATTGAAGTGAAAGTGTGAATACCTTGTTGCCAGAAGAGAGTTCAATAATGGATAGATTATTTAACTTGTTACGAGTTTAGTGAGGGACACATTCATTGGTGTTCTCTTAAGTTGCTTTTGGTTCTGAGAATAGAATAAGACAAGACACTCAAAACATGATACGAATGACAAAAATAAAAATTAGTATTTTGCTATTTTGTTTGGTAATGAAGTGAAAATAAGAGAACAAATATTAAAAGTCTAATTGATCTTTATTTTTTTCTTCACACAATTTAAAATAAAAAAATATAATTATAAAAATTTGATAGTAATAATAAAAAAAATTAAAAAAACAAGTTGTCTCTGGGTCTTTTTTATCAGAAATGACATAAAATACGTTAATTCATCCAAGACACTATCTTTATCTATATCCTACTTGCTAAACATAATTTATATCCTTATGTCTATATCTTAATATCCCGTCTTATAAACAAATGCAGCCTTATGGGCCTTATATGAATTCATATATCACACAACATAAAAACACAAACCTAGTCAAAGATGATGTTACTGTAAATTTTTGGTATTAGGATCTTATATTAGAAAAAAAAACTAAATTGAGTCTAGTCAACCAATTTAAGACATCGTTTTGATCATACTAATGTAGTGTTCATATCAATTTACCGTTGGGATGTTATGTTAGCACTTAACAATTCGACTGTACTAATGAAAATTTGGGTTAGAAACTATCAGAGATTCACAAAAGTAAATTTCAGGACTTATTTAGTCATCTATGAAATTATTTAGTCATCTATGAAAGTAAAGGACTATTTTAATTCATGTTCAAAATTTTAAGAACTATTTTGCATATTACCTCAATTTTGTTTTTGAAATATCATTTAAGTTTGATTTGGTAAACCATCTAAAATATAACTTTTTAAAGTTAGACTTGTATTATCAAAATTAAAAAATTTAATATATCTTAATATATTAATTAATTTTTAAATTTAACTCTTACATTTGTCCATTATAATTTTTTTAAATTTAAAAAATTCTTATACCAAACACAATTATTATTACTTATATTTATTGAAAATCATTTTTAATTTTATTTACTAAACATAAATACTACTACTACTAAAAAACTCTAAAAAATTAGGTTTTATAAGTTTATTTTATCAAACCAAGCTGCAGTGGACATTGTCATTCTCTTTCTCCGTTTCTTTCTTCTCTCTTTTAAGCCGTCTTCAGCCCAAAAACTGTAATAACAGCTGGATGGAATCCCAGCCTACTTATCAGCAGGGAAGAGAGACAAAACACAAGTTGCCTCCTAAGTCCTAATGAAGTACTGAAGCTTCAGCTAGCTAGAGTTCCAATTTCCACACGAAGGAATAAATTCAGGTGAAACCGATCCTCAATGTTCCAGATAAGTCATCATCTTTTGTTTCTCCACCAGTCATCACGAATCTAAAATCAACAGTAATATTTTTTACACTCAATAGTCAATAAGACAGGAAACTCAAGCCATGACAAACTCCATTAATCTTTGGCTATGTTAGCACTATGAACATATACGCAAAAGCAACATCAATGAAATTCATTTTATTGCAAGTTCTAACAAGGTCCTTATTAGCTACTCACTTAAAGAGGGCTGGCATGTTGTGCAATCTTCCTTTCAAGTGCATTGTTGTCAGCCCCCACCACACTATCAACCTCTCTGCCGTTTTTTATAAAGAAAAATGTAGGAACACTGGTGACATTCCAACGTGCAGCAACATCTGCTGCCTCATCTATGTCAACCTTTAGAAAAACAACTTTTGGGTACTTTCCTGCCAAGTTTGTATAAACAGGGGAAATAAATCGACAGGGGCCACACCATGCTGCAGTAAAATACAGTATTGCCAGGCGAGATGTCTTTGATGCAGCATTCAACTTCTTTTCCAATTCAATAGCCGAGTGAATACCAATGACTTGCCCTGTCAAAAGCCACAAAATATAATGAGCCATTTAATTAATAAAGTTCACCCTCTTCTCCGTTTAAATTCCAATGGCCGGAGGGATACCTTGACCTCAGATAAAAAATTTAACTTAAATATATCAGAGGTAAAAGAAGAAAATAAATA
Organism: Arachis duranensis; assembly: GCF_000817695.3. Lineage (NCBI taxonomy): Eukaryota > Viridiplantae > Streptophyta > Magnoliopsida > Fabales > Fabaceae > Arachis > Arachis duranensis. The sequence continues at coordinate 128,489,095 of NC_029774.3, forward strand.
GCCTGTTGGTCGGTCCAATGTACTTTTGACCAAGAACCTCCTCACCTTTTGGTGAAATATACTGGAAACACGTTGAACAGCATGCTAGCGGTTAACCAAACAGACTTATAGACAATTTACATTGTAGTTCTAAGTAAATCGTCAAAATAAAAAATTAGTTATACAAAATCAGTCATGGAGCCATTCCCATCATGAAAGTACCATTTTGGCAATACTATCTGAGAAGGATTCCAAGGCTGTAATGTAGGTGTGTGGACATACTGATGCAATATGCAGATTAAAACTGTCAAGTTTTATTATCAGAACCGCAGGTAAAGTATGTGGGAAAGCGATCAGACAAGTAAAACAAAAAATTTTGGGAATTTTAATAACATCAAGTAGATGGAAGTATAGAGACATACCATCTTTCAGAGCAGACAATGCTTCCTGAACCTGTAGAAAAAGTCCAAGGGGGAATTTCAGTAGAAAGGCCAAACGACATAACAATTACAATAAAATTATAATCCGGAAATTATGAGTTGATTGAATATTATGTTACATCTCAACTAGAGTAACCTAGACAAAGTAAATCTACTTTAACCTTGTAGATAATGCTGCAAGACAAAGGCAAATTGTTGAGATATTAAAACAGAGCTGGACTACCCAACAAAAAAATTATCAGCTGAAATGTCATTTCTAGAAAAGGAAAAATGCCCAAGACATAATTAAGAAGATTGATGATAGTGTGCTGCTTAAAGGTTTTGGTACAAAAGATGTGTCGCTCAGCAATGCCTAACTATCAAGAGACTACCCAATGATGGAAGCGTTATGCTACACAATACACTCACTTGAGCTTCAGCTGCTTCTTGTTTTTTGAGTTCTGCTCTTTTCTCCTCCTTATGCTTTCGTAACCGTTCATATTTCCTCCTATGGTCCTCAATTTTGCGAACATTAGGTTCAACCTGTCTAACCAAGTGATATAATTTTAAAAATTCAAAAAAAAAAGAGAAAATCATTTTGAAGGTTGGTCTACCGAACATGGTGTTCAAATTACCTTTTTAAGTGCCATACCAATGTCTTCATCATAATCTAACTTTGAAGCAACATGAAGATCACTTGCTGCTTCTTCCCAGAGTCCCAGCATGGCCCTTGCCATGCCTCGAACTTTATATCCTTTGGCTGAGTCTTGATTAATCTGGAACAGACGAGATACCTCTGAGAACACACATACATATTTGTGCAGAATTTCTTTTAAGACCGTGCTCTATGAGCAACAAGCTATGACTAAATCAAATCAACTTATATACTAAGCCAGTTACTAAACGACAAAATTAATCATAACCTTCAGTGCAGTGTCAGCATCACGGACAGCAGCATTTGGCTTCTTCAATTTCAATAAGACACTAGCTGAAAACAAAAAATTCAATAAGTGATGCAAACAGTGAACAAATAAAGCTGTGGAAAGATAATGGAATGAATTTGTGAAAAGGTATCTCGTTCTGGAAGCTGTGTGTATGGGAGAGTAAGAGTATGTACCTCTGGTAGCATAGAGTATGGCTGAATGTGGGTTTAGCAATATAGCTTCTGTTAGTTGCTCAACTGCTTGATCCAACTTATCTGGAAAAGCGCCATTGAAAATGAACAGGATTTAAAGTAAGTAGAAGAAATAAAACAAAAGAAGACCAGAGAGAGAGAGAGAGAGCATGCTTTGTGATATATAATCAATGGCCCTTGATTTTGCTAGTTGTGCAGCATCAATCATGTCTGGTGTTACTTGAGCGTTAGGGTCGCCCATCTGCCTCATTTAATGATAGGAAGTATAAATATTAGTTGAGTTGCAGAGGAGATAAAGGGAGACATAGATGAGATGAGCACAGAGCACCTTTAGAGGAGGATCATTATCGGGTTCAACAAGATCAGAATCATCGAGGTCTATGTCAGATTCGACTATGTCATCAACATCAACTGGTTCCTGCATACATGGTTGGTAGAGGTAGAACACAACAGAAGCATAGCAGAGCAGAGAGATTCAGAAGAAGAAGAAGAGAGGAGAGGCTCACCGTTTTGGGATTCGGGGGGATGCGAGCACCCAGGCTGCGTAATGCAGAGTTCATACATTCATTCTTAGAGATAGAGAGAGTGAAGCATACATACATACATACATACATACATACGCATACCTGAGAAGATAAGACTTGAAGAAGGAAAGAGAAGGGTCGTGGATGAATGAAGGATTGGACTTGCATGCCTCTATCAATTGCCTCAGCTCTAGTATCTTCCCGCTTTCCATAATCTCTCTCGATGCACAAACTCCAAAATCAATGATCAGTCAATCACTCAATCAACGAAATTAGGGTTCAATTTTTCAACTACACTGCCTCCTGTGCCCTGTCCAAAAAATATACACATGACTTCCCTCATTGGCTAATCCAACAGCACTAGACACCACTCCACATTCTAAAAGGAAAGTCAGCAATGTGTATTAATAAATATTTTTTTTAGTAAAGATAGAGAAATTAGAACTTGCTATTTCCTAAATGAGTATGAGATACATTATTTGATCTCTAACTCATTGGCGTATATTAATAAATATTACTGTTTTGCAATCTGTGAAAAGTTATTATTTATTAATATGGTATTTAACTATTTAGAGCATTCGTTGCAAAATTAATTATCACATTTTTCTCGTCAGTATACTTAGGACACTTATTAAACTTATTTATAAGTAAAACTAAAAAATAAATGCATTATAAAAAACTTCGCTTTTATTTATTAATTGTGTGTAAAATAATAAAAAAAATTAATTTCCATGACAAATTGTTTAATAACTTCATTAAGATACTGAAATCAGTTTTGAGAACATAAATATATTTTATAAGAAAAAATATAAGTAGACAATGAATTTAGTGAATAATATAATTATGTATCTATTCCACTTATGATTTTTGTAATTTTTATAGGGGTATAGTATATTTTTTATTTTATTTGACCAATTTTAAAGTTTATTGTTTATATTGTTTATAAATATATATAATAAAAAATATTTTAAAGGAAAAAATTGTACAACAATCTTTTTCATATTTTAATTTTTATTTTAGAATGTAAAGTGTGATCTCTCACCTTTAAATAGTTTCTCTCTCATATTTTTTTTATTCCACCTAAAGTAAAATTCAAAATTTAAAAAAGAAAAAGTATAGATACACAATAAAAATACTAAACAATATAAACAATAAATATATCGGATGTTCAATTCACTAGGTGTGCAGATAATTATTCTAATATTAAAATTTATGTAAATAATTTAAAAATGTAATATGTTTTTACTTTATTAGATAAATTTTAAAATTTATTGTTCATATTATTCACAAAAATTATTATCTATCTAACAAAGTCCTTTAAAAAATCCAAACCCTTCTATTATATATCATATAAAAATATGAATATTACAGTTTTGAATTTTTAAACCTTAATAAAATCTTTTTATACTAAACATTTACACTTCGACAAATGCAATATGTTAAGAAAATAATAATTCAAAATTAATTTATTTAATTTAACATCTATAATTTCAAGAGTTATCCAATAATATGACATTTAGTATTATTCAATTATTTTAGTAGTAATTAAAAAAATAAAATAAAACAAATGATAATTAAAAAAGAATATAAATGCCTGTTGTTGGTAAAACTACTGAATTAACAGCAAATTCATCTGATGAATTAAATTGATCCAACATTGATTGGAGACTATAAAAAACAACCGACCGTGTTACTACTCGAAAAGTGGAAAACCAGCTTAATTAACCCAACCCAGTGAGGGTGAAGTGGTGATCGTTCATCAATTTGGAAAATGTTGGATGGGACAGCAATAACCATGAAACAAACACATCACATTCCCATAACGTGAAAAAAGAAAAAAAAAATAGAAAAAGGGCTGCAAATGGAATGTCACTGTTTCTCACATCGCTTTCAACATTCATCGGTTTCCAAACCTTTATTTTTTTTCGGAACTGGGGCCATTCTAGTTATCTGGACCTTTGAAGTTGTGAATGTTAATGAATCTTATTGAATTAGTTTAATATTGGTTAATGCATCAAACTAAATTCATTGTTGACTTATTTAAGCAATGCTACGGACAATCTGATGTAGTAGAAGTAAGATAGTAGTAAATACTAAATACTGTACGTACTACGTAGTACTCATACCTGTCGAATGAATTAACCAAAGTTGGTTATGGTTCATCTTTACCGAAGTTGGAGGAGACACACGCTACCGACGAGACATTTCAATTACAACCCACCAACGACAGTGACTATAACATTTCGATTTCAAGCTTTGGACAAAAGTAAAAACCCATGTTAAAGCACAAGTGATAATTACATCAAGCAGAATCCACAAGCAAAAAAATTAATGGAACAGATACATCAACTCCCCCACAGGAAATCAATTGGGAAGGGAAAAAATTTGGGAGGGGGGATGACACAGTAGAGATTTAATTTGAGGATTAAAATAATGAAAAATGAGGAAACTCAAAAGAAATTTTGGGTTGGAGCCAAAGCTACTGAATACAACATAAGCACATGATTTAGTGGGATCAAACAATGTAAATGTAGGCAAATCCAGAGGAAACTCACGGAGAAGAAAGATAGATACATCATCTATAACTCTACAAGATCATGTTGGGTTTGGATTTGGTCCTGATCCTCTTTCAAGCTGGAGCGACGCAATTCTTCAATGCTCTGTACCACTTGATACATGGAAGGGCGCTTATCCGGGTAGGGTGCTGCGCAATCAACTGCCAGCTGCAACAGCTGAACCATCTCCTCTTCAACATTCTGGTACCTCAGCAGCTCAAGATCAAATACCTCCGAAGTCCACTCTTCTCGGACGACGGATTGGACCCATCTAGGGAGGTCCACTCCTTCCTCGTTTAGGATAGCATGGGTGGGTGCTTTCCCGGTCAGTAGCTCCAAGAGCAGCACGCCAAAGCTGTACACATCTGCCTTCTGGGATACTTTGCGAGGATCAGTGACCTCAGGGGCGCGATAGCCGGCCACTCGGTTAGGGGTGGAGGAGGGGCCAACAAGGTGGGCGAGGCCGAAGTCAGATACTCTAGCATCGTAGGACTTGGTTAAGAGGATATTAGAGGACTTAATGTTTCCATGAGAAACATTGGTTCCCTGTGAGTGAAGGTATTCAATCCCGCGTGCAGCTCCAAGTGCAATACCTGACCTGATTTCCCAGTTTAAAGGTGTCCTCCCCGCTCCTTTGTTTCCTGTAACAACAATCACATACATCATCGCATTGATGATACCAAATCTAATCCTAATTCCTAAGTAACAAATCCAAATCCAAATCCAAAGCAAGTGAAGTGCATCTTCTTGTTACTAAACATGTAAGGAGAGCCACTACACTACTCAAGTACTGACATGGCATTATAGCAATGATGATGACTCTTGAACACAAAGCAGTTAGAACATAGAAGTAAACAAAAACAAATAAAAGAAGACAAATGAAATGAAATGAGTGCTGACCATGCAAAAGAGCAGATAAGCTTCCGATGGGCATGTAATCATAGACAAGAAGCTTCTCATCTCTGCTGAAATAATAAGCCCTCAGAGGAACCAAGTTCTCATGATCCATTGCTCCCACAGACTCGATCTTCTCCTTGAACTCCTTCTCGGAAATCGTCACATCCTTCAACCTCTTCACAGCCACCACCGGCCCTGCCTCCAAAACCGCCTTGTACGCCGTACCAAACGTACCTTTCCCCAATACCTCCGCCGAAGCCCGAAGCAAATCCTCCAGATCAAATGGCCTCGCCGCCCCCGCTGTTGCAGAATTACCAAAAAACACCAACTTCTTGGCTCCACTACCACCGCCGCCGTTGGCCTCGGCCTTGTTTCCATTCCCTGCCGCCATAGCCGCTGCAGCTGCTGCAGCCACCGTATACCCATTCTCGTGAGCGCCATTACTGTGGGGCCCCGGCCCGTTCTCCAACTCGTCCACTGGTTTGTCGCCTGGAAGTTCGGGCTCCGGATGCTTGACGGTTGCAACTTCAACGGCACTGGTCTTCTTGGAACTCTTCTTCCTACACAAAAGAATCAGTGCGAATACGAGCAGCAGAAGACACACGACGGATCCGATGACAATTCCAGCAATGGCACCGCCAGATAACTTGTTCTTCTTCTTGGTCTTGTTATTGGGAATGTCGCCGGAAGGAGAAGATGCAGATGCATCGTCGCCGGGGCAGAGCTTGAGCGGGCGGCCGCAGAGGGAATTGCCAAGAAAGGAATCTTGGGGGAATTTCTGGAGCTTGTCGGGGACAGAGCCATTGAGGAAGTTGTTGGAGACGTTGAACTGCTCGAGGTCCGGCAGGCTGAGCTGCGAGATGGGACCGGAGAGCTGATTGTTTTGGAGGTAAAGAGTTCTAAGTCTGCTCAACTTGTTGAACTCTGCGGGGACCCCACCCGAGAAATTGTTGAAGCCAAGGTTCAGGCGGACCAGGTCCGGCAGCCGGAACAGCAACTCTGGGATTTTGCCGGAAAGCAGATTGCGCTGCAGGTACAGGTTCCGGAGGTTGATGCACGATGCCAGATCTGCGGGGAGGGGTCCCGTCAGCGCGTTGAACCGCAGGCTCAGGGTGCGAAGGTGTGTCAGGTTCCCGAATATTCCCGCCGGAATGCGCCCGGAGAGTGCCACGGCGGGCAGGTGGAGCTCCACCACCTGACCCTGCTCGCATTGCACGCCAGCCCAGTTGCAGGGGCTCTGGTTGGTCGCGTTCCAGAAGAGGGTTCTGCCGCCGACGGAGGACCGTAGAGCCAGCAATGCCGCCCGCTCCGATGCCAGATCTGCCTTTCCCAGTGGAAACACCGCCACAAGCACCAGCACCAGCACCGTGGCCACAATGGCATTGGCCAGTGCCACCATTGCTCTGCTTTTGCTCACAACACACACAGAACGCAGAGAAACAAACAGCAGAGGTTGCTGAGGTGGGTTGGTGGGTTATGGGTGTGGGTATATTTTGATTCTGATGGACATTGCGAGAGTGAGAGAGAGAGATAGAGTAACCGAAGACAAGAGTAGAGAAGGGCAAGCTGCAATTTTTATTTTAATTAATTTTGTCTGTCACATTAAGAGATAGTGTGTGAGTTGGAGTTGGAGGTCCAGGCTGTGTGTTAATCAAGACACATTACCAACAAAAAGAAACCCTAGCTAGCTGTAGCTCTATCTCTCCACATAACTAAAGTTGATAGTCAACTTTCCTCTTTTCTTTTTCCTTTATCTCTCTCTACTTTTACTACTTTTTTCGTTTTCAAATAAAGATTTAACGAGTAAAGTATGGTTTTTATTCTCAAAGTTTAGAGTAAATTTTCTTAACGTTTCAATCGTCTTATTTAATTCTCTAACATTTTAAAACTGACTCAATATTATCCTATGTTAGGGATTCATTAACAGAATTGACGGTGGGACAAAATTAACGATTTTGAAACGTTAAAAACTTAAATAGAACGAAAATGTTGGGGACAAAAATGATACATAGAAATAAATTTTAATTTTATCCTTCGATAATATCAATTTTTACTATAAATAGTATTCAATTATTTTTTAATCACATCTAAATAAATTACACTTAATCATATTACTTTCATTTTAAATAAATTATTTTTTTATAATTTTACACTTAAAGATTTTTAGTTATCATAAAATGGTGGTAGAATGACTAGTATATAAAATTGCAGAAAAAAAATAATATATATACAATAAAATATAAATTATACTTTTTGTCTCTAATGTATTAGAATTTTTTAAAATTATAAAATCCTATTTAAGTCCCTAACGTTTCAAAATCGTCTCAATTTTGTCTCGCCATCAATTCTGTTAACAGATCCCTAACGACAAGATAACACTAAACCAATTTTGAGGACTTAAATAGGACGATTGAAACATTAAGAACAACTTTAAAATTTATCCAAACGTTGGGGACAAAAACAATACTTTACTCAAGATTTAATTATTTGGTACCTTAAAACTTCTTTTAATAATATAATAATAAAAATATTTTAATTTTTATGTATTTAATATACTAAAAATTAATTTTAATCATTTTAATAAAATAATTTTCATAATATCCTTAAAATACACATTAATAAAAAATTTAAGTAAATATCTATTTTAATTTTATTTTATGATTAAGTATTCATCTGTTGTAATATTACCATTTGTAAGTCTCGTTCTTTATTAACCTTAAACAAATAATGTAAAAGAATATAAATAAATAAGATAATTAAAAATTATTTTACAAGTAATTTTATAAAAAAAATATGTTGTATATATTTATGTGTAA
>NC_029774.3:128497479-128529587 GCF_000817695.3 Arachis duranensis
TTTAAAAATATATAATTATTCTAATGATCATTATAAATATTAATTACGTTAATTTTGGATTATTTAAACTAATTTTATTATGTTTTAAATATTATTGTTTATTAATATATACGTAAATAATTTAATATTAATGTGCTAAAACTATGTTTTTATTACCACTAAGAAAATCCATCATAGAAACGAAGTTTATTATTGAAGTAGCATGAATTGAAAGAAGAATAATATTATTCGCCGATTAATATATTTTGATCATTGAAAACTAAAGTCGTGTCAAGATTAGTGTACATTAATAGATATTAACATATTTATTAATTTATGTTTTTTAAGAGAATTTAATATGTATATTAATATTTTTATATTAAAGAATGGGAATGATGTCATACCAACAGGCAACAGTCACGTTGCCAACTGTTAGATACAGATAATATAACAGATACTAGTACGATTCGCGATAACATCAGTACTCGATTTACTTAAAAAGGGCCATATACTAGTTACAACAAGAATTTCAATTAGGTTTCTCGTAGTTATTGAAAAAATTAAGGAAAATTCTAAAGAATATATATATAAGTCTTAATTAGTCTAAATGCCAATATGCCATCCACTATTTTAATATTGTTGATGTATATAATTAAATATCAACTTGACAGTTTAGTGCAAGTTGACATACACAAATAATAAATTTAATTTAAATTAATACCTTAAATTTGTTTAAAATACTTAAATTGGCCTATATATAATTATAAAATTCTAACTTTTAAATTTTTATCTTTATTATTTGTTTTTTCTCTCTTATTTTATGATGTCTTTTTTCTCATTTTCATCATTTGTCTCTTTTCTCAATGTCTCACTCTCCCATTCCGATTGCTTCTTCTCTTCTCTTTTCGTCGCCTTCTACTTTTTCTCAACCCACATTGAATCTGTTTTCAAGTCCATTTTCAATGTCTTCGTTCGTAGCAACAGTTCCACTCCTAAAATTATTCTCTAATATGATGCTGATGACGCAGTTGGTTTTCCTCTTAAAAAAAGTATCGTAAATGAATTTAAAGTCGCGTCATTGTTTAGGGTATTCTCACTTTAATCAGCGGCTAGAGGCCTATGGGTGAGCCTTTTGAAAAAACTTTCTTCCTCTCAGTCCAATCGAGAGCAAAAAAGGAAGACTCGACTTTTCAGGTACATCAATGAGTACGGAGAACCCTTGATGAATTACAATGACAAAACTAAAAAAATTAATGATCAAAATAATCAAGATTGTAGTTTATTTTTAAAAGAAAATGTTTATGTTTATAAATTGTAATTTGCAAGTGTGATTATGATATGTGATCAATAATTGTTACATAAATGAATTATAATATATAAATTATGAATTATAAATTCTATAATGTATTTAATGTCAATTAAAAGTTTTTAAGTTTGGATTTAGCTAACAATAAAGTTCTACATCAAAAAAAAAAACTTAACTAAATCTAATCAAGTTGTTATAACAACTTTTAAATCATGCTTCTCCTTCTACTTCTTTATTTTCTTCCCTTTCTTCTTCTCCTTCTCTCTTTCCTTCTTCTTCTCCTCCTCCTCTTCCTTCTAAATTCGCAAAATCTTTTTCATTATTATATTGGATCCTTAGAAAAAAAGTTTATATCGAATAAAATATATAATTCGACTTTCTTGTATTAAAACGTTGGCTTGTAAACACAAGAGGACTTTACGCGTTTTTTAAAAATATAAGAGTCAAAAGAATTATTAAAAGAATTTTTTACAGAGGAAGAAGAGATTCTTTCTTTAATCTTTCCTCCTTCTCCAATGTTGTGTCTTCTTTTTTTTCTTTTTCGTTATCGTCATCACCAATAACATCATTATTTTGCAAATATTTTTATTAGTTCTGATTTTCTCTAATACCATCATTACATAATTTCGGTTCATTTCTTAATTTATTTCAGTTCATTTGTGTGTTAATTGAGGTTTACTTGATGTTACTGATAAGTATTGACCAAATTTTTTTCTTTAAATAATTTTGGTTCATTTTTTAGTTTAATTGAGGTTCATTTGGATCCAAAAATGAATTCAATGTGTTTTGTTAATGATTGAGTCTTTTTGACTATTTGTTCAAATATGAACTAATTTCGGTTCATTTGTGTGCTAATTGAGGTTTACTTGATGCTGTTGATAAGTATTTACCAAAATTTTTATTCCTTAAGTAATTTTGGTTCATTTCTTAGTTTAATTGAGGTTCATTTGGATCCAGAAACAAATTTGATGTGTTTTTGTTGATGGTTGAATTTTTTTACTGCTTGTTCAAATATGAACTAATTGAATGGAATAGAGTGGAATCTAATGTAATTGAATAAAGTAATAATAAATAATTTCATTCTTCTTTGCTAAAAAAATTGGTCAATACTTATCAGCAGCATCAAGTGAACCTCAATTAATACAAACACATCAAATTCATTTATGGATCTAAATGAACTTCAAATAAACTAAGAAATGAACCGAAATTACTTAAGAAATAAAAAATTTGGTCAATACTTATCAGCAGTATCAGGTGAACCTCAATTAACACACAAATAAATTGAAATTAGTTTAATTTTGAACAAACAGTAAAAAAGACTCAATCATCCACAACAACAGATGCAAATTATTTTTGAATTCAAATGAACCTCAATTGAACTAAGAAATAAATCGAAATTACTTAAGTAATAAAAAATTTGGTCAATACTTATCATCAGCATCAAGGGAACCTCAATTAATTCACAAAAGAACCGAAATAAACTAAAAAATAAACTGAAATTATTTAATGACAGCAACAGAAAAAATCAGAACCATAAAGATGTTAGCATGGTGATGACAATAACGAAAAAGAAGAAGAACCTACGTGCGCAAATTTGAAAGAAATAGAGGGAGGAGGAGGAGAAAATGGAGAAGGAGAAGGAAAAGATGAAGCCGAAAAAGGATATATTTTGCGTTATTGAAACGCACGTGTATACACGCTGGTGTGAGAAAGTGATTTTTGTTGAGTTTGGACCAACTTAGTTAGATTTGGTTGTCAAAAATACTTCGATGTGTAGTTGGACTCTTTAGCTAATATGTCTTCTAAGATTACGTTTTTTTGTAAAAGAACTGATACTAAAATTTCAGATACAAAAATTGAGAGAGAGAGAGAGAGAGAGAGAGAGAGAGGCTGTAATAGACCCCAATAGCACCGTCTCCTACATCATGGCGGAGCTGCCATCTTCTCTTTTTCTACACGGTTGCTTCATATATTCTATCTTTCAGACTTTCACTGTATCTAAACAACATCACCACAGCTTCAACTTTGGCCAAGCTTCCAACTTTTGGATCCAAATCCATCTCAATGAAGTCCAATGAAACAAACTCTGACCACGACAAAACAACAAAGTTTCTCCTCTGCGACTTCTATCAAGATCGGGCATCTAGGTGGTTGATGCATGGCCATCATGTTATGCTGTTCTATACTTTTTCATGACAAAAACTAATTCATAATGCTTAATTATTAAGTATTTTTGTACTTAAGTCATAGATTATTTTCATCTCTTTGATTTGATTTATGTTGTAGAAAATGGTGAAAGAAAAGGAAGTAAAAAGCACAAGACAAAGCATTCCTGGCAAAGGAGCACCTGGAGAGCAACCATCAGCGCTTACTTGGGCGCTCATTTAGCAAGCGCCCAAAAGAGCGCCCAATACATGCCAAGGACCCCTGGGACTAGGCATGGCGCCCTCCCTCAATGCTCTTACTCACACTCACCATCAAGAGCGCCATCCTGGAGCTTGGTTTTGATTCAATTAAAGTTATTCAAACTCCACTCAAACTTCAAGCAAATAAAGCCCACAAATACCACTCAATCAAGGCCGCAATAACCATCTAGAATAGTTAATTTTCATTTGATTGTAATTTATTTTTAATTTCATTTGAATTTGTAATCTAGGATAGCTTATAAATAGGCTTTAGTTTTCACATAGAAGGACGACTATTGGGAGGGGTCTTCAGACTCTCACCCACACACTCTTCTTCTCCTTCATTTTCCTTCTCACTTTGTAAATATTTAGTTTTGAGTCACTAAATTTTTCCATTAGAAAAAAGAGCTCTATTGTAATTTAATGGATTGATTTCTTTTCATTCTTCATCTTCATTCTTCTTTCATTGCTTCTTTAGAGAGAGTCTTTGTGCTTCAAAGATCTAAGTACTATCGAGAGAGGGACTAGATCTATTAGAATTCCATGATGAACTTGAGAAAGGAGTCATGAAATTCAGTTTGAGCCTCTTCTCTCATAATCCTCTTGATCAATACATTCTTAGTCCGGTATGTGACATGTAACCACTTTGAATTGAGGTCTTGAGGGTTGTGTGGTGTTTAAATCAGAAATTAAGCTTTATCTCCTCTCATGACCAATTAGATCAAGAGATTGGCAATTGATCAAGTTAAGAGAAATCAAATCACCAAAAAAATTGAGGTTTGATTACTTATGATTTGCCAAGATCAATGATTGCATGATTGAAGAGGAGATGAAAATTGTTGATCCCGAGAATGCAATATTTCTTGATCCCAATGCTTTCTTTTTATTTTTTCTTCTAGTATTTTACCTTTCCGTCATTTACTTTCTTGCACTTTACTTTCTTGTACTTTCCATTCCTTGCAATTTTCTTTTCGGCACTTTACATTCATGTCATTTACTTTCCTTGCACTTTATTGCTTTCTTTTACTTTTATACCATTTACAATTCCTGTTTGCTCATCATCACAATATGAACCGTCTAACTAGAATAATCAACTAACTATTGATTGCTTAATCCTTTAATCCCCGTGGGATCGACCTCACTCTTGTGAGTTTTATTACTTGATACGACCCGGTATACTTGCCGGTAGTTATGCAAAATTTAATTTTTTTCTGTATCATGTTTTTGGCGCCATTGTCGGGGATTAATTGTGATTAACAAACTACTGGTTGGTTGATTACCTAGATTAGATATTTTTTTCTTTTTGTTTTGTTCATTTAATTGCATTCGTTCTTTATTTTCTCTTGCCACTTAAGTGTTTATGTTATTGCCTCACTAAGAATTTCTTATTTATGACATAAGGAATTTTAATTTTTCTCGGTGATTATATTTAATACAAAATATTTTCAAGTAAGAATGGAGTTAACACATCTTTTTATCAAGTAAATTTCATGGGATATTACCCACCACCACAAAATGATTTAAGTCATTATCCTAATGGTGGCTGGAAATATCAACAAGGAATGATAGAGTATGAGCAATCAAACCAAATGGAATATCTCTAAGGACCACAAAATGATCCATATTTTGATGAATTTAATAACTACTCAAGTTGTGGTTGGAAAGATCAAAATCAAAGAGATTTTAATGCTCCACATTCTATCCATCAAAAACCATCATCAATTGATCGTGCCTTGAGCACATTCATGCAAGATTGCCCAATCTCACCTCATGGTTCTCCATATCAAAAGCCTTCAGCACTTGACTTTACCTCACCACAAAATTCATATCCTTCATGTCATTACCTACAAAACTCATTTCATAATCCTTACCAAGCACAACCATACATCACACAATCCCACCAAAAAGCTAGGCTTACCACAATTGAGGCAACATTACAATCTCTTTCTCAGTTCACACAAACTCTTGCTCAAACCACACAAATTCTTGCCAAAAATAAAGAAAGACAAGAAGCATTTGCCATGAGCCATGAAGCATCCATGAGAAAGTTTGAGGTACAATTGGGACAAATTGTAAAACAACTCCAGGAGAAAATCAATCAAGGGAGTTGTAATGAAGCAGAAAGTTACATAGAGGGTGAGTTCATTGAACCACCAATTCAAGAAGCTCTTGATGAAGAGGACACTCAAACCATCATACAACATCCAAGTCTTGATATTAAAGAAGTGAAGGCAATAAACAAAAGCACTAAAAAGAGGATTGTGACCAAGATACAAAGGATGATACCCATGAAAAGAAAACATGAACAAAAGGTCAAGCTAATGACATTAAAAGAGCGCTTGTTGGGAGGCAACCCAACTGTTGGTAATATTATCTTTCTTTTAGTTTACTTTCAATAATTTGACATATGATTGCATTCTAAGTTTGGTGTTGTCATGCAGTAATTTGATTTTTAATCTTCACTCGGCACTTGCATCATTCCAAAATGAAAGTGTCACACTAAGTTTGGTGTTGCCACTAACCTTTCATGCAAAGTACCATGCATACACCACTTATTAATGCAATCACATTGTCTCAGTTTTCTTTTTTTGTGCCTTTATTGTATCCTTAATTTTGCTTGCTTAAGCACATGAATTACTCTCATTCCATTGCTTAAGACATTCATGACCCATCATAAATCCCATCACCATTGTTTTATTTGTTACTTGAGGACAAGCAATCAATCTAAGTTTGGTGTGAAAAAGAGAAGAATAGGAGAAAAGTGACAACAACAATGAAGATGAACTACAAGGTGGTAAAGTTCCTTTTCCTGTTATTTGTTTCCTGTATATTCAATTGCTTGATTGTCTTCTATTTTTTATATGCATGTGTGTTATTCCTCTTGTATAAGTATAGTTTGATTTTTGAATTGTAATATATTGCTGTGATATCATAAATACCAATTTGGATTTTGTGGGTCAAAGTAATTAAATATCATGACCATAAACAAACAAGATAATTTAAGAAGAAGCTAGCATGAGCTTATAAGTATTGGGAGGCTAGCATAATTAATTTGCTGCTCAATTGCATTTGAATTTGTTTAATTGAAGTTTTCATCTAGGATATTTTATGAAATTTTTAAAAATCTTGAAAACTTTGAAAAAGCAAATCAATTAAATCAAGTAAAAGCAAAAGGGAAAATAAGAAAGCTGAAAGTTCTGAGTATCAATGACGCTTCATTTGTCAAGTACTTGTGATGTTTATGTATCGAGCAAAAAACTTGAAAACAAAACACTTAGAGTCAAGGCTAGACTCAAGTGCAAAGCACTCCCTCAAAGCTCAAGGCTCTAAGCATCAATGATTATAGAGTAAAGAAGAGAAACAAATGAGCTTAAAGAGTCCTCTAATTAAATGTTTGTGGTGCTTATGTATCAAGTGGTAATACTTGAAAACAAAGCATTTAGAGTCGAAGCTTTTAACTAATGGTGCAAAGCACCCGAGAAGCTAAGCTAAGAAGAAAATGAAAAAGCTTGTTTCAAGGAAGGGATATAAAGAAAATATTTCATAAAGTGAGATAGATAGAAACATCAATCATTTGAATCTCTTTTGTGATTGTTGCATGCATAAAAAATTAGCTAATCATGAACATTAAATTGCTATTCTTCTCACCTTGGATTGTCAAATTTATTATATGATTCTTTATTTTTTTGAGGACAAGTAAAGTTTAAGTTTGGTGTTGTGATGCATGAGCATCATGTTATGTTGTTCTATCCTTTTTCATGACAAAAACTAATTCATAATGCTTAATTATTGAGTATTTTTATGCTTAAGTTATAGATTACTTTCATCTCTTTGATTTGATTTATGTTGTAGAAAATGGTGGAAGAAAAGGAAGTAAAAAGCACAAGATAAAGTATTCCTTGCAAAGGAGCACCTGGAGAGCAACCATCAGCGCTTACTTGGGCGCTCATTTAGTAAGCGCCAAACTAGTGCCCAGAAGAGCGCCCAATACATGCCAAGGACCCCTGGAGCTAGGCCGAGCGCTCTCCCTCAACGCTCTTACTCACGCTCACAATCAAGAGCGCCAGCCTGGAGCTTGGTTTTAATTCAATTAAAGTTACTCAAGGTCCACTCAAACTTCAAGCATGCAAATCCCACAAATACCACTCAATCAATCAAGGCCACAAGAATCATTTAAAATAGTTAATTTTCATTTGATTGTAATTTATTTTTAATTTCATTTGAATTTGTAATCTAGGATAGCTTATAAACAGGCTTTAGTTTTCACATAGGAGGACGACTACCGGGAGGGGTCTTCGGACTCTCACCCACGCACTCTTCTTCTCCTCCATTTTCCTTCTCATCACTTTGTAAATATTTAGTTATAAGTCACTAACTCTTTCTATTAAAAAAGAAGGATCTATTACAATTTAATGGATTGATTTCTTTTCATTCTTCATCTTCAATTCTTCTTTCATTACTTCTTTAGAGAGAGTCTTTGTACTTCAAAGATCTAATTACTATCGAGAGAGGGATTAGATCTATTACAATTCCATGATGAACTTGAGAAAGAAGTCATAGAATTCAATTTGTGACTCTTCTCTCATAATCCTCTTGATAAATACATTCTTAGTCCAGTATGTGACATGTAACCACTTTGAATTGAGGTATTGAGGGTTGTGTGGTGTTTAAATAAGAAATTGAGCTTCATCTCTTCTCATGACCAATTAGATCAATAGATTGGCAATTGATCAAGTTTAGAGAAATCAAATCACTAAGAGATTGGGATTTGATTTCTTATGATTTTCCAAG
Source organism: Arachis duranensis (assembly GCF_000817695.3). Taxonomy (NCBI): domain Eukaryota; kingdom Viridiplantae; phylum Streptophyta; class Magnoliopsida; order Fabales; family Fabaceae; genus Arachis; species Arachis duranensis. Next base: position 128,505,961 of record NC_029774.3, read on the forward strand.
AGATCAATGATTGCATGATTGAAGAGGAGATGAGAATTGTTGATCCTGAGAATGCAATATCTCTTGATCCCAATGCTTTCTTTTTATTTTTTCTTCTAGTATTTTACCTTTCTGTCATTTACTTTCTTGCACTTTACTTTATTGTACTTTCCATTCCTTGCAATTTACTTTCCAGCACTTTACTTTATTGTACTTTACATTCATGTCATTTATTTTTCTTGCACTTTATTGCTTTATTTTACTTTTATGCCATTTACATTTCCTGTTTGCTCAACATCACAATATGAACTGTCTAACTAGAATAATCAACTAACTATTGATTGCTGAATCCTTTAATCCTCGTGGGGTCGACCTCACTCTTGTGAGTTTTATTACTTGATACGACTCGATATACTTGCTGGTAGTTATGCGAAATTAATATCTTTTCCATATCAGTGGTTGGCTCAGCTATTGTTTTTGAAGGCCCGACGACGAAATTTTTTTTCCGACCAACTCCTCTCTAGCGCGAGCTTTTAAGCTCATTATTAAGTTTGAAATTGTAAGGAAAATGGCGAGAGCGGCAGAGTGTTTCAAGGGTACTTCTGATGGCACTAATGGTCAGAGTGGTGGCAGCTATGACCGCGACAACATTCATGGTGAAAACGGTGACACTTACAGTAACAGAGGGTGGTGAGTTCGGTGAAAATAGAGTGGCTAAAAGAAAGGGAGAGAGAAGGGTACTAAAGGGTGAAAAAAAAAAGAGAAAGAAAAAAAGGAAAGATTTGTTGCACCGGAGGTAGCTGAACGATAGAAATGAGAGTGCGTGTAAGGTGATGGAAAATGGCAGCTGAGCTTGCGTGAAAGAAAACGAAGAGAGATTTTGAAAATTAAGAGTTTGAAGAGGTTTTTTTAGTAATTAAGAAAATTTTAGTGATTATTTTTATTTTAGTCTTTATATTTATCTTGAATCAAATAAAATATTGAAACATAACTCAAACATATACGATTTATACTAAATATAATATAAAGACTTAATTTAATCTCAATTTTCTTTTAGTCTCATTCTCTCTTCTAAATACAGTCTAAAGGCACAAGGTTTACTTAAAAGTTTTTTTTAATAAATGCACATTGATATTAAAATTTGCACATTTTTATAGAAAATGAATCCTTTCAATTTTTTTAACACTTGAGAGAATAAAGTATGATCTCTCACCATTAATTTTATAAACGAGACAAAAAATAAATATGAGAGAGAATAATAAAAGATGAGATTAAACAATTGACACCGTCACATTTTAGAAAAATACCATAGCAGTTCACAATTCAGACAAACACCATTATTAATCTAATACTAAAAATAAAAATATGTAATATTATTACTGATGATATTTGTATTGGTGATAATGAAAGTAGATAAGATAATGATAATAATAAAATATAATTACACAATAAAAATAATAAAAATAAAAGTGATAATAATTAAAATAAAAAAAGGATGATAATAATTAATTATATTATAAATTTTTTTATGAGAATTTAAAATTTTCATAAATTACAAATAAAAATTAAATAAATAAATCGTATTATTTTAAAATAAAAAAATTGACATGGAAGTGTAATTTTTTAAAACAAAAAAAGGCTGATTTTTTTTATATGGAAGAGATATTGGTGTTTTTTTGGAAAATGGGATTATTTGGTGTAATTACAGATAAGTGGATTTTGTAGGTAAAAAATCAACACGTGGAGGGCGTGGTGCAACACGTAGGGGGCGTGGTGCAACACGTGGGGGGCGTGGTGGACACGTGGCAGCATCCTGGCCAACACATGGGGGGCGTGTTGGACACGTGGCAGCGTATTGTGCAACACGTGGGGAGCGTGGTGCAACACGTGGGGGGCGTGTTGAATGAGTTCCACAATACTGTAATACACTTCAAATATCAATATTCAACCAAAACACCATCTCCATTTCCATATTAAAAATAATTTCTGACAAAAAAACACCTTGTACTTTATGAAAATGAACAATGACAACATTGAATCTTTACTCGTTGCGAATTGCAAAAAGGTTGCACGGAAGATACAGGTCTGGTAAAACTTGCTGCAACCTAACAATCCTGTTTTTCGCAGATTGCAGAAAGGTTAAATGGTAGCCACGTATTTGACATTTCAATACTGAAAAATTGAAACTACTTCAATATTTCGGTTAATTTTTTTGTATATTGAAAAAATTTGGATGTAATACTCAATCATTGAATTTTATGATGTTTTTCGAAATTGTGGGAACAGTACAATACGCCCCCTTGTATTGACAATACGCTCCCCATATATTGTATATTTTAATTTAAGAAAAAATCCAATGATTAAATATTACACTAAGATTATACCAATATCTAAGAAAAAAAATCCAATATTTCTTGTAGAATGTAAAAAGCTAAAAACAGTAATATAAAAAAACTTCTTGCTGACTGACTGCGATAAAAAAAAATCTTTTCTCATATATTGAAAAAGATTAAAAAAAAGCTTTCACAAAATACGAAAAATTTATCTCTATATTTTTGTATTTTATCCAAAATTCTATTTTTTGTTATTACACCATAAACTTTTCATATATAAAATTTCAGCCCATTAAAGGCACAAAATCTTTTAGTAGTAATAAAGTGAAACTATAAAAAAAATTCCAGTAATTATATTTGTACTAAATAAAAAAAGGAACTAATTTAAATTGGTTTAGTAATAAAACAACTAGTTTATTTAAGTAATTATTCAAAATTTAAATCTTATTTTAGATAGGTAAATGTTATGGTGTCTAAAAGATGGTGTTTATTTACTAAAAATGATTAAAAATTATTATTTAATTTAAAAGATATAAAAATAAATAATTTTTAAAAAATCAAAATTTGCTTAAAAAAAATAAATTAAGCAAAATTTAGACAAAAACTTATAGACACCATAAAATTAGTTTTTTATGTATTTAATAATTGATTAATCAATAACAAATTTTTAAATAAAGTTTAAATCCGAATCTTGATCCGACAGGGACCATGGAAAAAAAAAGTTACAGCAAGAGAGGTTTCTTCTTGCTCAACCACAATAGACAGAAGCTCACGGTTTCGGCAAATACTTATTAGCTGTTCTTACTGAATGCAATGGTGTACCTGGTTGGAATTTGGAAAGCTTGCTTTTCAATTTCATTGATCTATAGACACATACATACACTTCAGAGTTCAGACTTCAGACAAATACAGAGCGATTATTGGATATAAGTTGCACTTTCCCCCATAGGAGAACCTTCGTTATTTATCTTCTCTGCACTGTCATGGTATCAATTATCATTCATCCACAACACCTACTGTCCTATTATCAATTATCAATTATCAATTATCAATTTCCTCTTGTATGATCATAGATTTATAGTAGTTAATCTTTTCAAATCCGATTTGAACATGCATGACCACATATATACAAGACCAATTTATTCTCCTTACAAATATCAGATCATGTGACTTTATTTTTAGTATCTATTGGCTTGTGCCGTTTGATATCTTTTTAGGAAGAAACCAGCACATGTTCCCATTAATTGTCTATCTATATTTTCTGTCCACGTGTAGGGGTGGCAATGGGTAAGGTATGGTAGGGTTTGGATCCAACTCTAACTCTATTCCATTCTAAACTATCAGGTACCCGACTTTACCGGAGAATTACAAAAAAATGTATAACATTATTATATAACTTGATAATAATATAAAATAAAATTTATTTTTATGTAAAAAAAATATATTAAATTATTAAATTGAGTTTACATATTGCCACCCCTATCCACATGGTTGAACTATATATATAGAGCAGCAGAAAATCACCCGATCTGCTACTTCTAACTTCTAATAACTTTGTATAGAATAAAATACCTGTTTTTATTTACACATAGTTTAAACTTATTTTTATTCTCAAATCTATTACTGGCCATTTTAATATTTTAAAATACTTTTCTCTCACTTGAAAAGATCGAATCAAACTAGAATAAATTGAAGGAGCTGTTACAAGGTGCTGTGATTGTCTGAGAATCCAGATGCATGGTTCATAGATCACGCTGTGCAGCCCTTCAACATGCATGTGCACTTGTTATTGATTTTGTTCGCCATATCTATATATCCGTGACTGAAAACCAAGTGAGTTTATAGAATGTCAACAAAGTGTCATTTTCCAATTTCATGAATGAATGATGGACAGACAGAAAGAATGAAAATAGGACTGACACAGTGACAAACGCTCTGGAAGTCAATGTCACCGTTGGTATCACTATCAATGAACCTTTCAATTTACAATCAATCACTATATGTTGTTTTCTCCGGGTGACAAGGTCTAGAATCTAGAGAGGGGATCCTCTTAGTGTGTTCCGTCTGATACTATGAATGAGCCATTGTCTTTATCGCCATTATTATCATTATTATTATTATTAGTTGCCAATTCATATTAACTTTCTTCTCATTACTCACCTTTACTTCCACACAAACACTCACTTCCAATTTCCTTCCAAGCTTATCTTCTGCTTATCCTGCACTTATGATGGATCTTCCTCCTCCACTGTGTCCTGATGATGAAATCTTCCGTGAGAAGGTTCAGGTATATTTCTTGATTCTTGATTGAGTTTATATGAAATTAAACCTGGCTAAGATCTGATCTTCATCATGTATTGCTGTGTCTATTGAGTCCTTTCACAGTTTTCAATTGATTTTTCAGAAGAAGAAAACATGGAAGCAAGAGATCCTCCTGTCGTTTCAAATTGTTGGAGTAGTTTATGGTCAACTTAGCACTGCACCCTTATATGTGTTCGGTACAATGGATGCGAAAGCTCTTGCATCGGAGGAGGTCGTTTATGAACTCTTCTCCTTCATTTTCTGGACTTTGACAATCATTTCTTTGCTTAAGTATGCCTCTATAGTGCTCAAGGCTGATGATAAAGGAGAGGGTAAGTAATAACTAATAAGTATCTTTAAATTTATAACCGCCATTGATTAATTCCCTCAATTCAATTCATCAGATTTTGAAGGACTTACTTGGATGTTATGTGATTATGCCTAGGTGGTACGTTTGCGTTGTACTCGCTATTGTGTAGAAATGCAAAAGTTGGCCTGCTCCCTAGTGATAGAAGTGCCAATCAGATTATGAATTGTGAGGGGAGAACTCCTTCAAAGATCAGAGCAAGAAGGGTCATTGAGAAAAGCAAGATCTGTCACTATTTACTGTTGTTCTTAGCCCTCTTTGGTTCCTGTATGGCCATTGGGGATGCAGTGCTCACTCCAGCTCTTTCAGGTTTATACAAGAGAAAGTTTAGGGGGTTAGCATTTTTATTAAAATTTGGCCAGTACTTAACCAGCAAAAGAAAAGTGAATAATTTCACACTATTAGATAAAATCTCACACCATTAAAAATATCAATGATGGCTAATTGATGACTACAAATCACAAAACTTGCTGATCCCCTAACACTCCTCGTATATACAATCTTCTAACATTTGTTTCTTTCTTGTGTGATTAGTTACATTGTTCTTCATCAACTTACATTATTATGTATTTTTCTGGCTGTTTACCACCAGTGTTTTCAGCTTCTACTGGCGTTCAGAGATCCTTATCTGATATAATAGCAGACATGTGTAAGGCCATTTAATTTACTCAATGATGCTAGCAGAATTTTTCTCTCTGCTTTTTGATTGGCTTATCAGTTAATTGTAAATAAATAATAAGCAGATCCATCGTCACGCCGTGCTCGCGAGTCAGACACAGTGTCTAATGCCTTACACAGATGTAAGTACAGTTTGTACCTTGCTTGAGAAAAAAGTTACAGCACCAGTTTGAGTTTACAACTAACTTGATCAATGAATGTCAGTTAATGTGTTGTTTATCTAATGAACATTACATATTGCAGATGTAACTGTTCCCGCTGCGTGTGCTATATTGGTTGGCTTGTTCATGTTGCAGAACTGTGGGACGCGTAAAATTGGCTTCATGTTTGCTCCAATTATTTCTGCTTGGCTCTTGTTTATTGGAGTGGTGGGAATTTATAATATTTTCCATTGGGATGTCAAAATCATTTATAAAATATCCCCGGTATACGTCTTCAAATTTATCAGAAATTTCAATTATCACAGATGGAAATTGTTAGGAAGCATCATTCTATGCGTGGGAGGTAGGTTATTTATTTTTCTCATCAATTAGGGTTTGTTTCGGATATCGTTTAATATGATACGCACGATGTTCTACTGTTTTGCAGGATCAGAGGCAATGTTTGCAGACCTAGGCCATTTCTCCAAGAAATCAATTAAAGTATACTACATAATTCTAATTTGTGCATTGTAATTCAAAGTTAATTCTTATCAGATTGTGCATTAATTATGCGTCTACTCTGTTGTAGATTACATTTATATGCTTGATCTACCCGATTCTTGTTTTATGCTATGCCGGTCAGGCTGCATATATCTCCAGGAATTTAGGTGCTAGAGATTTCAACCATTTTAGTCAATCTATGCCACGTAAGTTGGATGGAATGTACCGTAGAAATTTAGGTGCAATTAACTACCTGAATTTCTACCATATATATTTTGATCTGTTTTTGAAAATTCAGTATTTGGGTGAAGTGATATATATAGTTTGGTGTGGTGTCCCTTGCAGGTCATTATTGCAAACATGTGTTCATAATATTATCCCCACTTGCTTCAGCAGTAGGAAGCCAGGCAACCATCACAGCGAGTTTCTCCATCATCAAACAGTGCTTGGCATTAAACTGCTTTCCCAGAGTGAAAGTGATTCACACATCAAAAACAATACACGGCCAGATTTACATTCCTGATGTCAACTGGCTACTGATGATTCTCAGTCTCACCGTCACAATTAGTTTCAGAGACATGGTGAAGATTGGCTATGCAGCAGGTTTGGCTATAATTTGCGGAATGCTTGTAACAACTAGTCTCATGTCACTTATCATCTCATTGTGTTGGGAGAAGAACTTGAGCGTATCCGCGTGCTTTCTGCTATGCTTTGGTTTTGTTGAGGCGGTGTATCTCTCTGCTTGTCTGCTACAGATTCACAAGGGAGCCTGGTATCTGCTTGTTCTTTTGACAATCACAATGACAATCATGCTCTCGTGGCACTATGGAACTGTCAAGAAGTATGAGTTTGATATGCAAAACAAGGTCTCAACAGAATGGCTCGTAGATGTGAGTCCGGGCCTCGGGATAGCCAGGGTCCCTGGGATTGGCTTTATCTACACCGACATTGTAGCAGGAATCCCGGCTTTCTTCTCACACTTCATTACTAATCTTCCCGCCTTCCATCAAGTCCTGATCATGGTATCCTTCAAGTCTATGCCGGTGCCTTATGTCTCCGAAGGCGAAAGGTATCTCATAGGCCGGATTGGCCCAAAAGATTACAAGATTTACCGCTGCATCGTCAGATATGGATACTGCGATCACATCAGGGATACTGGCGACTTTGAGGAGCACATCATTCGTTCCATAGGGGAATTCATTTCCATTGAGGAGAGAGATATTGAATCCGTGGATGCCGCCAACGCCACAAATGAAAGAATGATTGTTGTAGGGAATTCTTCAACAACGCATGGACATAACAATGCTCTAGTTCCTCTGGATGCAGATGAGGGTCCAGCGGTGAACAATGAATCTCAGATCAGTCCAGTTCCTGACACGGAGTGTACAAGCAAGAAGAAGCGAAAGAAGGTTCGGTTCATGCTGCCTGTTAATAGTCCTAAAATAATGCAGCCATGTGTGAGGAAGGAACTTTTGGACCTAATTGATGCCAGGGAGAGCGGTAGTGCCTATTTCTTGGGCCAATCGCACCTAGTGGTGCGTGACGGCTCAAACTTTCTCAAGAGATTCTTAATCATGGTGTATCGTTTTAGTGAGAAAAACTGTCGAGAGCCTCCCGTAGCTCTCAAAATCCCTCATGCTGCTCTTGTAGAAGTTGGTATGGTATGTACTATATAGAACACATACAGATCAACAACCTACACTGTTTTCGCTATTTTATTAGGAGGAGCGCGCGAGCGGCTGCCTTTACGGAGGAGGGGACAGATATATGTTATATATACGCAGGAAACAAGGCCTCTTATCCCTGCAACTGTAATATGCACGAAAGGGATGGTTACTTGCTTCCGCCAAGATATCTTTATAGAAACAGTCGTTTTTATACATAACTCTTTTTGTTAATGTCACGACCCGGCTAAAGGTTATGCACGTATAAATTTGACTACTTGTTAGTTCATTAGTTGTTACCCGAACAAAATAAAATGTATGGTAATCTTTTTTTGTACATATTTTTTAAAATATAAAAGATACATTTTTTTTATCTTTTTTGTTTATATTAAATTATCTTTAATAAAAATAAAAAAATACAAAAGAGACGAAGATAAAAAATAGTTTGTTCATACCAATAAGAGATAATTTGAGCTGAAGAGTTGATGGAGAGTTTTCTTTTGAATAACATCAAGAATTCTGTCTTGTATGCAGTAATTCATTTACTAGTAATAGAACTTTAAATAAAATTTAAATTCACAATAAATTAATCTTTAGTCGGTCAAATTAAAAAATGCTGTGAATAATAAAAAACATAAAAAATTAAGTCAAAAAGTAATTTGTAAGAACATTTTAATACTTTTACACCAATAAATTAAATATCTTTTGATTTTAAGTGTATCTGTCTGATACATTTAACTCATATTATCCTCTTTTTATAATTTTTCAGTACCTTACGTGATGAAATAGTACCTTCATACCTTTATCTACGGTTATGACTTAACGTTACAAGATTATTTTGATTTTTTTTTTAAATTGACATGTATCATTAATTTATCATGTCTTTATGTCACATGACATTTAAAGTGATATGTCAATATTTAATTGATAAAAATATTAATTTAATTTATGATTATATTTTAATTATAAAAATAAATTTTAAATAAAAATAAATTCTTTTTTAATAAAATAAAATTATTTCCCGACAGTAAAAAAAACTTTCCATAAACACTCAGTTATTAGTTTAACTGTTTAAGAATAAGATACCCCTTTTGCCAAGGAACCGAAAAACTTAAAGCCGTCACATAAAGTTGATCGATATTAACGTGTTACTAATCTAATCTATTATTCCAGATTCTTGTAAAAGAGATTCTGTATGTCACCACTAACTTCACACTGTTGAATGGTTCCAATATATATATGAGTGAGTCGTTCGAATTGGTGATATAGTAATAGCATGGTCTTTTTGTTATTCTCCTAATTAGCTAGTAAGATAGAAGAAAGCCTGTTGGTTCCGCTGTATCGGGTGTTTGAGGTAGTGGTTAGTGGGGGGAACTGGGCGAAAAGCACCACTATGCATGGCGAGGAGGGTGAGGGAGGAAACTGGACAAGGAAGAAGAGAGGACTGAGCAAACAGGAGGAGCGGTGGAAAAGATTGAGGCGTCGGCTGGCGATGTTTTGCGGTGAGGCCGAAGATAATTCCACCGCTCACGGCGGAGATGTACGGCGGCAATATATTATTCACCCTGATAATCGGTACATCTCTCTCTTTCACACCATCACACACACAGATTAATTAGGAATTATTCAAGATATGGTATTACATTATTGCATATTTACATGAATTGACACAACACTACACGGGTAGGACACACCACACCTATCCTCCGCGTGAACTTCGGCTTCCCAATGTTCACTTATTCTTGTTTGACTCAACTTTTGTTGAGCTTTTTTTTTCTTAACTCACTTGATTTTATATGTCATAAGAATATTATCTATAAGGTGAAAATTTAATTATAACTTTACGTGAAATTGATAATTGAGAACCATTAGATGATTTGATTGATTTGACTAAATTTTTATCAAACGGCTCTCAACTATCAACTTCATGTGAAGTCGATTGCACCTGAATTTTCACCTATTTATACCTAAAACATTAAGAGTTTTGCTACTCGTCCAAACAATTTTACATTCAAATTTATCCAAATTATTTAGTTTATATTATTGGGAGAGTTTCGTCTTCTTTTTCTTCTTTCTCCTCTTTCTGTTCTTTTTTTTTTCTTCTACTCCTCCTTTTTTTCCTTTTTTTTTCATTATCGTTATCGTTACCACCACCATACCACCATTACATTCATCTCTTCCTCCTTCTTTTTCTTTTTTATTTGAATTTATTTGATTTTCTTCTTCATTTTTTTTCTTTTTCCTCCATCATCATGATCGTCATCACCAACAATACAAACATTTTGCTAATATCTTTATTGATTCTGATTTTCTGTGATAATCGAATGAATCGAAAATATTATCAAAACAAAACCATTGTATAATACCAAATAAATCAAAAATTGTCCATTATATAAATTTGAATTCATAAACACATACAGCTTAAATGAACGAAAATATTATCAAATGAAGCCATTATATAATACCAAATGAACCGAAAATTGTCCATTATATAAATTCAAATTCGATGATAACGATAATGACGATACGTATTAGAAGAATACAACGACGATAACGATGATGATTATGATAATAGAGAAAGATGAAAAGGAAGGAGGAGACAAAATTTCAATAAGAGGAGGAAGAGAAAAAGGAGTTGTTGGTGACGACAGTAACAAAACTGAAAAAAATTAAAAAAGAAGGAGAAAAAGAAGAAGACGTAGCATCCGGAGTGAAGAAGAAGAATAAGAAGAAAAAAAGTGTAGGGGAAAGAAAAAAAAATACGTAATTTAAATTATTTGGATGAACTTAGATAAAAAATTGCTTGGATGTAGAGAATTAATAAAAACTTAATAGCTAAATCAACTACCATATATTTATAAATAAATATATATAATATCTACTTTATTTTTAATATATTTTTTTTTTCGACATATATTCTATACATGTAATTAAATTTAGCAATTAATTTTGTGAATACATTGCATAATTTTATATATATATATCACTCGATTATATACTATTAATATGATTAAATAATCAATAAAACTCAATCTTTATTCTATTAATAATTATTAAGATTAATCTAAGTAAATACAAAAATAATATTATTAGATTTAATCTTTTATATTTTTCTCTTATATTTAAAATACAAAATTAATCTCCTTAAAAATTAATATATCTAAATTTAAAATAAAATACAATCTAAATAAAAGTAATAAATTCTAAATCAAAGATCTTAAATCATAAATTTAAATTCAAAATTTAAAACCTAAATATTAAATTTTAAACACTAAAATATAACTTCTAATTTTTTATTAACTGGACTTAAAAATACACAAAAAAAATAAAAGACAACAGTTCTTGAAAATGAAATGTTGATAGAATTAACATAAAAACAAAGAGAAGTATAAAAAAATAAATTAAAAAATATATGACAGTCAAAAAATAAACTATGACTATAATTACTTAATTAGTCATTCCATATGCACAAAAAATTTATTAATCTCTAAACTTATATCATTAATTTTACGAAGTTTGGTATAGAGAGAAATGTTAAGGATGAAAAGCAAATTTAATTTGAATTAGAGATTAGTTCTCTAAAAATATTAGAAAGTGAATGTATAAAAAACTAATATAATTAAACTTTTATATTTAAAGACTAATTAAAGACTATACAGCATTTCTCAATGTCTGTTATGTCAGAAAAATAAGAAAATCAATTAATAATTAGTTAAAAAATATTTGTATATAATCAAAACTTGAAAAATTTTATATGTAAAATTTAAAAATTATATAAAATGTCATTATAAATAAAAAAATTAACAAAAAAGATAAAATAAATAGGTTTCGCCGATAAAAGATATACTCAAAACATTCAAATACACAAATTTGCTAGTCACCAAAAAAATACACAAATTTGCTACAGGCATAACCACACTATAAATGATGCACGTTCTCTGTGATTTATAAATTTTGTATGAACGAGGATTTAAAATTTGTAAGTCTTAACATTTATTTAAGGTTGCTTCACAATTTTTTGCATTCCAAAATATTGAAAACTCTCCTGAAACATTAGATTTTTTATTTAGTGTTCATATACGGAAGATTTTCCAAAACGAATTAAAATAACTTTATTTCTAAAAATCAAAGAAAAAAAACCTTCAATTACTCAAATCCATTTTTTTGTTTGCAAGTTGTACATAGATTGAATGGGCCAGACCCGATTTGAAGGCAAATCGGCCCAGCCTCTCGTGATGAGTAGCAGTTCTAGAATGAGAATAGATGTTCTTATTTTTTTTAATTATTTGATAGATACTTTACATTTTTTAAATAGAATTTAAAAAAAAATTAATGATGAATGATCACATTTTATTAAATAATTAAAAAAATTTTGAAAATTGTAACTATTTTATAATTTTTTGTGTTTTTTATTTTTTTATTAAAATACTTTTATTTAATATTTTTAAATTTTAGGAACAATTTCTTATAACAAACGTTTAGAAAAAATATAGAATTTCTTAAAACAATTTGAGGAGTCACATATTATGTTATTGTTACTTTAAGTTATCTAATCTAAATATTTTAAATTTTTATTAAAAGTTAATGAGTTTAAGATGATATAAGTGTATATTAGTAACAGGTAGATGATATAAGATAGCATTTGATTTATGTCTTTTTTGAGAGAAAGACACAGAAACATAAATACTAAAAATATGGATACAAATTATTAATATATATATTTTGTTTGGTAAAATATTAAATAACATACCATAAAATTAAAAAAGTTTATATTTTGTAAAAATTAATAAAAGATAAAAATATAAAAAACTAACTAAAAAAAGTTTAAAAAATTAATAAACAATAAAAGTATAAAAAATTGTGTCCAATTAATTGTATCTCTATATTTTTGTGTGGATTTATATATTAACATATTCGTCAAAGATTTGTAGCTCAAGAAACAAACAATAAATATGTATTAACGTGTTATTTGAAACCAAACGTTGCCTAAGTGGATATAATATTAGTAGCACGTACATGGTATAATATAAGCCATGGTTGAAACTAGAAATAGCTAAAGAAAAGGGATTCTAGCGCGAGAGGAATTGAGGAGCAGAAGGATACAGAAACTAAAGTAGAGTGGGCGCAGTGCAGTATATATAGTTGTAAGAGAGAGATGGGGAAATGAGACAGAAAACTAAAGAAAGAATGTACATTACATGGATGCAGGTTGTACAATATTGGGTGGAAGCATTTCATACTGATATGGGCGGTGTACTCCTCCTTCTTCACCCCAATGGAGTTCGGATTCTTCAGAGGCCTCCCGGAGAAAATATTCCTGCTAGACATCGCGGGCCAGTTGGCCTTCCTCATCGACATCGTGCTCCGCTTCTTCGTGGCCTACCGCGACACCCACTCCTACTGCGTGGTCTCCAGACCCTCCCGCATCGCCATCCGCTGCCTCAAGTCTCCGCAATTCACCCTCGACCTCCTCGGCTGCCTCCCCTGGGACTACATCTACAAGGCAGCCGGCAGGAAGGAGCCGCTCCGCTATCTCCTCTGGATCAGGCTGACCCGGGCCGCCCGCGTCACGGAGTTCTTCGAGACGCTGGAGAAGGACATCCGGATCAACTACCTCTTCACGAGAATCGTGAAGCTTCTAGTGGTGGAGCTCTACTGCACCCACACAGCCGCCTGCATCTTCTACTATCTGGCCACCACCATCCCTCCCTCCCGCGAGTCCTACACTTGGATTGGCTCCCTCAAGATGGGCGACTTTGCCTACTCGGACTTCCGCCACATCGACCTCTGGAAGCGCTACATCACCTCCCTCTATTTTGCTATTGTCACCATGGCCACTGTTGGCTACGGCGATATTCATGCCGTCAATGTCAGAGAGATGATATTCATCATGGTTTATGTCTCCTTTGACATGATTCTTGGCGCTTACCTTCTTGGCAACATGACCGCCTTGATTGTCAAGGGATCCAAAACCGAGAGGTTTAGGGACACCATGACTGAAGTTATCAAATACATGAATAAAAACAATCTTGACAAGCCCACAAGTAAGGCCATCAAGGGCCATTTGCGCTTGCAGTATCATCGCAGCTACACACAACCTGCTGTACTTCAGGACATCCCACCCTTTATTCGATCCAAGGTATATATTCATCATCTTTTCATTCCTGGTCCAACTTCACTTGTGACACCCACATATTTTTTTTTTTTTATTGGTTTTTGCAGATTTCAATTAATTTGTATGAGGAGTTCATTGAGAACGTTCCTCTTTTCAAGGGTTGCTCCTCAGAGTTTGTTAAGCAGATTGTAAGACTTACTGTAACACTTCACTTATTCTTTCTCTTGGTATTTTTCTTAATTGCACGTGCTAGCTTCATGCTTCATTATCATTCTAGTATATTTGAAGATACACTGCTTCAATTGCCAAATATTTGTCCTAATCATGGTCTGTGACGACCGGAAAAACTTGATGCATGCGTTATCCTTGTACTTCATGTACTTTCTTGAAAGCGACACCAGTATCTGAAACTTGTCCTTTTTTCTTCAATCAAAAACACCTGATTCAGATTCTTGTTTGACAGACAACCAAAGTTCATGAAGAGTTTTTCCTTCCTGGAGAACTGGTTTTGGAGCAAGGAGATGTAGCAGATCAAATTTACTTCGTATGTCATGGAGAGCTGGTACGGGTTATGGTAGCATTGATTTTTTATTTTATTTATTTATTTAACTTCCTATGTCTTTCAGCATTACTTTCCCTCTCACTTCAATTCCTCATCAGTTAACTCTCACTATTTTCTAAACTAACTGCTCCAGACTCTAAACAAATTATCATAAAAGATGATGTTTACTTTAGAGTGGATAATGAAACATGAACTAGGGAATGGTATTTGTTAGTGATGGATTCTTCTATTTCAGATTGCTATCGTTCCATAAATATGAAGTGTTTGCACAAGTGAAAAAGTATTTTTAAACCTGACCTGACGGTCCTTCCTTTTGTCTACAGCGTGAGATAAGCAGTGAAAATGATAGTGGTACAGACGAAGTGGTCCAATTAAAAACCTACGATTCCTTCGGTGAGGTTTCTTTCCTTTGCAATATGCCTCATCATTCCACAGTCATAGCTCATGAGCTTTCCAAGGTTTTGCGACTTGATAAGCAATCCTTGAAGGACATAGTGAAGATATACTATGTAGATGGCCGTGTTACCTTAAACAATCTCCTTGAGGTATATGTTTGCCTTGGATATAAAAGATAAATAATCATTTTACTGATGGAAACATATGGATTTAGAATTTTAGATCATCCATGCTGGTTTCGGACTCATGGTTATGCGTGGCTGACAGGGAAAAGACTCCGGTCTAAAACGCAAGTTGTTGGAATCAGACTTGAGCTTGACTATTGGAAACCAGGAAACAGAGTTGACTGTGAGGATGAATTGTGCTGCATATGAGGCTGACTTATACCTTTTGAAACGTTTGATCACCTCCGGGGCAGATCCCAATAACACTGATTATGATGGTAGATCACCCTTGGTATCAACTCTTTATCAACTCATCTATTAATTCATTTTTTTGTTAAATGTGTGTAAGAGTAAAAAACAGTGAAATTAGTTGAGATGACGAGTTGCTCTTAACTCAGATATTTTTTTGTTCAAGTCTTGTCTATACTATATATAGTCTTTGTAGCATTCCCTCAAATCTAATCTGGCTCGCACTCTATGAGTAGGATTGGTTGAATCCTGTTCTTCGCATGTGAGTCTTGATTAATTTGTTGAGAAATAAGATAAGAGGAGTAGTATGATCAAGATTTTGAATTTTGGACACATAATACAGTGGTGACAAGCTAACATTTTAATTACGTGTTTTATGTTTACTATCACAGCATATCTCTGCCTCAAAAGGATATGTAGATATTTCTTCCTTTCTAGTTGAGCAAGGAGTAAATATCAATTTACCAGGTTAGTTTTTGAACTTTTTTTCCGTTTTTAGGTGATTGAGGACAATCCTTTTATTTTTTGAATGTGCTGTATTGAAGTCAAAATATGGAGTTTGGTTTAAACTTTAAACAACCACCTGCATCAGATAAATCTGGGGCTACTCCCTTGCTAGAAGCCATCAAGAATGGACATGAAGACGTAGCTGCTTTACTAGTTAATGCAGGGGCTACTCTCACTATTGATGATGCCGGAAATTTTCTCTGTGTGATGGTTGCAAAGAAGGAATTTGACCTCTTAAAAAAGGTTCTGGCTTGTGGAATTAATCCAAATGCCAAAAATTATGACCAGCGCACACCTCTTCACATTGCTGCTTCTGAAGGTTTGTGTGCAGTAGCTGAACTACTTCTGGGAGCAGGAGCAAGTGTATTATGCAAGGACAGATGGGGGAATACACCACTTGATGAAGCTCGTATCGGCGGAGATATAACTGCTCTCAAAATGCTTCAAGTTGCCAAATTTTCTCAGTTGGCTGAGTTTTCCTGTGGTATTCAAGAAACTAAAGGTATGATTGTCATTTTAAATTAAACTCAGTTGGTTTAATTTGTTTTTCTGACGTATGCTTTGATTGAGTTTGCAAGCAGAAATATTGCCATCAAGAAATGAAATTCCGAAGAAGAGATGTATAGTATTTCCTTTCCACCCATGGGAATATGATCATAAAGAAAAGAGAACTGATGGAGTTGTTCTATGGGTCCCGGAAAGCATTGACGAGCTTATAATAACGGCAATGAAACATTTGAACATTTCAAATGGTACTTGTATTTTAACAGAACAAGGAGGCAGAGTTCTAAATGTAGACATAATTAGCAATGATGAGAAGCTATTTCTGGCGAGCCAAGTGCAGAGTGCAGAGTGAGGTACATAAAAGGATCAGGCACAAAATTAGGGATCAGTTCGTTATATTTCTTGTCTTTTCACATTGCATTGCAAATTTGCAATGATGCTTAGGTATATTTCAAGTTTCTCCTTCTTGTGCCTTCTCTGGACTCTGGAGCTAGTCGAGCTTCCTTCAACGACCTAAATTAAAAAATAATATATAATTTCAAGTGAATGCATTATGTATTGGATTTATGTTTTGCAGTGCATAGGTGCACCTGTTTTTGAAATTTTAAGTAATTTTTTTTCATATTTAAATTTTTCTAAGAATTTTCATTTCAAAAAAATAAAAAAGAAAAAGAGAGAGAAGACAAGAGTGGACTCAATTTTTTTTCCATTTATTTATTTGGAATTTTAAAATTGGCACGATCCGACATTAGGATTTATGTTTTGCAGTAAAATGTAAAAACTTCTCTTCGTTAACTCTTATAATTTCTAAAAAAATAAAAAATATTAAGAAAAAATTTATTCGACTTAAAAATTAAATTGAAGTAATTTGATTGTTATCTTGCATCTATCTATCTATCTCGCTATTAAAACGAGGCTAAAGAATTTTAATATGGATTTTAGAGGTATGATTTACTTAAAAATGGAGGTTTTTTATGTATATACAAGTGGGTGGACGTTGCAGATATGCAGGCACAACACACAGGTAACGTGCTGACTCAACACGCAACTTACGTGTTGGACACGTGACACTCATCCTTTCAACACACAGGTAACGTGAATCACACGTGGCAACATGCATCCTTGTTGAGTTAAGAAATTAACTAAATAAATTAAGTGATGACAAACATTATTTTTGGGCAAAATAAATAATTAAGTGTTGATTATTTATATCTACCCATAAACTAATTGTTTATTATTGTAGGCCAAATGTTAATAGCCCAAAAGAAATGAAAAACAAACAGAAAAGAATAATGGGCTGAAAACAAAATAGAAGCCCAAGGAAAAGAAAAGAAAGAAGTCAGATAGGTTGCTCAGATGGATACCCGAACCAAACCCAGCTTAATTTCAATTCCCTCCATCTTGCTCCAACCAAAGCAACGTTCCTCTCCTCTCAAATCAGTCAAATCAAGTTTCAGAAAAGTAAGAAAGAGAAAGAAAGAAAAAGCTTTCTCCATAAGCTAGTAACCAAAGAAGCAAGAAAGAGAAAGTTTAAGCTTGAAGCACAGAAGCTAAAGCAGAAAATCTAATCCAAATCAAGCTTAGGTTAAAGGTAATCCATCTCATCTTGCATGCATCAGATCTTCCTCTCTTCTTCCCATCTTTCTGCTCTATCCGAAAATGGCATTCAAGGGAAAGTTGATCTCTGTTCATCACTGCTACAAATCCACGGTCACTAGAGATTCTTGGAGACCAAGTTGCATCTCTATGGTTCGGATTTGGTTGACCATTGGAAGACAAATTCGGTTACTCCTTCCTGACTTTCGGTCAAGTTGGAGGAGTCAGAAGCAAAGGTCCTACTTTGTTGTTTAAGAAGGAAAAGTGAGCCTATGGGTTGGTGAAGCTCAAGGCTCAAGGTGTTGACCTTGGAAGAAGAACCAAGTAACTTGCAAGGAGATAAATGAAGCTGGCTGGTCATTCAGAGGGCAAGGAGAGAAAACCAGTGAATTGAGGTTTTGTTCAGAGAAGAGCTCTTTGAAGAAGTTCAACTAACTGGACAGTGTAACCTAATCAAAGATGCATTTCGCCAGTATGAAGAACTGAATCAGAGGCTTGCTAATCTGGTTTTTCGCATAGCACAGAGGCTGTTGATGAAGTCAATCTCCTTCATGTTTTACTGAGTGTAATGTACTTTTCTAAGGTTATCTTTCTGTAATTTCTTGCGAGAAAAGGCATTGTGAGAAAGCTCAAGAAAAAGCCATGAGTGGAAAAAGGCTAAGTGAAACACTTGAGAGAAAAGCCTAGAGTTATTTTCAGATTTCTTTAGGATGGTTAAGTGTCTTGTATCTTGTACCTGTAAGGTATCCCTTTCTTAGTTGGGTTAGCACTAAGAGGTATAGTTAGGTATTAGCATAGCCAATGTCAAGTTAGGTTAGAACTTGAGTGTGAAAGGATTGGGTCAATCCTGTGTTATTGGTGTATGTAATACTGTTAACTATAGTGAAATTCTTCCATAGTTGTGGAGGAGACTGGATGTAGGTTGCATAGCACAAGGCAACCGAACCAGGATACATGCTGGTGTTAGCTTTTCTCTTCTCTGCTGTGTTCTGTTTTCTGATATTCATGAGACAAAAATAAATTGTCTCATAAATTTCCGCTGCTGAGTTCAAACAGAATCAAAACTGCTGATTTGTTTTAAATGGGCAATAACAACAACCAAAAAGGAAGGCATATATTCAACCCCCATTCTCTAAGCATACCACAACCTTCAATCCTGTGTGTTGCACACGTGACAAACGATGGTTGGATGGTGTTGTAACACGTAGCCTACGAGGTGAGTCTTCTGTCTATAAAAATTAAAACTCGTAACCATTTTGTTTCATTGTGAGAGAAATGTTTTTCTCCAGGGTCGGTACGATGGAGGGCACTGCAAATATAGTGGTTTACCACAATGGTGAGGTCGTACAAAATACGTATGAGGGTGTGAGTTTTGCGTGTGAGAATATGTTTTCGTTTGTGGTTCCGTACACTATAACGTTTACGGAACTACAATACGGGCTCTATCAAAGCATAGAGGCTGATATTTTAAAGAGGGTGACCAACATTCTCTACAGGAGTCCGATTGTCGTATTTGCGGCCTGATACAGTTTGAGGTTATGCCAATCGTCGACGAAACTAGTATTCAGCGGATAATTCATATCCACCAACAAACTCAGGTGCAACACCCGAGGATTGAGTTATACGTTGAGTTTGAGCATATTGTTGTATATGAAGTTCAACATGACATAGATGTGTATGATGACAGAGCTGAGGCGTACTTGGGAATGAACGATGATAGCGATGAGGAGTTCAAAGCTACGTACGAAGCCGGTGATGATGATGAGGACGGGGATGGGATAGGTAAGGCAGTGGCGGAAATTTAAGTGGTTCCAGCCGCAGTTAGTCAACCGATGGACGTTCCACATTTTATGCGTAGCTTGGATCTTGACGCCATGCATGCACCGGAGTTTCTCAAATATGCAAACATAGGTACGTGAGCAGTGGATGTTTACTTGATTTTGTTTTAGCGGATCGATGAACGAAAAATTTGTTTTCTTATAGGTGTTGCTAATCCTGATGATGGGGAGTTTAGAATCAGAATGGAATACGGTTCAAGAAAATCAGTCATTGCGGCATTTCGGAGTTATACTATCTCTAGAGGAGTCGATTACCTTTTTATGAATTCGAACCACAGACGTTCTATGCAAAGTGTAATAATTATAGACGTGGGTGCGACTGGCTTATCCGAGCTAGCTTGATACAAAAGAAAGCCTGTTGGGAGATTCGGAGATACAACGGAAGGCACACGTGTTCCATGAGAATGATCTCACAGGATCACTCCAAGTTAGACTCAGACACGATTACTGAGGCTATGAAGCCATTGGTTGAATACGACCCATCCATAAAGGTCAAATCTATAATTGCGGAAGTCCAGGCAAGATTCAACTACACTATTAATTACCAAAAGGCTTGGCTGGCAAAGTAGAAGTCGATAGCCAAGATTTTCGGCGGATGGGAAGAATCTTACCAAACTTTGTCATTGTGGTTCTTGGCAATAGTTCAGAAGATGCCTGGTTCACAAGTCCAAATAGAAACACGACCCTGTTAACGGGAGTCAAGAGGTAGACGGTATTAGGATACTTCATCGGGTATTTTGGAATTTCAATCCATGCATAAGAGCTTTTAACAGTACATTTAGAATAATATTATCCAAATAACAAACTATTAAACTTATGTTAACCAAGTAACAACTAATAAATTAATCAAAAATAACAAACTTACATAATTAGGATATCCCAAATAATTGATAACATGATTTTCAAGAGACGTATAATTACGTATTATTTTAAATGTTCTAATCTCACTCTCAACCTTAAAACTAATTCAAAACATAAAACCCAATGAATGAAACCCCAAGCCCCAACACTCCGTTACCCCACCACTCTCAACAATAGAATGAAACAAAGCCTGAGTCCCACCACTATTTTATACACCTGTGGCACCAACCCTCAACCCTCACTATAAATGACTGATGTTCTCGGAGCGGAGCCTGCCAGTTGCATGGAGACACGGGACAAGATGCTGTGTGCTGTTGCATGCAGGACATGTGGCGCAACAGCGTTAACACACAAGTAACGTGTTGCTTGGATGAAGACACATGGCGTTCGCGTGTTTGGAGCCACTAATCAATGCACCTTGACTTGATGAGCTGAGAATGTATGGTTTATGGTGATAGTAAAGGAGAATGAAAATGATATACAGTCCAGTCCCACTCTTCCTTCATTTTTATATACCAGGGGTGGGTCTAAAGTCATAAATGTCACTTCTCAGAGCAAGGTTGTCTCTTGCATGGAGACCGTAGACAACACGTTACCTGCATGTTGAGCAACACGTAACCTGCGTGTTGGACTGCATTTCTGACACTTCCACAATTCTATAAAATACTCCAAACACCAATATTTAAGCAAAACACAATTCTTGTCTCCATATTTTAAATAATTTCTATTAAAACAAATATACGGCTAAAGAATATACTTAATCTACGTGTTGAACTACTTTTGTAAAACTTTTACAATTTTGTAAAACACTCCGAACATCCATATTTAAACAAAACACCATTTTTTTCGTATCTAAAATAATTTATGCGAATATACGTTTTATTATTATTATTATTATTATTATTATTATTATTATTAAAACATGATGACTGGTAGTTGGTACTTGATGATTTTTGTTTATTTAAAAAGAAATAATTCTCCGTACAGATATCAATAATATCATTACCCTTAGAAAAAAAAGTAGTAGACATATTATTTCAGAAATAAACTATTTTAAAATAAAAAATTCTTTTATTTTAGAGATTTTTTTCATATTTTAATTTCATGTTAAAATCCCTGAGGTTACATGAAGCCAATGATAAATTATGGCAGCATGAATGGCCATTTGTGCACCACAAATAAATTGTTTGCAACAACTGAACAAGTAACATCTCCAGTTGCCTGTTCTTACTTCTTTTCTCAGCCTCATGATTCACGAGTGAGGGCCACGGGGTCACTCGAGGTAAAGGATCCCCATCAAATCCGTTTCGCGAACTCTCTTCTCCGTTCTATCGTTTTCTCAATTTCTCTCTTAAACCCAAAATATCTTTCTCCTCATCTCTGATTTACGTGTTTCCACCTTCGTTATTTATTTTTTTGCACGTTTTGCACCTCTAGTCTTTTCTCCTCGTGTACCACTCTGCACCATCCTTTTAAAATTTCATAATAAGCGAAAAAATGTATATGATCTTTTTTTAAATTAATTATCTCTTTCACATTTTTAAATTTAAAAGTTAATGTATTTGGATAAAAATATATTTTTTTGAAAATTTTATATATTTAACAAAAATAAATTATTTTTTAATACATAAAAAAAATTAATGAGAAGGAAAAAGTATATAATAAAAAATGCAAAAAGTTATCCTTTAATATTGAAAGAAAAAAACTGTGAACTATCAAATATAATAGCTTAATATAACACAAAAATTGAGGGAATAGAGTTAAATTTTTCAATTAAGAAAATTTACTATGGAAATGTGATCTAATAGTTATTTCATGGATTTCATTAGATTTTTTAATTATTAATTGGAGTTTTGACCAACCTTTAGTTGTTAACTCGGTCAACGACTCAATGTGTTAAACAACAATTATTTTTTAGAAATTTCAACTTTGAAGTTAGGGTTTTTCTTTTGCAATTATTTTGTTAATTACAAAAAATTTTTAAATTTATTTTAATAATTCACATTAAAATAACAAAGTATAAAAAAGATAAATATCTCAGTTAGAGGTGTACATGGCCGGATTACGCCGGATTTGGCTTAATTCAGATCCGACCCGAAAATATGGACCGGATCTAATTTTTAGATCCTAACCCGATAAAATCTACGCATCTTCGGGCCGGGTAAAAATCAGGTAAAAATCGGATCTTTAGCATGTAAAAATCACCTAATTTCCAACCATTATTTCATAATTTATATAGTAAAATTCATTTAAAAAAATATAAGAAAAACCAACCATTCTCTAAAATTAATAATTCACATTAAGATAACAAAGTATAAAAAAAAATAAATATCACAGTTATTGCACATAAAATAGAAGTTATTGTTTTATTATTATTTAATTATATTTAATTTTGTGGTTATTATTTTATACAAATCTAATTAATTCAAAATTTTTAATTTTTTTTATTTTTTAATTATATTTGGAATTTTCATTTTTCTACTATTATAAAAAAATTATTTTTTAGTTTTAAAAAAAAATTAGTCATCAAATAAATTATTTATATGCAATATATATTATAGTATAGAATATACATTAACAATATATAAAATAATATACACAATAATCATTAATTTTTTAATACTATCGGGACAAGAATTATCATCTTAATTCGTATTAAACGATAATATTACATTACGAGTTAATAGGTATATTTCAAAGGAGGTTAATATAAGAAATTTTGCTTAACTGCTACATTATGATATTTAAAACGTATATTGAAAATAATAAATGCCTAAGATTGGTATACTAAAAAGACGGAATAAAAAAAAAGAGAGAATTTAGCAAGTAAAAGATTGTTCATTTCAGTATCTAAAAAGCACTACTAATTTAA
>NC_029774.3:128529637-128547121 GCF_000817695.3 Arachis duranensis
AATTAAGATAACCTAAGCTTAGGTACAAACAATAATACTTTTAAAAATTGTCGTGTATCTAAATACTTGTTATCATTGGTACTTAACAATACTATTTAGTATTTACTTTTTGTTATGGACAAATAAATGAGTGTAATATAGATAAATAATACTTCTACCAAGCAAAATCAAAATTTTAAAAGAATAGGGGTATGACAGTCATTTTGCGTGTTAATGGGTACACACCGGGAGGAGACGCCATATAAAGACGAGAGACGCCTCCCTAAATGTTCCGATTAACAAACAGTAAACAGCCATCATAAGAATCACAATACAACTAAAACACGAAAGGATTAATAGTCAGAATTGTATACCTCTGTTATCATCAACTAGGGTTCTTGCAAATGGACGCGACGACCACCGTGGTGCGATCGCCCTGCAAAGCGTCGATCCTCGTCGGAAGACCCAGCATATTGGCGCCCAACGGCTGCAGCTTCGCCCGCTTCGATTCCAATTTTCGCTTCTCTTCTTCCGCTAAGGTATCAAGTCAAATCCTAGCTGAAGTAGTCAGGGAAATGAAACCACCTCATCTCAAATCATATCATATCTTATGACGCACGATTAATTAATGCTCCGTAAATAGTTGCATTGTTAAATAGTTGTCAGTCCAAATTAGCATTCCATTATTTGATTGTTGTGTCGATATTTTGCAGCTATGCACTTCTGTTGCTATTCCCAAGCAAGGGCAACGGAGAGTGTGTGTTGGAAATAGAAGAGGCTTAGTAGTTAGAGCTTCATCGTCTCCGGAATCATCAGAGTCCGGTACCAAGATTGCTCCTCTTAAGCTGGAGTCCCCGGTCGGCCAGTTTCTCTCTGAGATTTTGATTAATCACCCGCATCTTGTCCCTGCTGCAGTAGACGAGCAGCTTGAGCAGCTCCAGACCGATCGCGATGCTGATGATCAGAAGGAAGCTCCTGCTGCTTCAGGCACTGATCTAGTTTTATACAGGTTTGTTGCATACTTGATGGCTGATGTGATGTTATGCTATCTTATTTTAGGTTCTTATGCACAAATGTTGTTTTATCGTGTTATTGCTTTGTTGCTAATAATTATCGCTAGTTGAATTCTTGCTTATGGGCGTAATTTAGATGAAAGAAAAAAACTCTTATGCACTATATATGCTTTATATTATGTAGTATAATTATAAAGTATTATAAAACCTTTTTACAGCACATATTCAATTTTTATACCGCCCTTATTTGTTTATTGTAGGCAGAGAGAAGCTTTTACTATGTTCCTCATAAGGCTATGTTTGGCAGACACTTAAAGATTTTAGGGGAAGAAAGTTTCATTGGAAAAAAATTATGGAATAAAAATTAAAGCAGTAAAATACTGCCAAAATTAAAGCAGTAAAATATTGCCTCATTAAAATATTTAGTTGTTGAATTGTGTGTGTGTGTATGTGTGTGTGTGTGTGTGTTTAGTTATGATCCCTAAAAAGATTAGTTTTTAAAAATGGAAACTCAATATCATGGACTACATTTGTAAAAGCAATTTATGTATTCATGAATATCACCTTTAAAGGAGATAGGGATTCCATGGATAGGATGGAAACATGGAGTTGTTTACTTTCCCTTGCTGTTCTCTAAATTTGAAAGCTTTTTGAAATTTTAAGCCTCGGAGTTGTTGACCAATGACCAATGTGGTGGCTTCAAAAATTTTCCAGGAGAATAGCGGAGGTAAAGGCTAATGAAAGGAGGAAGGTTCTGGAAGAGATCTTGTATGCGTTGGTGGTGCAGAAATTCATGGATGCCAATATTTCTCTGATTCCCTCCATCACCCCTGATCCATCTGGAAGAGTTGATTCATGGCCAAGTGAAAATGGAAGACTTGAGCAGCTTCACTCTGTTGAAGCATATGAGATGATCCAAAACCACTTGAGTCTCGTCCTGGGTAACAGAGTAGGAGATTCAATGACTGTGGCTGAGATCAGTAAACTAAGGGTAGGGCAGCTCTATGCTGCATCAGTGATGTATGGTTACTTTCTTAGGCGAGTTGACCAAAGGTTCCAGCTGGAGAAGACAGTGAAATTTCTTCCAAGTGCTGCAGAGGATAATAATGTTGATCAAATTGTCATGGGCGATACAAGACATGCTGGTGGTGAGGACACTCCTCAAGTTATGTCTCATCCTGAAGTCTCTGCTTTTCCTGGTGGTGATGTCAGTCCTGGTGGATTTGGATATGGGATAAAGCCAACCAGGCTGCGTAGCTATGTGATGTCCTTTGACAGTGATACACTACAGAGATATGCGGCAATAAGATCAAAAGAGGTTGTGAGCATCATCGAGAAACATACAGAGGCATTGTTTGGAAGACCTGAAATTGTTATAACACCCGATGGGGCAATTGATTCTTCAAAGGATGAAAACATCAAAATTAGCTTCGGTGGTTTAAAGAGACTTGTTCTAGAGGCTGTGACTTTTGGTTCTTTTCTCTGGGATGTTGAAAGCTATGTGGACTCGAGGTACCATTTTGTCTTAAATTAAGTTCTGCTTGCTCCTATATTTCCATAGGCAAAGTATGTATAACCTTAGTGACAAAAGTCCAAATATTGTTGTTTAGTGTTTACTAATTAATCTGTACATAGTATACAGTGATTTTTGCTCTACATTTCCCTTCCCTAACTAAGGAAATGTTGTCGTCATTTGTTTACTATAGCAAATCCTTTCACAAAATGGTAATTGCACTAATTTGGATTGCTGTTTTCCCGAACTTGTTTGGATATTAGTTTGATATTGGAACCCCTTGATTTGGATATGGCTTTTTGCCTACAAATCGATTGCTCTCAAAACTTGGGCATAGAATCCCTTGTACTAGGGTAGTAGTTGTGTTAGAAATATTGGACACCATCAACGGATTCTTAATTAGTAGTAGTAAAGCTTAGGGTTTTTCACCTTTCTAAAATAAAAATTATCATCTGAGAGTTCCAATTCAAAAATATTAACATCTGCCCTGTTGCAGCAGTATGTTTTGGTTTTTAAAACATAAATCAAAGCAAAGACACGTGTTTTACTTTTGATTTAAATTAACTACAAATCGCAAGTGTTTTTGTGGTTTGCTCAAAACTCATTAAGCCAGCTTTGGGATAACTAATTTTTATCTATTTTTTAAAAATGTAAAAAACCCAATAGCTTGTATACATCACATATCCAGAAAATATTGAATAATTGACTCTCCAATCCTAATACGATAAAATAAATGTTTTATTTTCTTCTACAAAAAAAAAAAAAAAAAATTTCTCTTATTCTTGGATGTTGGAGAGAGCAACTCGATTTCCAAGACTTTGAAGCAACATATAACGTTGGTTGTTCCGTGATGAAATATCTTGCATTCTTGACTATCAGTGAAAAGAAACAAAAATTTAGACGTATAAAAGACGCTAGCTTCAAAGCCTTTACAGTAGCAAATCTTTTCAATCCCAAGATTAAACACACTAAACGTTCATCAGATATGACATGAAGAACTGAATCCTAAAATATCACCTACTAATTTGCCGGGGTGTTGCCCATCTAAAATTCTAAATGGCTACCATGGAGCTATAAACGTTACATGGAAGAATATAAATCCTTTGACGAAGTAAATCTGTGCAAAATCTTGCCATAAACATCATAGAACTCAATGTCAGCATCTGTCTGAGTCAATTTAACAGACATGAAGCCTTGTCCGTCATAGAAGAAATTTACGCCTCTTTTGTGTGTTTCTTTGACGTCTCCTCTCCAAGCCTTTGATCCTGCCCCGCTAGTTAGGAATTGGATAGGGCTGCAAACAAGTTCATTCATTAGACAAATAAGCGCCTTTTTAAATGGTTGTTTTCTGTATAACTAGTTGCATACCATAGTTTTACCTTTCTGTATCACTTATGTGTTCTAGACAATGATCATGTCCATTCATGTAAAAGTCAACGTCATTTGCCTGAAAATTGATGTTAAAATCAACATAGTTTTAGACAGAGTAACTAGGAATTATTCTTCATGGAGGCAGGGAGAAGTAAGGATGATATGCATTTTCAGCTTTATGCTTACCTGAAGAAGTGGGAGAAGCTGCTTTCTAAGTTCTGGAGTATCACCGTGATGTCCAACACTACTGATTGCGTGATGACCAACAACAATTTTCCATTTTGCTGTTGATATGCTTAATGCCTGTTCTAGATCCTGGAACATGGTAATATTTTTCACCAGTGCACCACCACATAGATAATTTAGGCATCAATTCACTAAATTGCTTGGCTACCCTAGAAGCCCCATGTAATTATAATCTAATCATAATTCATACCTTGAGCAAGTTGGAAATATAAGATTTTGGTGGATTAATGCCCCGCCAATCATAGGTGTGTCCCTCGGGTTCAGTGAAGTACTCTTGAACGAATGGAGTGGTGTCTACAAAGAAAATCTCAACTAACTCTGCAGGAGAAGATGTAGTAACGTCTATGAATTTGAATGCCTAGAAGTAAAAGAAGACGGAAGAGAAAGTAGAGTACCTGAATGTACGATAAAAGACCTTAAACAAAGCCATCTACTATCGACCTCCCTCAGGAATGGGCTCAACTGGGCCATTGCATCGCCCCTATAGTCATGGTTTCCCAGCACTACGATGCATGGGTATTAATAAAGGTGAAGAAGAAGTAAGAGATGGGAGGAAGAGGTGCAAGAACGAAGAAGAGGTTTTTACCGGTATACCATTGCGTTTGAAGACTCTTTGCTGTGTAGATATTAGTGAAAGATTGTTGGAAGGCAGGGTCGTGGTGGCTGGTGAGTCCATCGTCGTAGAAATTGTCGCCGGTGGACACAACAAAGTCAATCTCAAGCTTGTCTGCGGCCTTTCCCATCTGGAAAGCAACTTGAGATTGGTTGTAAGCACCTCCTCTTCCCCAGTCACCCACCACCAAGAACCTTACAGACCCATCTTCATGTTTCGAAGGATGTGCAAACCTCTGCACATCATTATCACAACACCAACATACCCCAAAGCCTAAGCTTATTGCTATTATTGTTCCAATACTCAACATGCTCGCACGATATCCAAAGGGGACAAATTCCTTGTGCTATCTACTATCTCTGCGTTAAATATTTTTATATTTTAAGTAACTCTAACCTTCGAACAACAATATAGTTGCCTTGCATTCATCAGAAATTTAGCTAATCCACATTTAGTTTTCTTTCTTCTTTCAGAACCCGTAACAATCTCTCAATCAATGCTAAACAAAGTTTCGTTTCTTTTATTTTTATTTTTATTGTTTTGAACTTCTAAGTTCTAACCTTAAAACAAACAGACATTTTAAACTGTTCGGATGCAAAAGTAGCAGGCCCACAGGCCGAAAGCAAGACCCTGCGGCAGGCCCAGTGCATGGATATTTTATCTCTCATTCTTCATTTTTTTTAGAGAAAAGAACAATTTAGTCCCTGACCTTTTAATCCGCGGACATTTTCATTCCTGAGCATTGGAAAATACATTTAAATCCCTGACGTTCCTAAAAATAAGACCGATCAGTCCCTCCATCCATGAGCCACCCTCAGAGTGGACGGAAAACGCTGAGCTGGCTCCCCCTATGCTTACCTGGCTCAACGGCATTCCCACGTGGCACGTTAGTGGGATTGAGGTTTTGAAAACGGGACACATAAGTCCCTCTCACACAAGTAATTTTTTAGTAAAATGACTACATTGCCCTTAACCCTAATTCTATCCTCACCGACTCTCTCCTCTTCACCTGCGCAGCCCCCAACCCTCATCTCCTCACTCTTTCTGCCTTCCTAACCATACACACACAAAACAAATGCATTCACACACATGGAAGAGAGATCCGAGAAAGGGGATGCATCGCCGGTAGGGTGTGGGCCGCCGTCACGCCATCGTCAAGTTGGAGGGAGGAGCCGTCGGCGCCACGCCTCACCGTCGAATTCCCACGCCGTTGTCGCTGCCGCTCCTGAAGAGAGGCGCCGCTGGAGGGTCCTCGCCGCCGTTCTCGTGCTTCATCGTCGCCGTTTACCTTCCATCCAGCCCAAGCCACCGCACAAGGGAGCCAAGGAAGAAGTAGCTGCCACTATGCCATGCATCGTCGCCGACCTGCCTTGAAGTTGCCGTCGCGGATCAGATCTGAGGCGAGAGAGAGAGAGAGACACGAAGAAGGGAACCGCACGCTGCCATCGTCGCCATTACTGAAATCCGAACAAGTCTTCTCCTCATCACCAGCCGCTACCATGAAGGAACGACCCAAACAAATTTTAGTATTAGGGCAGCACTCAAAACGACGTCGTTTTGAGTGAGAGGGACTTATGTGTCCCGTTTTCAAAACCTCCATCCCACTAACGTGTCACGTGAGAACGCCGTTGAGCCAGGTAAGCATAGGGGGAGCCAGCTCAGCATTTTCCGTCCACTCTGAGGGTGGCTCATGGATGAAGGGACTGATCGGTCTTATTTTCAGGAACGTCGGAAATTTAAATATATTTTCCAATGCTTAGGAACGAAAATATCTGCGAGTTAAAAGGTCAGGAACTAAATTATCTTTTTTTTTATTAGTAAACCACAAAGAATGTTTTTATATTATTAAAGGGCAATGCTATGAGAGTTATTAAGGTTCTTGAATCACACTCTTGATACTGAAATTGCTATCCATCTATGATGTCAGAATTCCCAATCTCACTCTGACCAAAAAAAAAGAAAGAGCAATGCTATGATGTAGATAATCAGTTTTCTTTACACATCTCACCTGGGAAAGGTATGTAGAGGGTTCTCGTAATGAACACGTGGCAATCATAATAGTTAGAGGACAATCTATCTTATTAAATAAATTTTATGAATTATTTACAAAAGAAAAACCTGTTACGTACATGTGCAATTTTAATTTTATGTAAACCGTGGGAGCTAATCACAGTTTCTAGCTTGTATGTAAACTGTTGGAGGCTACAAGGTTTTATGGTTGGAAAAGGTTGGGCATAATCCGTGGCTACCTACCATGGATTATGAAGGAAAAAGTTAAGGCATAAACCGTGGTTGCTTCCCACGGTTTATGAAGAGGAGGACTTGAACGAAAACCTCTATAGATTCCCATAGTTTACATGCAAAGTATAAATTATATGATCAAAATTTTTAAAAACCAAATTTTTTTTTTATTCTTAAATTATATGATCAAATTTTTTTATTTAAATTAAAAAAATAAAATAAAGTTCACCAATATCTAGTAAAAAACGGATATGTAAATTTATTATTTTTTTAATTTTTAAACTAAAAAAGTAAATTTTTTTCTAATATTAAAAAAAATAAAAATTCTAACAATATAAAAAAAATAAAAAATTTAAAAATTTAAAATTTTTAAATTAATTTATTCTTAATTTGTGAACAAGCGCAGCTAAAAAAATCAATTGTCCGGATGTAGCATTATCCGTTGAATAAAAAAATTAAAAAATAAAAAATTTTAAAAAATTAAATTTCTTATTTTTGAATTTTTAAATTATATGATTAAATTTTTTTATTTAAATTAGAAAAATAAAATAAAGTCCACAAATATCTAGTAAATAACATATCTGTAAATTTCTTATTTTTTTAAGTTTTAAACTAAAAAAAAATATTTTTTTCTTATAGTAGAAATTAAGAATAAATTAATTTAAAAAATTTAAAATTTTTAAATTTTTTTATTTTTTGGATATTTTATGGAGTTTTTCATTTTTCTACTATTATAAAAAATTTATTTTTTAGTTTTAAAATTAAGAAAAATAATAAAGTTACTGATTTTTTGTTTACTTGATATTGCTGGACTTTATTATATTATTTTAATTTAAATAAAAAATTTAATCTTATAATTTAAAAATTAAAAATTAAGAAATTTAGTTTTTTTGAAATTTTTATTTTTTTAAAAATATTTTTGTTATTTTTTATTTACCGGATAATGCTACACCCGACAGTTGACTAAATTAATTTTAAAAATCTAAAAATTTTCAATTTTTTTATATTTTTTAGATATTGTTGGAATTTTTTATTTTTCTAATATTAGAAAAAAATTTATTTTTTTAGTTTAAAAAGTAAAAAAATAATAAATTTACAGATCTATTCTCTATTAGATATAGTTGGACTTTATTTTATTTTTTAATTTAAATAAAAAAAATTTGATCATATAATTTAAGAATAAAAAATAAAAAATTTTGGTTTTTAAAAAATTTGATCATATAATTTATACTTTGCATGTAAACCGTGAGAACCTATGGAAGTTTTCGTTCAAGTCCTCCTCTTCATAAACCGTGAGAAGCAACTACGGTTTATGCCTTAGCTTTTTTCTTCATAATCCGTGGTTAGTAGCCACGGATTATGCCCAACCTTTTCTAACCATAAAACCTTGTAGCCTCCAATGGTTTACGTACAAACTAAAAACCGTGGTTAACTCCCACGGTTTACATAAAATTAAAATTGTACATGTACGTAAGAGGTTTCTCTTTTGTGTATTCAGGTAAACAATTTACATAATTTATTTAATTAGGTAGATTGTCATAGTTAGACTTTACAAAGGTTCCATAATACATGTAAAATACGATTTTCGTGAAGAACTCTTTTGAGTAACTAACATTTAATTACTCAATTTATTATTAATTAGTAATTTTAATTTTTTAAATTATTATTAATTAATAATTATTTATATTTTATATTTTAAAAATATAAAATTAATAATTATTAATTACAATTATTTATAATTGACTTAATTGATTAGAAATTATTTATATTTTTTTGTAGATTATTTTTTTATACTATTAAAGATGTGAGATAAGAATTAATGATGTAATTTAAAAAAGATAATGATAAAATCGTTTAACTCTTCACCTCCTTCTCCTTTTTTTTGTTGTATCACTTGTATATAGTATTGTGTAATTTACTCATTTATTTATAAATGATCTTTTTGTGTTATTGACAATTTTCTGTACTTGTTCATTATCTTCCCAACTAAGTATTTATTTGGCTCTGAGATCAAACAAATGTCAATTAAGTGCTTGGATTCATTTTTTTGGTATGGGTATAAGACATGTCTTGAGATGATTCAAGATGCCAGTTTATATCATGCTGTAAATTGTATTGAAAATTTGAAATTGTTTTATTTTTTGCTTATCAACGGGCCAAATTATTACTTAGGATCGCTGATTGTACTTCTAGCGACAATTTTAATATAACAAAAATTTTACTGTCATCTTTTTTTTTTATCACCATTTTACATTTGACAAAACAGAGTATTAGCCTCTTTTCTTTGGTGTCATCTCATTTAAATATTTAATCTAATCATATTTGACTCTATGATTCCACTCACTAACTTATCTCTCCCCTGCGGACTCGCTGTTTCAAACTCTTATTTTTATTCTATGATGGCCTCTTCTACATCTTCAATTGAAATTGAATTAGAAATTGGATATGCAAATTTCACCCTTTCACTTCATGGATGTGCAATACCATCTTCTTTGTATACAGGATATAAACTGAAAATGAGTTACGCAAACATATAATAATTAATTTGGTAGATGATTTTTATTAGGTATATAGTTTTTCTTTTCTAATTAAAAATATTAAAATAAACTACTAACATTGTCCTTAATTTTTAAAGAGCTCAACAAAAATAATTAGATAATTATTTAAAAAATACATTAAAAAATTAAACCAAAATTCGATCTCAATAATTTTTCATCTTTTTAAAGTATTTTTTTATTAACAAAAAGTTTGTAAAAAAAAATTAGTTGGTGTAATCACTAAATTTTAAGTATAAAATGTGATTTTTTGAATCATATTTGTAAAAAATATATTAAAATTAAGTATTTTTTTATAATATATATTTAATATTATTAAAAGAGTAGTTTGAAAATTAAAAATAATTTTAGTTGTTTATCTAAAATTAAATACATATTAATTAAACTCTAACTAAAATATAATATATCTAACATTCAAACTATTTTGTCCTAGACCCTTTTGTTATCAACTATGAGTAATTTCGCATGAGGGAGGGTGATAGGGTGCTGGATTTTTGTTTTCATTTATTTCCTCATGTTGCATGATATGGGCAGTTGAGAAATGAGAATGTGTTAAAAAAATATTGCATGATATGATCATACAAACACTAAAACATGCACATAAAAATACAAATTATTTTGACTTTATAGGTGCAAATTGTAAAAATATTTCGCACTGTGAGAAGATGCGGAATGTGCTTAACTTTTGTGAGTAACTCATCAAAACCGGTTGCTAAACTATTGGTAATTAAATAAATAAAAAAAATTGACACTAACACATGAAGGGGTGAGTACGAGTTGTGAGTATCCGATTACCTATTCGAATTTAAACCGAATTAATTAAATTAGTTCTGGAACCAATGGATAATCGGGTCCAACTCGAACCAAATTAATAATTCTTTCTAGTAATCGATTCGGATAACGGTTTTGGTTGTGCGGAATCCAAACAACTCGTAAACTCGACCATATATTAATTAAATAAAAAAATTAAAAATTAAAAAATATATATGCCTTTTAATATGTTTGGATTTTAATATCTTTAGTATTTAATATGTTTGGATTTTAATGTGTTTAGTTTTGAATATATTTGGTGTTTAACATGTTTAGATTATTTTTATTAATGTTAAAAAAAATTTTAATGAATTTCTGTTTCATCGATATTTAATTATCCAAACTGAACCAATCTATTTTTAATCGGTTTAATTCAGTTCGAATATACACAAAAGAATAATATAAATTCAAACCAAACCGAACCAATTATAATTTAATTAGTTCGATTCTAATTTAATCTTAAATCCGAACCAACTCGGTCCGTGCTCACTCCTAAATATATGAGACAATGAGATGTAATTAGGATTTTGTATCGATAGTTATTTTTTTATTTATTTAATTTTTATTTTTTTACTAATGATAATATAGAATTAATTTTACTTGTATAATTTTTTTATCGTGGTTAAAATAAATTTTCTTTAATTAATAAATTTTATTAAATTTAAAGTTTTATTCTTTTGACTCAATGATATTTGTAGAAAAACCAACAAAAACCATTCACAAACATACGCATAAAATCATACATTTTTATTCTTTAAGTAAAAAATAGTAATAAAATTTCTTAACGGTGACGCTAAAATATTTTAATTTTAATACAAATTTTTTTTAATTTTGCTATTGAAATTTTTTAAGATTCCGAAGACCGTTTTAATACTTAATAGTTGAATTTTTAATTAATAAAATTTAATTAATGCTTTCTTAAAATAATTGAATTGTCATTTATTTCATTTTGGTTTGTTTATTTCTTTGAAAAAAAATTACATAAAATTAAAATTGCTGAGACTGAAAATTAATGTATTATGTATAAATATATGCTAACGTGCTTCTTAATTCATTTTTTTTGGTAATTATCAGTGTAAAAATAATTGAAATCAAATCAGTAAGAGATAAATTGCCAATAATAGTAATGCTTTATTTTTTCTATTTATTTTTTTTTATTTCATTTGTCACAACTCTCTCACTTTATTATATTCTTAAAAACTAATTTTCTTCTTTATTATGCAATTTCAATCTAAATATTGTGATTTCACTTCACTATTATATTTAAAATAGACTATTATTGATATTTATACTTTTATAGGCACTAAAACACATAAAACTCTCGAACTTTAAATTCCGCACAAAAAATTCAACAAAATACTAAATAAAAATATTTCTACAAATATAATTGGGTCAAAAGAATAAATTTTTTTAAATATTATAAAATTCAATAATTACAAAAATTTTCTTCTTTAACAATAATAAAAAAAACATCCAAGTGAAATTCAAATTTTAAAACACAATATCTATATATAATTTTGATTTAATTCGAATCTCAATCCTATCTTTTGGTTAAAAAAAAATAGATTTTGAAAAAAAAAATTATTTCAAACAGGGATTAACCTAATGTCATTCTTAGCCACCATTTTTTATGCCTCCATAAAACTCACCTAAATATAAACCTAATCTATTGTGTTACAACACACTTTCATAAGTTCTATGGGAGTGACTTGTTCTTCCTTATAAACTTCTTCACTCCACAACATATGTAAGAATATATAAATTAGTCCATGGAGGGAGAATACAAGAATAATACCCGTGTCTCTGTTGAGCCTAATGTATCCAAACAAAATAAGTTAACATCAGTGGTTAAAGAAGTGAGAAAGCAAGTATGTCTGGCAGGACCTTTAATTATGGTGAATCTTCTTAATTTCGCCATTGAGCTTATTTCCATAATGTTTGTGGGTCATGTCAGCGAGTTGGCTCTCTCCGGCGTTTCCATGGCCACCTCCTTTTCTTCTGTCACTGGTATTGGTTTAGTGGTAAGTTCCTTTTATAATTCGAATTTATTAAAAAATATCAAATAAATATAATCCCAACTGAACCATCCCAATGTTTTGTTCGGTGTTAGTTATGAAAATATTTCAACACGAAACCCGATTACTCCCCTCCATGGCATGGAAACTAGAAGTGATTACTAATTCATTGCGAACTGTTTCTATTGAATCAATAAACCTTGTGTTCAACTCCTTGTTGGTTTCATATAATGACAGATGGGAATGGCAAGTGCCTTGGATACCTTTTGTGGCCAATCATATGGAGCAGGACAGCATGGCATGTTAGGCGTACACGTTCAAAAAGCCATGCTTGTTCTTATCATCTTATGCATACCCATCTCTATTATTTGGGCAAACACAAAATCCATATTGATTTTATTTGGCCAAGATCACGAAATCTCCACAGAAGCAGGAAGATATGCTCAGTTAATCATTCCATACCTTTTTGCCTCCAGTGTTCTTCAGTGTCAGACTAAATTTCTACAAACACAAAACATTGGAGTTCCAATGATGCTCAGCTCTGGGGTAGCTACTGCACTGCATGCTGCTTTGTGTTGGGCGTTAGTGTTAAAATATGACTTAGGGAGTAGAGGAGCTGCCATATCAAATTGTATATCATATTGGGTGAATGTGTTGATACTTGCGTTATACATTAAGTTTTCTCCAAATGTTCACAAACTTGGACGGGGTTTTCAGTGAAGGCATTCCATGATATTCCTTCTTTTTTGAAACTTGCTATTCCTTCTGCTGATATGGTTTGGTAAGTTTCTATTAACGGTTGCTTTTCTCACCGTTATACTGTTCGAAATCCTCTACGAATGAGTTTTTGTTTGGTTCCCGTTGTGCCATTGTGCTGAACAGCTTAGAACTGTGGTCGTTTGAATTGATGGTTCTCTTATCTGGTCGTCTTCCAAATCCAAAGTTGCAAACATCAGTGCTTTCTATTTGGTTAGTTCCACATTTGATGTAGTTCTCACCATTCTTAGCTACTAGATCTTTACATGTTATTGTGGATATTGTTATTTGCACCGATATTAATTAATGTTGGGAATTACAGTGTGAATACAGCATCAACTATTTGGATGATCCCGTTTGGATTAAGTGGAGCTATAAGGTAACTTAACTACTGCTGCGTGCTGACGAATATTTAGAATTCTGTGACAACAAATGTCCGAGATCAAGTAAACAATTGTAATTGCATCATTGTTTGTTTGTGTTGCAGTACTCGTGTATCTAACGAACTTGGAGCTGGTAATCCTTGGTCTGCACGTTTAGCAGTGCGTGTAGTGGTAGTAGCAGCCATTATTGAGGGTATCCTGGTTGCAACACTGATGATAATGATACGCAACGTTTGGGGCCATGTTTACAGTAACAACGTACAAGTGGTTCGACAGGTGGGATTTATGCTGCCAATTCTTGCAGCATCCAATTTCTTGGACGGGCTGCAGGGTGTTGTCTCAGGAATTGTCAGAGGATGCGGTTGGCAAAAAATGGGTGCTTTTATTAACTTAGGGTCATACTATGTAGTTGGAGTTCCGTCAGCTATTGTGTTAGCTTTCGCCTTGCATCTTGAAGTAAAAGTACGTAAATACCAAACTGAAATCTATTGTTTTTATTTGTGGAAGGTCTTAATTAATTTAGATTGAGATATGGGCAGTACACCAAAAGGTAAATTAATTATAGGACAATTTACATAAATAAATTGTTTGTCCTTTAAATTTATGCAATTACATTATTTTAAATATGAAGACGTAAATACACTGTTTTATTCATTTTAATTTTTGTGTTCTTCCATTTGCATGTAATACACTGTTTCATTCATTTTAATTTTTGTGTTCTCCCATTCACATGTATTCGCATGTAATCTGATGTTGGCTATAGTAAATTATGTATTTTGGTAAGAAGCGATTTCTATAGATATATGAAACAATGTTACATCTTCATATTTGAAACAATATAATTGGATATTATTTTAAAAATTTGAATATTTATTTAAAAAATACATAAACCTTTTATATTAAAGTTGTACAAAATTATATCTTCATTTATTGCTTTTATTTTTATATTTATTTTAGTTGTCATACTTTGTCTTCTCATATAATATTTTTTTGAGTTGTAAGCAATTAAAAAATATTTTAAAAATGAATAAGAATAAAAAATACAAAAAATAAAAATTATTTTTATAATTATGATAGATTTGAATATACCTATTAAAAAAATGTGTCAAATTTAAATTTATTTGGGTTTAAAAAAATGAATGAGAATAAAAAATATTTAAAATATAAATATAAAATTATGAATTAATTTTATAATCATAATATATTAAAATGTATTTAGTAAAAAAAAGTAACAAATTTAAATTTATTTGAATGAGTTTTTGCTAATTAGTACGAGATATTATGAAAGAAGGAAAAGTATGAGGAGCCAATGGAATATTTATACAATATGTATAATGGAGGTTTATGGAGTATTAGAGATATAATCATTAGTGTTACCTTTTCTCATCAGCTGAAGTTTTTGGGATGAGCGGTATCATGACATAGTATTAAAGTGCTAGATCTAAAAGGTCAAGAGTTCGATTTTTGGTAAACCCAAAATCAATTTAATTTTTCGGAAAGATGTTTATTATCCAAGAAAGAAAGAGTAGCAGAGTCTTATAGTATGCATAAGAAGACCAAATAATATAGTAGTAAGACTATTAATATGTTTAAGTTATAGAATTTTAATATTTGTAATTAAAATTTTTTTAATTATTATTAGAGAAAAAGACAAATTGATCCCTGAGCAAACATTTATATTTAGTTAATTTTTAGGTAAGTAAATTACTAATATAAAATTATTAAAAAATATAATTTAAATATAATATAAAAAAATTTAAATATCAATTTTTTTATAATAACAATAGATACTCTACAGGGACTCTGGCTTGGAATTATATGTGCCCTTGTTGTTCAAGTACTTGGTCTGATGATCATAACTCTTCGAATTGATTGGAAGAAAGAGGTGTTTACTTTTTTTTTTCTTTTTAGTTTTTTCTTTGAAATTTTAGTTTTGCGTACTAGTTACTGAAATGGTTAAATTTGTTTCTTTTTGTAGGCAAGGATAACTAGCGAAAGAGTTAATAATTTAGGACAGACAAGTATTGAAAGAGTTAATAATTCATTTATCTAAAAGTTTGAGTTTATAGCATGTTACTTTTTTTTTTTAGCTTTTTCATGCAAGTAATTTTGTGTAAGTGATAATTTTGAACATACATTTATTTATCTATTTATATAAAAATTGAGTTTATAGTATGTTATTATTTTTTAATTTATATAAAGCGAAATTCAAACTCTTGATATTTATTTAAGTAAATTAATGATCTAACTACTAGATTAATACAATTTGATTACAATATAAAACTAATAAAATTCACATAAAATGAAACAAAAAATTTTATCCTGTTAATCAATTAAATTTAATATATATTATTACTCAATTAAATTAAAAAATAACGGTTATATATAATTAAATTTTACATAAAATTATAATAATAACAATTTTTAATTACAAATACTCAAAATATATATTATTTGACCTACTTAATCATATTATTAATTTTATTTTAGGAAAGGGGTTAATACAAATACCCCAAACAGAACAAACAAAACAAGGCTAAACAGCTCTTTTTAGGTTTGGTTTGATAAAATATTTTGAAGATGTGTTTGTGCTTCTTAAAAATTTAAATTTTTTATTTTGGGTTTGATAAATAAAAAAAGATCATATACTTGTGTTTGCACCTTTTAAAAATTAAAATATTTCAAAAACATCTAAGATAAAACTTTTTAAAATTAATTTATACTTTTTAAATTTTAAAAATCTAATATAACTTCGTATATTAACTAATTTTTAAATTTAATGTTTGTATTTATATTTATTATAATATTTTTAAATTTTAAAAAATAATTTTACCAAATATAATTATTATTACTTATATTTTTAAAAAATTATTTTTTAAAAATTAACTTTTATAGACAAATAAAAACTTTAGCAAGCCTTATTCTAAGAGTTCCACGAGAATCAGAAAGTAGAGCATGTGTAACATCAGAAGGTGGCCTCTCAAACAAATGATGACCTATGGGGAGCTCCTGACCTTTCTTAGCGAAGGTGTCGGCTACAACACTAGCTTCTCTAAGAGTATGGATACACTCCACCTTCTGAAGACGTCTCTCCAAGATTGCTATGTCTTCCAACAGTGGTTTGCACGGATGAGAGGCTGGACACCCATCTTTAATAAACTTAATGGAAAGACCAAGAATCAGATTCAACAATAAGGCGTTGGAAATTATGTGCATTAGCAATCTGAAGGCCTTTAACAATCTCCCAAAGCTCGGCATGAGTGATGGAACAACTTTCCACATTACACAAAAATCC
Organism: Arachis duranensis; assembly: GCF_000817695.3. NCBI lineage: Eukaryota > Viridiplantae > Streptophyta > Magnoliopsida > Fabales > Fabaceae > Arachis > Arachis duranensis. The sequence continues at coordinate 128,546,428 of NC_029774.3, forward strand.
AATAATATATCTGCCCAAGTGATTTCGGAACACCCCCCACAGCAGGCCGCACTATTATTGGAGGAGAGGAAAGAACCATCCACATTAAGCTTCACACAAAATCCTGGTGGAGAGACCTAACATATGAGCTGGTCGGAGCTTCTTGTAGCAAAATTTTGTTTGAAGTTATTCTTCAATGCAGTTTGAATGTCTTCAAACCGAGCTTGAATAGTACTAACAGTTGCAGCAGGGAGAAAACTCTTTCCTTCAGAGATGACGAGATTTCTATAGTACCACAAAGAAAAAGCTGCAACACCAAACCGGCAATTCCAATCACTCTTCGCTGAGAGATTACTAATGAGCCAATCTCTAGCATTGAGGTTGTAAAAGTTTTGAACAAACTGATGCGGATGAAGTAGATTCCATACTAATTTGGCATCAGGACAATCACGTAACACATGAAGGACGTCCTCTATGAGGTAGTTGTAGCGCGGGCAGCTAGCAGAGGCAGATAAATGTCTTCTTCTACTGATTGACATTTGTTAAAATAGCATCATTGGCGACTAACCAAAGGAAGGAGCGAATTCGCTCCGGACCGCTCCACTTCCAAATCAGTTTGAACTTTGAAGACTCGATCCGGCGTGCTTTGATCCTCCCGAGGCGAGTTGTAGGCTGATTTGAGGTTGAAGCGAGCCTTCTTTCTTTCTTTTTTTTC
>NC_029774.3:128547187-128563628 GCF_000817695.3 Arachis duranensis
AGTATTATTGAAAGACTCTCCTTGTAATGATGTGACCAAAGTTTCTTAAAGCCCTAAAGATTAAAGAAACAAAGGCCTTCTTTTATTTGTTTGCCCACACTCCTATCTCTATAAGTGTATGTGTTTGTCAATGACAATGACAATGAAATAATGATCAATTGCCCTAATACCAAAAAAAAACAAAAAATGATCAATTGCCTTCATTTTGCCTGAGGTCATTTCTCTGATTTACTCCAACAATTAGTTACTAATCTTGTTCCTTGATTTTTTTTTTTTTTGGTGATAGTATGAAATGAAACCAAAGGCATGATATTAAGATTCAATTAATTTATTTGGCGGAGTTTCAATCATTATTAATTAAGTTAAAGCTGAGTTGGGGCTGACCAAATGCAAATGAACAATAAAGAAAAATAAAATGTTCATTAATTTAATTTGGGTTTGGGAAAAGAAGCACTAAAAAAAAACGATGCGCATGTGAGTGGTTGACAGCACTTCTTTCTCTTTTTGAAAAACGGAGGCCCACATCCACAACCTTACATTTTCAATCCCTCTCCTAAAAAACCTGCAAAATAAATCTTCATTTTATCATTAAAGCCCGTCAAAGAATGCTCAGCCTACTATAAATAAGAAGTAAATGTCAAAGAGAAGCACTCACATCAAAAGGTCAAAAACGTCTTTTTCTTAAATATCTTTTAATAATTAAAATTTAATACATATAATCGATTAAATTGTATTATTTTTATTAAAATTAGACCGGATAAATCAATTTAGCCAAAAAATTAATAAATTAAATTTTAAATCGGTATAAATTAATATTTTTTAGGAAAAAAGACAGATATGTCCTTGACTTTTTAAATTTTTGACAAATACATCTATGACAAAATATATATATATATATATATGAGTATTTTAGTCATTTTCTATAATAAGGGTATTGTAGTTATTTTCCATGAAAAATAATATTAATTTAGACTAGTTCAAAATTTGATTCACCATTTTTCGATCAAATTAATTTGTCTGGCCTAATTTTGATAAAAACAACACGATTTAATCAATTATATGTGTTAAATTTTAATTACTAGAAAATATCTTTAAAAAAAGACATTTTAGACGTCTTTATCAGAGTGGCTCTCAATATTAAATTCATATCCAAAAGATTCTGGTTGACAAAATGGTATTTGACCTTTATTATTAACAAAATAACTCCTGAAAAATTTTAAAAGTTAACAAAATTACCTAAACAAAAAAGCATGATATCACATTAGATGAAAAACGTTGATCTAACAATAAGAAGAGCTTTAGTGATAGCGACAGAAAACTCCAATGGTGTTTCCAGCAAGAAAGGGAGCTTGCAGCTGCGACAATGGCATTTTCACATCTCGTTCTCTCTTAGTCTCGCAACCCACCTCTCGTTTGTCTTCCTCTCTAGCTTGAAGAAGAAGAGAAAATCAAGAGAGAAACAGAGGAGATAAGAAGAAAAAAGAGAAAAGCGGAAGACGAGGGTGCCGACGGAAGGAGGACTGCTGCTCACCATCGCCGTCGTTGTTGCGGTTGCAAGGGGAGAAAGCGCAAAGAGTAGAGAGAGACGCAACTTGAGAGAGAGATTATGAAAGGGCACAGGCACGACGGAGAAGAGGAATGAGGGAGCTATCCTGTCATTGCCGTTGTGCACTTGTTGTGAAAACTCAACAAAAGGTTCAAAACAAGAACCTGTCTAATAGCGGAAGCATCAAAAATAATTTTTCCACAACGTGTGTGATTGAATAGGTAATACCAAAGATACTCCAACCAATAAATATAATGACAAAAATAAAATAATCAGACACCAGAATTTTAACGTGGGAAAATTTCCCAAAAGAGAGAAAAAAATCCACGGGACCTAGTCCAGTAAAATCTTCCACTATAAGAATAATGGGTACACAAACAGTCTTCCTAGTGACACTAGGGCATCTCAACCATCAACAAAATACATCATCAAAACTGATGGAATCAACATAAACCCTCCACAAAGTGGGTATCTTAAATCAGGCAAAAGAGAAGGCAATACAACTAGCAAGTTATATCCTAATGTTCATTTCTACACCAGGAATAACATACTAAAATTTCATAAGAAATGGAACAAGTTTACTGGTTTAATCAGATCAAATTGTAACTGTCATTTTCCCCTAAATTCTTCTCCTCTTCGTTTCTTAAGCTTTTTGCGTGCTTCACTTGCTTTCAAATTGAAAGAAGCCCTCTGTCTCTCTCTTGCTTCCCGTGGCTATTAGCCACTTTATTTATTTATTTATTTTGTTTTTAATATGTGGGCCCCACTTAGTTGGGGACCCACTAACAAATCTCTCTCTCACCAACTCAAGTGAGAATAGGCTGCTCCACCAAACCCGCCTTTTTTTTGCCGGAATCAAACTTCACTGCAGGTAAACTCTTAGTCATCATATTTGAACTATTATCATCAGTATGGATCTTCTCAAGTGCATATGACTTCATCTCAAGTGGTTGACGTATCCAATAATGTCTTACCTCTATGTGCTTCGATCTGGAATGAAACGTCAAATTCTTACTGAGATGGATAGCACTCTGACTGTCACAAAATAACACAAACTTCTCTTAATTGATACCCAACTCTTGTAAAAATTTCTTCATCCACAAGAGTTGTTTAGAAACTTCAACAACAACAATGTATTTTGCCTCTATAGTAGACAAAGCAACACATTTTTGAAGTCGAGATTGTCACGACACAGCTCTCCCTACAAAAGTCATCATATAACCAGAAGTAGACTTTCTTGAATCAAGATCTCCAGCCATATCTGCATCTGTGTAACCATCCAACACATGTTGGTTACTCCCAAAGCATAATCAAACTCTGGAAGTACCATTAAGATATATGAGAATTCACTTCACTGCTTGCTAATATTCCTTGCTAGGATTAGAGAGAAATCGACTAACAACTCCAAGGGCATGAGCAATATATGGCCTAGTGCAAACCATAGCATACATCAAATTGCCAACTACAGATGCATATGGAATCTTCTCCATTTCTGCTTTCTCTTTCTCACTTGTAGGACATTGTTGCGAATTCAGCTTGAAATGACTAGCAAGTGGAGTACTAACAGGTTTGGAATTACTCATGCTAAACCTCTCTAAAACCTTCTCAATATACTTCTGCTGTGACAACCACAGTTTCCCATTCTTCCTGTCACGAGTGATACTCATGCTAGGGATTTTCTTTGCAGGACCCAAATCCTTCATAGCAAAGAATCTGTTCAAGTCTTTCCTAAGAATTTCAATCTTCTTAGTGTCATAACTAACAATCAACATGTCATCAACATAAAGCAAGAGAATTATAAAATCACCATCCGAGAATTTTTAACATATACACAATGATCAGAAGAAGTCTTACTATATCCATGACCTTCCATGAAGGAATCGAACTTCGTGTACCACTGCTTTAGCACTTGCTTCAGCCCATATAAGCTCTTCTTCAACTTGCATACAAGATGCTCCTTTCCTTTAACCTCGAAACCCTCTGGTTGCTTCATATAAATTTCTTTATCTATGTCATCGTGAAGGAATGCAGTCTTCACATCAAGCTGCTCAACCTCTAAATTCAAGCTAGCCACCAATCCAAGCACAACTCGAATAGAGGACATCTTCACAACTAGAGATAAAATCTCCTCAAAATCAGTACCTTTCTTTTGCTCGAAACATTTCACAACCAATCGAGCTTTGTACCTTGGTCATGAGACATTTTCATCCGCTTTCAGTTTGAACACCCATTTATTCTTGAATGCTCTCTTATCTTTCGGCAACTTGACCAATTCAAATGTATGATTCTCATGCAATGATTTTATTTCTTCTTGCATGACCTTCAACCAATCTTCCTTATGCTCATCAGACATAGCTTCCTGGTAGCTCTCTAGCTCCCCAATCTCAGTGTTCATCACATACTCATGAGAAGAGTACTTTTGAGAAGGATGATGCTCTCTAGTAGATCTTCTCAATTCAGGCTCAACTGGTAGTTCAGGTGAAACTTTAACATCTGGCACCTCAGGTTGAGGTGTAGGTTCATTATGCAAATTATCACCATCATTATCAACTTGTACATCTCCCCCATCAATAAGAGGTCTAGTGGAAGGACTAGGCTAATCATTAGTTGAACGTCTAACAATTATTGTTGGCTTATTTGTCTTCTCAAAGTCTTCAATAGTTTGGTCTTCAAGAAAAATCACATCTCGCCTTCTAAATATCTTCTTGCTCACTGGATCCCATAATCTGTAACCAAAGTCTTCTTGATCATAACCCATGAAGATACACTACTTTGACTTTCCATCAAGTTTAGACCTTGCATCTCTTGGAATGTGAACAAAAGCCCTGCAGCCGAACACTCGCAAATGACTATAGGAGACATATTTATCTCTCCAAACTTTTTCTGGAACATCACTATTTAGTGGAATTGAAGGAGAAAGGTTGATCAAACCTACTACAGTCCTCATCGCTTTACCCAAAAAGATTTAGGCAATTTTGCATGAGAGAGCATACACCTGACTTTATCATTGATAGTGTAATTCATTCTCTCTACAACTCCATTATATTGAGGAATATTAGGAACCGTCTTCTCAAGCTTGATCCCATGTTCTTTACAATACTCTTCAAATGGACCCCTGTATTCACCACAAGTACCTGGTCTTTAGATTTCAAAATAAAAGCGCACACTTTTCAAGAATAATCATCAATAAAAGTAACAAAATATGATGCAACACCTAGTGTCTTAGCATCCATAGTGCAAACATCAATGTGAAATAATACTCTAGCATGCTTTCCAACAAAACAATGAGTACAAGTATTTAAAGTTGTACCTTTCACAAGAAGTGAGTGATTCTTGGCTAAGACGCTTAGTCCTTTCTCACTCAAGTGACCAAGACGTATATGCCACAAATCAGAAGGAGAATCATCAGCTACATTCATCTCTTCTTTGCACAACTTTGCTTGCAACCGGTAGAGAGTAGTGAGACTATTATCTTCTTTAGCAACAATGAGAGCCCCTTTGGTAATTTTGCATTTTCCATTACCAAAGGAAGTGCAATACCCCTCTTGATCCAATGCCTTCACTGAAATAAGATTGAACCGTATATCTGGCGCATGCCTAACATTCTTCAACTGCAACTTACCTCCCATGTTAGTTTCAAGCCACATATCACCCATACCAACGATATCACACACTCCTTTATCTCCCAATTTCATCTTGCCAAAATTTTCAGCAGTATAGGAAGTGAAAAATTCACGTTTCAGAGTGACATGACATGAGGCACCAGAGTCCATAATCCAAGTGGAATCATCACAGACAAGATTCACAGAATTTTCATCATACATGATAAGAACATCATCATAAATAATAGCAGCAGTTTCTTTATCACTATCCTTACCTTTGTCTTCGTTTCTTCTCCTTGATTGTTCTCTTTTCAAGAACCTACAATACCTCTTGATATGCCCCGGCTTGCCACAATGGTGACAAATAAACTCTTTTATTGGCTTGTACTTTCCTCTTGACTTGCTTCGACTCTCTGACTTGTCGGAACTGTGAGGTTTTCTACTTTGACTTCTCCTCCGTGACTCTGAAACAAGTGCTTCTGAATGGGAGGAGGCATTAGTCAAACCTCGCTCTTTTCTTCTGACTTCTTCATTCAAAATACTCTCTTTAACCATTGCCAATGTCAATTTTCCATTTGGAGCTAAGTTAGTCAGTGTCACAACTAGAACTTTCCAACTATCAGGCAAAGAGCTCAACAATAACAAGGCTTGCAACTCATCATTCAAAGTGATTTCATTATTTGTCAGTTGGTTCACCATCTCCTGGAAGATGCTCAAGTGCTCGGGCATTAATTTACCTTCAATATACTTCATATTGACAAGCTTCCTAATCAAGAGTGCTTTGTTTTGCACATTCTTTCTCTCATATAACTCTTTCAATTTATTCCACATATTCTCGACATTTGTTTCGGTGTCAATACGTGGATACACGCGAAGATCAAACCATTGCCTAATCAAAGCAACTGCCTTCCGATTCAGCTTCTTCCGTTCATTATCGGATTTAGTACCTTTGGATTTATCCCCCTCCACAGGATCATACAAGTCCTTGCTATACAATATATCTTCCATGAGAGTCTTCCAAATCGAGTAATTTTGGGAATTCAATTTGACTATATTTGGCCCATAATTATTTTCTGTCATTTAATCAGCACATAGATAAATAACCAAGGCTCTATATACCACTTTGTTGGAAAAAACTCAATAAAAGGTTCAAAACAAGAACCTGTCTAACAGTGGAAGCACAAAATTTTTTTTTCACAACATGTGCGATTGAATAGGCAATATCAAAGATACTCCAAGCAGTAAATATAATGACATAAATTAAATAATCAGACACCATAATTTTAACGTGGAACCCCTTCCCCAAAAGAGGGACAAAAAACCCACAGGACCTAGTCCAGTAAAATCTTCTACTATCAGAATAATGGGTACACAAACAGTTTTCCTAGTAACACTAGGGCATCTCAACAATCAATAAAATACATCATCAAAATGGATGGAATCAACATAAATCCTCCACAAGTTGGGTATCTCAAATCAGGCAAAAGAGAAGGCAATATAACTAGCAAGTTATATCCTAAAGTTCATCTCTACACCAGAAATAATATACTAAAATTTCATAAGAAATGGAGCAAATTTACCGGTTTAATTGGATCAAATTATAACTGCCCTTTTCCCCCAAATTCTTCTCCTCTTCGGTGCTGAAGCTTTTTGCGTGCTTCACTTGCTTTCTTTCAAATTGAAAGAAGCGCTCTATCTCTCTCTTGCTTCCCGTGGCTATTAGTCACTTATTTATTTATTTTTTGTTTTTAATATGTGGGCCCCACTTAGTTGGGGACCCACCAATAGCACTGTCACCGCCCCTGGAGTCGATTGGAGATGCCGCCTTCAACGCAACAAACAGAACATGAGGAGAGAGTGAGCTCGATGTTTTCTTCTTCTCCCATTTATTTCTCTCTCGATCTTCTTTTCTTCTTTAAGCTAGAGAGGAAGCGAGAAAGACGAGCGAGAGGTGGGATGCGAAACTGAGAGAGAACAAGATGCAGAAACGCCATTGTTGCAGCTGTAAGTTCCCTTGTTTGTCGTAAACATTATCGGAGCTCTCTGCTGTCATCACTGAAGCTTTTTTTATTGTCAGATCAATATTTTTCGTTTAATGTAATGTCATGTTTTTATATTTGGATTATTTTGTTAATAACAAAGATCAGATATCATTCTGTCAATACCAAATTTTTTTAAATACTAATTTAATATTTACCTCTAAAAATAATAAAAAACCACCTAATTTTTATTTTCACTTAATTCTATAATAATAATAAAAATAATAAAGGTCCACCCAATAGAACATTTTAAAATGTTTAAATCCTTAGGAGTTAGTTGGTTGTCATGGACGATTATGGAAAGACATGTATGTATAATCACTGATGTTAAACTCGTAATGTATCAGTTTGTATTTTAATTTTATATAATAAATTAGACATAATATTTTGTGAAAATAAGTTTTTTAAATTTATTATAACATTATTATTATCATTGTGTAATAAATGTAGTGAATGTGTTATTTCACATTTATTAAATATAAAATATAAATTGAATAGTTTGACATTTATAATATCGTTGTATCACTGGAATAAATCTAAAAAACAATAAGAACATATATAAATGTATTATTAGCATATTAATTTTATACTAAATTTATATATCAAAAGTTAATGAAAGTGTATTGACAATTTACTATTTTATTAACTTCAATAGAGAAGTAATTATCATATATTATTGTATTTTTTGTTACATATTTTATTTTAAGTATGAAATTAGAGTTATAGATAATAAATAATTAATGATACAAAAATGCAAATTATAACATGTTATTAAAATGAAAAAAATTATTTCTCATACTTAAAGATTATGAATAGTTAATTATCAATTCGACACCCAAAAGATGCAGGCATTGACAAAATAGTATGTGACCAATGTTATTGACAAACTGGTCTCTACAATATTATTAAATTCGACAAAAGTGACTAATCTTGGCAACCTTTAACTAAGTTGGATGACGTTAACGTTAAAATGTTGAATTGATAGTCAATAATTACTATACTTACAAAAATTACCCATATTTTTTATTTTTATAATTTTAAAAAAAATTCCAATATCTTCTTCTTTCTCATCCAACTTTCTTTTTTTCCTTATAGAAACTCTCATCTCTACTTCTTCTTCATCACCCTAATCTCTTATTCTTCTTCCTCAATTTCCTCACACCCCAATCCCCTTAGTCATAACTATCATCTCTTCTTCCAACTTAATCACTCATTCAAAGAAGCAACAACAAAAAAAGATAGGACCAAGGCAAAAATGGTTGCATGGACAACAACTCCTCATCAGTTCCATCACCTCCTCTTCTCTGATTCTTTCTCAACCTCTCAACGTGGCGTCCTTCTCCATTCATCTTGTACCCGACGACATTAGCAATGGCTTCTTCCATTGTTAGTAGCATTGTCACCTTCTTTCTTTTCTTTTCCGTTCTCTATTTCTCTCTCTCGTCATCTCGTTCTATTATGTCTTGTCATCCTCTCTCTCTCTCTCTCTTTCTCTCTCTCTCTCCTCGACGACAGCAAAAGTGGCGACAATGACATATCTATAGATTGGGCAGGAGTCGACAACAGAAGCAGCAGTACATTTGAGACGCAGATATGAGGCAGAGGATAAAACCTAGTAGTAGCGGTGACGACACGATCCTTTTTTGCTATCGTCCTCCTCGTTCCTCTTTATTCCCTCTCTTCTTTTCTTTCTTTGATTTTTTAAATGGATATAGTGATTTAATGCTGATATTTAAATTTAGATTTGTTGTTACCATGATTTTTATTTGAATTTGTTGTTGTGCTTTGAATTTGGATTTGTTGTTGTTCTGCTACTATGTATTAAGCAAAGAGGATGAAAAATATATTTTTTATTTTGTAAAAATTAGATTTAATTGTACTTTTTAATAAATAATTGTAGAAATAATTTTTATAATTATAATAATTGTTGACTACCATCTCAATGTTTAGCGTAAATATTATTCAATTTAGTTGATGCTTAGTCACTTTTGTCAAACTTAATAATATTTCAAAACACTATTTTGTTAGTGTTTGAGTCTTTCAAGTACCGAATCGGTAATTAATTCTATTTTCAAAATCTTATTTGAACATGACATTGTTATTGATGATTTTGGATTGTCGTCTTTGTCTACAATTAGAACCTTCAGGCCGTTGTAATTCTTAATTCTTGACAAAGTAACGTAAAGTTGTCTATGGGTGAACAGTAATTTTTATAAGTAAAGTTCTACATGTGATAATGATTGACCCTAACTTTTGTTGATGGTCATTTGCAAAGCATACTGTTAATAAAAATTGTTCCTCTTGGAACTTAAATGAGAATCCTAAATCCAAAGGTATCAAGTCGATTCTTGGAATGTATATTTTGTTACCAATATTTCTACTAGTCACTATTGTTGCTCTAATTATGTCGTTGCCAAGTTTGTTGACTATTAACCTTATCCCATTGTATAAATCTGAAGTTTGTTTTATGTTTTACAATAGCATTACAGTGACTCTTGACTTCAAAGCTAACTTGTGATTTGGTAATCTCAAACATTCGATGTCATTTAGAAACTTGGGTGTGAATCACTCTTATTTTACATTTTCATTCTCATCGATTTGACATGTGTCAGAACTTAGATACTACTTCCATGCTTAAAAAGATTGTCAATACAAAATCATTTAACTTCTTAACACTCTGAAGTGTGGATACAAGTGACATGTTTTGCAACTATTTTAGATATACAAAGTCTACCAAATGAGAAAGAGAGAGTCATCAATAATTATAATCAATAATTTATCTAGAAGTTTAACTTTTAACTCGTCACCAACAGCTAAACCAATATCCGTTTCGAACATCAAGTATCCAATTAGCAAATTTCTTCTCACCAACATGTTGATTTGAAGAAGATTTTGAAGTCTTATGTTCATATTCACATTCACCTTCAGAACCTTACAGCATGACCACAGACGGAATGGGTTAATAACTAACGATAATATATCATGTGTACTCTCTTTCGGAATTACTGCCAGTATCTATCAGAAATCACCTTTAAGAACAACAAAGATACTACTAGCAGGGCTGGCAATGGGTAGGGTAGGGTAGGGTTTGGATCCTACCCTAACTCTACCCGCGGGTTGAAAATTTTATTAAAACTCTACCCTACCCTACCCGCGGGTTGAGAATTTCTCAACCCTAACCCTACCCGCACCCTAAAATTTGAAACCCTACCCTACCCTACCCCACCCGTAGAAATATCAAATTTTTTCAAAGTAAATATAAAATTCAATTATTTCGAATTTTATACGTATTAATAACATAAAAAAATAAAAAATTAATGCTCTAAATTACTAAATTAACTAACTAGTTTAGTGGTTGTTCACTTGTTATAAGTCATTACATAAGAGAGGTTGTGGGTTCAACTTTCACTTTCTTCACTATATAGAGAGATTTTTATAAAATATGTGTTATATATGAGGTGCGGGTACATACCCTACCCGCAGCGGGTAGGGTAGCCTACCCTACCCGAACGGGTTGGACCGGGTTAGGTACCCGCGGGTAGGGTATGAATTGCCAGCCCTACTACTAGGGATGTTAAACAAGTCAGTTTTGATCCATTTATGTTCGGTCTGCCTCTATTCCCGAGTTATAATGGTTAGCCCATTTAAGCCTATTTTTTTCACATGCCATAAATTTTTAGCCAGAACTATTTATGGCCATCCTAATGAGTTAAACAGGGGCCGACCTGTTTAATTTTTATTTTTTATTTTTGAAAAATATTTTTGTCAAAAGATTCCTACGTTTGGATTAAAAGAACTTAAATAAACAATATTTTTTAGTTGATGAGTCGGATTTTTTGATAGGAAATATTGGAAAAAAGGTACTTTTTTTATAAAATACAATAGAATTTTAAACAGGTCACCTATTTTGTTCGCAAACTGACCCATTCAACTCGCATTTTTTCTGGTTACTCGGGTTTAGTCTGTTTAACCATAAATTTAAATGGGCCTAATTTTTAGAGGTAAAAGTCCACCTATTTAAACGAGTTTGTCCAACAAATTCGGTCTATTTTAATGGTCTTACTTATCACCAAATGGCTAATGTATCTTATGTTGAACGGTAACTAACATAAGATCTCTGAGCGTTGGATCAAGTGCTTCAAAGCACATTTTGTTAAGCGATTTTCATCCCAAATTATTAAGGTATTTTAGATTAACAGTTTAGCCTTCAAACTACTATGCTTGATGTTGCAAGTTAATTCACCAGTAATTATGATGGATATTGAAAACCTAAAATAAGTTATTATGTCACAAGATAAAAGTAAAGATGCAATTTCACCGAATGCAACATTTAAAATAATTTTTTCTGTAAACCGAATAGCATAAGAAACTACATTCTAAATAAATGTCTTATTACATCGATCACGAGCATACCCATGGACGAAATAAAACCTATTAGCTATATTTGTATGTATAATTATACCGTCAGATTTACTGTCGATTTTAGTGTCGAGTGTCAGCGGCGAGATTTTTGTTGAAATTATTGTCGAATCAGGCAATAAATTTGTAACCCTAAAATATTACCATAAGAACACCTTTCCAATGGTAACGTCAACGGTAATATTTGGAGGGAAAAAAGAAATTTTTGCACACCCACTACCTCTCGGATGTACTAGCGGGTAGATCCGCCGATAACGTTGTTTAGTAAAACGCTGCATTTTGGACACATGAAGAACGTTATCATCGGATTAATCCGACAAGAATAGTGCCCTAAATGAAAGCGCGAACATCATCTCCCCCGTTTCGAATTTCTCCTTCTCTCTCTTCATCACCACCTTCTCTTTCTCATCACTGTCTCCACTTCTGTTCTCTGCCCCTCCCGTCGTTGCCAAGAGCACCGCCGTCGCCACCCTTTTCTCCATCTCGTCAACCCTTTACGGCGACCCCTCTTTCTTCTCCTTTTTTCCCTCCCTTTGTCTCTATCCTTCACCGTCACTACCATCTGCTATCATAGCAACTTTAGCGACCACCACTGCAACATCCACATCTTCTCTTATTTCTTGCTCTGTTTTTTATTACAGGTTCTTGAACAACTTTTTTCCAATTCCTTTAATTTTAGTTTAATTTAGTTTAGGTTTGAGTAGAAGTTCAATTTTAATTTTGAATCATTTTCAAAGTTTGTTCAGTTTAGTTTTCTAATCTTAGTGAATTTAGGTTGATTAAGTTAGGTTAGATTCAATACATTAGGTTTTGAATTATTGAAGTATTTGGAATTATCTAATTGTGTTCATTGCTGCGTTGATGACAATTTTGTTGAGATTGTTTGATAATTGTTTAATTTTAGTTCAATTTAGTTTAGATTTGAGTAGAATTAGAATTTTAATTTTGAATTACTTTCAAAGTTAGTTCAGTTTAGTTTTCTAATCTTAGTTTATTTAGATTGATTTATTTATGTTTGATTCAATATATTAGATTTTGAATTGTTGAAGTGTTTGGAATTGTCTAATTATATTAATTACTACGTTGATGATTGTTTTACTGAGAAATTATTGCTAAAATTGTTTGATAATTGTTTAATTTTAGTTTAATTTAGTTTAGATTTGAGTAGAAGTTCAAATTTAATTTTGAATCAGTTTCAAAGTTAGTTCAGTTTAGTTTTCTAATTTTAGTGGACTTAGGTTAATTAAGTTAGGTTAGATTCAATATATTAGTTTTTGAATTGTTGAAGTGTTTGGAATTATCTAATTATGTTAATTGCTGCGTTGATGACTATTTTAATTTGCTGAGAAATTGTTTGAAAATTGTTTAATTTTAGTTTAATTTAGTTTAGGTTTGAATATAATTCGAATTTTAATTTTGAATCAGTTTAAAAGTTAGTTTAGTTTAGTTTTCTAATCTTAGTGGATTTAGGTTGATTAAGTTATGTTTGATTCAATATATTATATTTTGAATTGTTGAAGTGTTTGAAATTGTCTAATTGTGTAAATTGCACGTTGATGACTATTTTGCTGAGAAATTGTTGTTGAAATTATTTGATAATTTGATATATGCAGACATGACGACAAAAATAGGTGTTGCGGATCAGGTTGCTGGTCGTGGTCGTAACCGTGGTCGGTGTAGAGGGAGGGTTTCTTCCGGTACTCCCAGAACTTCTGGATCCTCTCCCTCTACTCTGACCACCCCGATCACGCCATAGGTTGCGGGTTTAGCAGACCAGCCCTTCATCATGGTTCTTAACCCCAACTACGTGCCTCCGTATACGGCGACGCCGTTACCTCCTACCGCTTAGCAGCTCGCATCCATGGCGACGCCGCCTCCAGCGACGGAAGTGAGGTAGTAGCTAATTCCCCTCCACCACCTCCCATTGTATGGTTGTGCATTTGACCTGATGGCAGCACGAGATAAGTATCACGTTCAATGCTCATGTATTTCGTGTTTATGATTATCGTTGAAAGTGCCTGAATTGTTTTTAGTTTGGTTGATTTAGGTTTGAATGCTGGTTATTTTTTTTAGTTTCAATAATTATGATTAACTTTATTGCTGAAAATTCGTGAAAATTGATTCTTGTTTAGTAGATTTAGGTTGATTTGGAGTGCATTGTTTTTATGTTTAGTTGATTATGATTAACTTTATTGCTGAGAGTTTTTGAAAATTGATTCCTGTTTAGTGGATTTAGGTTGGTTTGGAATGCTGGTTATTGTTTTTAAGTTTAGCTGATTATGATTAACTTTCTTGCTGAAAGTTCCTGAAAATTGATTCCTGTTTACTAGATTTAGGTTGATTTGGAATGTTGGTTATTGTTTTTAAATTTAGTTGATTATGATTAACTTTATTGCTAAAAGATCCTAAAAATTGATTCCTGTTTAGTAGATTTAGGTTGATTCTTGCTTGTAGGTTGTTGTTAGATTTTTGCTTAACAACAACGCATGTACTCAAAAGATGACCAATGTCATCAAACTGATATACAACCAGTCCTGGCCCAGCTACACGAAAATTCTCGCTAAAACCAGGAAGCGTTGGTTTGAGAAACGAATGGTCATTACTTTCATTGTTTCTGTTTCAAATCTTTTTAGCTAGTTTATATCCTCTATCTTGTTTAGCTAATTTTAAAGTTTGTTTGTTGCAGCTTCACTTTATATGGGATGTTGAGCACGATCTGGCCATCTGGAAGATATTTGACCATAAGAATGGGTCAGCGGCTCCAGTAGATGCTAGATGATGTTCGTCATGGGTGGGACCAGTGGACGGACTGGCTCCAACTGGATATAAAAAAGGCCCTGTCAGGCCATTTGGAGACCGATGATGGGTTCAGGCATCTGTATCTCACCAACAGAGCTAACAGGACATCGTCTAGATAGTTCAAGTATACCGGCAACTCGACGACCTTCATGAAGGTCAAAGTCAGGCTGTTATGTAGTTCTTTTAATTTTGTTACTAGCTTCATTATATTCTTTTTGCACATCATTACTAGGCATTCTAATCATTTTGTATTTTAATGGAACATGTATAGTCGAAGTCGTTAGACCGCGATGCCAATATTGGCGGAGACGTTCAAGTACACCCATATGCTGAAGGAGAATAAAGTAAGATGTGCTGATCAGCGTCTCAGGACCATTATGTGAGTAAACATACATCTGATTATCTTCTGCTATAAAATTATTAGAGATTAACTGTATATATGTCGTACTAATCACAATAACTTGTGTTAATTACACAGGAGTCCTACACACAGAGACTAGAAGCCGCGACTCAGCAGTCTCAGCAAAGTGAGGAGGACGCCGCCGATGGCTCTGCGGCTTCCGTCGTCAGTCCCGATGTGGTTTGGCGCAAGACTGCCTCAACCATGTACAAGAACCGTGTATACGGGATGGGGTCGTTATTTGCCAGCAGCCTCTGCACCTCTTTGAGGCTATCATCAGGCTCTGCCGCCAGTCGAGCTGTCCAGTCCGAGGACGGCGTGAATTTGAGGCTGCAGGTGCAGGAGCTCCAATGCAGCCTTCACCAACAGGCTCATGAGTGTAACGATTATCGAGGGAGGTATCAGGAGATTTTCACCCGCGTGACATCTACAGATGAGCTCATACTGGAGTTTAAGGAGTCGATGGAGTGGATACAACGTATGAAGGCTTAGATGGAGGTGTACCAAGCCCAGATGCGCGCCGCTGGTATCAATCCTGCTGGTGGCAACACCACTACTGGGGGTAGCAGTCCTGCTAATAGCACACGAACATCACCGACTTCTGTGCCGCCAACTCAGGGCCACGGGGCTGACGATGACGACTACCTAGATCTGTAGATATTAGTTTTTTGTTTTATTGTTTCATTATATGTATTTAATATACTTGACTTTTAATTTATTTGAACATTGTATTATTTATTTTAAATAAAATTTATTCATTATTTATGAATTGACTACTAATTGTGTGAAAAAATTTAAATTTAAAATTAAAATTAACCATTTATTTCAATTTTTTTAAAAAAATTGACATTACCGCCAAAATTATTGTAGTAATAATTCGACAGTAATAGTGCACGAAACAATAATTTTTGGCACCAACAATACCGTCGAAAAAATTTGTGATTAACCAATTGATTTTCCTATCTGATTTTTTGTATGTACTTTGTTATCCAAATAATTATATAAATTTTAAATCAGATGCATAAATAGTTTGTTAAATACAAAAGTTCTTTACAACTTATAAAAAACATTACTTTTTGTTATTATCATCATTTTTTTTATAACATTTTGAGATATTTTTATCGTTATCAAAACCGATAGATATTTTTGTCAAGATATTTAAAAATTGGGGACGATTTTAATAGTTTAACCTTTTTAAAAATAATTGAAGTGTTTTAGATATAATAACAATTTATTTTCATAATGATTTATTTATAGTAAAGATTTCAATATATTATTATTATTATTATTATTATTATTTTATTGTTATTATTATTATTATTATTATTATTATTATTATAAATGACTTTGTATATATTTGAAGAATATATTTGTTAACCCAAATCACAATGCATTATGTTAGGTTGTGGTTGTTTGCAAATTGTGGGCTGAATTGGAAATTGAAAAACTAAAATTTAGTATTATGTTTGGTGGTGATAAATTAAAATTACCATTAATATAAAATTTTAGTTATTTTAATATTTTTAAAAAGTAAGAATACAAGAGTTTGAAAATTTTGGAGATTTAAGATTGAAATTTTTTAATAATATTCTTTTTAAAAATATTCATTTAATTTTTTAAATTTTAATTTTACTCC
>NC_029774.3:128563729-128585047 GCF_000817695.3 Arachis duranensis
CAGCACAGAAAAAAAAATTAAGATTTAGAATTTTTAAAATTAATATATATAAAAGAGTATTTTGTTATTTTCTATAATAAAAATATTATAGTCATTTTTTATAAAAAAAATTAATTTAGACTAATTTAAAATTTAGTTAATCGATTTTTTAGTTAAATTAATTTATTTGATATAATTTTGACAAAAATAATATAATTTAGTCAATTATATATTTTAAATTTTAATTACTAAAAATCATATTAAAAAAACATGTTTTAAACATATTTATTTTTTTTATTATTATAAATCCTCCGTACCAGAAGTAAAAATAACGTCTAATCTTTTACTATCCTGTAATGGTTTACTCTTTTGCTGTCTTCTTTTCTTGTTTCTTTTTTATTTTTTACTTTATTATAGTTCACACTTGATTGACACAGAGGAGAGAGAAGGGTGAGTAGGGTTTTAATCTTCACTCTTTTTTCTCCTTTTCCCCCTTTTCTGAATTCCTGAAACAATTTCCGAGTCTCACAGATTGTGAAGATACCCACAAAAGACACAAGCTAAATTCCAAAACTCCTTTTGTTTGCCCCAATTTATCATCATCATCATCATCTTCTTCTTTCTTTGCTAACCCTAACTTAGTGCACTTCAATTTTTACCCACTCTCAAACCCTAGCTATTCAGACCCATGACCCATTTCATCTGAATTCACCATCATGCTGCTTCCATTTGAGTCCACTACAGTCAAGTAAGTTCAACACCCCTTCCCACATTACCAAAGTTCATTCCTTTACTCTTTCATCATCATCATCTTCTTCAGTACTTTGTTTTTGCTAGCTTTTTTTATTTTAATTTTCTTGGATAATGTTGGAATCAGGTGCATGTGCGTTATTTGAGAGGGAAGAGGAGAGGCATGGAAGGGGGTGACCGTGGGCTTCTCCTAGCTTGCGTGATTTCGGGGACCCTCTTCTCAGTTTTGGGGTTAGCTTCATTTTTGATACTATGGGCTGTTAACTGGAGGCCCTGGCGAATTTATAGGTAATCCAGTTGAACTTGTTGGTTGAAGAAGGATTTTTTATATGCTTAATTAGCCTATTTGTGGTCTTGATAATTCATTTATGGCTCAAGATTGAGTCTTTCTCCCAAAATGCTGTTGAATTGTGATATGCCATATGATTGCTATTTTAGTGTTACTTGCTTAGAAACAGTTGAAAAGTTTACTGACATTGGATGCCGAGTGTTGTCTTCTCCAATTGCCCAATAAGTATGATATTCTTGGCTACATTTGTTAAACAATTAGATCATTTAGGAAGCAGACATAAATTACGACCATTTGGCGCAGACTTCTAATCGCATGAAGGTTTTTATCTGGGTTTTAGTAATCCGGAGGGGGAATTAATAGTTTGTTGCTTCCCAATTCTAAAATGCTCTGCTGTATTTTCAGTTATGCTTCTTTTAAGTTACTTTTTGTGGGGTTCTATTTTTGTAAAGTTTCACATCAGTTATTGATCGTGTTGAGAGTAGAGGTACTACGGACAGAATGGATGCAAAATGTAAGATGAGCTGCTTTAAATTCTGAAGTTTCAATGTCATATACTTGTGGTTATATTAGAGGAAAACCTTTTGTATTCAATAACATATTACACTAAATCAGATGCTTATCCAAATTTCCTTTCATTTATTTGTATAAGGAAAAGATTATCCTGCACACTTTTGGAGATTTCATATAAGACTCCTATGTGTTGGTTTATCATTTAATCACATTGTGCATACATGGTAACCCAAATTAAGGAAAATCATATTATACATTTGAGATTTTAAACATTATTGTTGTCATATTTACTTCTTTATTGGAGTGTTAGCCTTAGAACAATGACAATGTACAACATGGTGATCAAGTATCTAGTTATAGTATCAACTTCCTCCTTCATGGAAGGTATGCCCTGTAAGGATCCAGGCTTGTAGACTGAGCTGCTATTTCATTCACTTCTGTACCTGAGATAGGAATGCTCAAAAAATTGAATATCTTATCCCTTTTCCAATTTAATCTTCTTTTCTGTTATCTTTTTGCTTATATATTATTTGAAATTTGTAGTTGACATTGATAGTAGTTGATGTAAGTGGAACATAAGAATAAATACAGATTGAGGTATCTATTCCGAGTTGTATCTCTCTAGATATCCAAGGTTTGAATACTTTTAATTGGTATCTGCTACCACTTTGAGAAACTGAGTAATTATAACTCTTCTTTCACATGATCTATATGATATTCTTTTTGAATATTTATTGCAACCACACCATGGCAACTGGGTAATTGAACATGACAAATGTCATTTCTCTGGCTCTCTTGATTGACCAAGTGGTGAACCAAAACATTATACAGATTTTGATTGGTAGGAATCTAATACCAGTTCCAGAAACCAGATAAGCTATAACTCTTCTTTGATGTGATGATTTATGTGATCTCTTTTTGAAATATTGTTTGCAACCATGGGATAAGAACAGGACAATTGAACATAGGTTCAAGTTTTGATCCACCTTTGAGTCTTTCTTTGTCATCTTATATCATACATTGTTTGAGAAGAAATGCAAGTCCTTTTTTATGGGATTAACCTATGCTATTTAAGTATCCTGAAGTTGTTTATATCTGTTATTTCTTTGTTTCTGTTTCCAGTTGGATCTTTGCTCGGAAATGGCCGAATATCCTGCACGGTCCTCAGCTGCATTTGCTCTGTGGCTTCCTGAATCTTTTGGCATGGGTGGTTGTTGTTTCTCCAATTCTGGTGCTTATCATTTGGGGATCCTGGTTAATTGCAATACTGGGTCGAGATCTGATTGGTTTGGCCGTAATTATGGCTGGCACAGCTCTTCTCTTGGCATTTTATTCAATTATGCTCTGGTGGAGAACCCAGTGGCAAAGTTCAAGTATGTATTTGCTGGCCAATTTGTTATATTACCAAACTATACTTTGTGTTTTGTTCACAACTTATGGCTTGTATGTTCTATTTAATGTACCATTCTACACTCTGAAAGTTAGTCAGAGGCTTTTGTTGCATTACTCCGGTCGATTCTTTCCCAGGGGTGATCTCTCACCAACTAGACATATTGGCAGCTGTTGGTGAACAATTGGAACCAAACGAACAAGCTTGGCAGTGGAATATTAATATGATTATGCCACAATGGGTAGTATCACATTAAAATGTTAGGGTTTAAATGAAAAGAAAAGTATGGGATTTCTATTAGAAAACAAGGAATATACAATATTAGATTGATGAAGAACATCAGAAATCATTCAAGTATCGATAGGTCTAGTTCTGTGACTGAACATGGCTTTTTGTTATAGTGTGTCAAAGTCATATATCTGTTGATAGATACCAATAACGTTAGATTGAGCAAGTCTTTCATTTAATCCTACATAAAATATGCAAAGAACAAACAATAGGGAGTTTTGCAATTTTTCTCTAATCTACACTTATAATTTCTTTGGGAATGTTACTTGTGCTTTAATTTCTCTAATCTACTCTTATAGTTAGTTTCATCTTCATTTTGGATATAAATATAATCATAGCTCATGTCCATATTTTCCTTTGACAGGAGCTGTAGCCATTCTCCTCCTCCTAGCTGTTACTCTTCTCTGTGCGTATGAACTTTGTGCCGTGTATGTTACAACTGGTCCACGAGCATCTGACCGTTATTCTCCTTCTGGCTTCTTTTTTGGAGTTTCAGCAATTGCTTTAGCTATCAACATGCTATTTATTTGCAGAATGGTGTTTAATGGTATGCTTTTGAGTCATTTTGTTCATTTAGAAGTGATTATCCTTATTATATGCCTTGATTGTATAGATATTGCATGCTGGTGTTCATTTATTTTATAAATGATTTGATTCCATTTGTTTTAAGTTTCATTAAGTGGAAATCTTACCAGGTTTATTATTTGTAGGTAATGGCTTGGATGTGGATGAGTATGTAAGAAGGGCATACAAATTTGCTTATTCTGATCAAATTGAATTGGGTCCTGTGACATCTTTACCTGAACCACCGGACCCAAATGAGTTATATCCTCGACAATCGAGAAGGTATGCTTTAGTTCTTGCTCTCACTTTTGACTATCCTAGTGGAGACAAAGTAATTTTCAATGTTTTCCTCTGTCTTGACAGGGCTTCCCATCTTGTACTTCTCTATGTTGGCTCACTTTTTGTTCTGCTAGTATATTCCATTTTATATGGCCTAACAGCAAAAGAGGCAAACTGGCTTGGAGCAGTTACATCAGTTGCTGTTATTATTCTAGGTAATTTAATCAGTTCTATTATTAGTTCTATCTATTTCTTTAGATGTTTCTTCTGTAGTTATTAGATTGATTTATTTGATTCATTCCTTTTCTTTTCTATTGTTTCCATGTAGACTGGAATTTGGGAGCTTGCATGTATGGTTTTCAACTTCTTGACAGTCGTGTTGCAGCACTATTTATTGCTGGAACGTCCCGCGTGTTTCTTATTTGTTTTGGAGTGCAATACTGGTTAGTGCCTTAAATTGAAACATATAACCTTTTATCCGAATTGCATGTAGTGTGGTTTATTGATGTTGAATGTTGCTTCTCCCTGTTCATAGGTATATAGGGCACTGTATCAGTTATGCCGTTATGGCTACTGTGCTTCTAGGGGCTGTTGTTTCTCGTCATTTATCAGTGAAAAATCCATTGGCTGCGAGGAGAGATGCCTTACAAAGCACTGTGGTTCGCTTGAGAGAAGGATTTCGTAAGAAGGAGCATAATAGTTCATCTAGCTTCTCTGAAGGCTGTGGGTCAAGTATGAAACGGAGTAGCAGTGTTGAAGCTAGTAATCTTGGTAATGTCATTGAAGCTAACAGAGGTTTGGCTGCAGCCGATACATGCAATTGGAATAATGCCCCATCTCAAACTGCCAGTTTGCCAGATGGAATAAATAGTGACAAGAGCATAGATAGTGGCAGGTCAAGTTTAGCAATACGTAGCAGCTCATGTCGCTCAGCTGTTCAAGAGGCTGAGGCTGGAACGTCTTGTGATGATAGAACTTTGGATCCCAATAATTCCATGGTGGTTTGTTCAAGTAGTGGTGTTGATAGCCAAGGGAATGAATCTAGCACATCAAACTCTGCAAATCAGCAAACATTAGAATTGAACTTAGCTCTTGCTTTCCAAGAAAGGTTGAGTGACCCTAGGTTTGCAACTATGCTTAAAAGAAGTACAAGACAAGGTGATCGGGAGTTGAGTACTCTATTACAAGATAAAGGCTTGGATCCAAATTTTGCTATGATGTTGAAAGAGAAAAGTTTAGAATTAGATCCAACTATTCTCGCATTATTACAGAGGGGTAGTCTTGACGCAGATAGAGATCATCGTGACAATACTGATAATGCCAGTGTTGGCAATGCCGTGCCTAATCAAATTTCATTTTCTGAAGAACTGAGGTTGCATGGGCTTGAAAAGTGGCTTCAGTTGTGCAGACTTGTATTGCATCACATTACGGGTTCTCCAGAGCGAGCATGGGTTCTGTTCAGTCTTATCTTCATAGTTGAAACAACCATTATTGGTGTATTTCGTCCAAAAACAGTCAAATTCGTTAATGGAACCCACCAGCAGGTAACTCTCGAGTCTCTTCCCAGAATAATTCCACTTTGGAAGCTTAATTTCTGTTTTCTTTATTAAAGTTATTTTGGGTTGCTACTTGTGTAAACATAGCTGTGAATTTATTTTCTCATCTTGATGTGTTTGGAATCACTATTGCATGCAGTTTGAGTTTGGCTTGGCTGTGCTTCTGTTGTCTCCGGTGATATGTTCAATTATGGCTTTCCTTCGATCACTTACTGCAGAAGAAATGGCCATGACTTCAAAACCACGGAAGGTATGGACTTTATATTGAATTACATGCAAATGCATCTACAAAAAAAATTAATATGGAATCATTCAGCTTATCTTCATATTACGTGTTAATGATGAATTTGTTTGAAGTTTAAGTACGTAATTAATGTATATTCTCTTGGATTTCTGTTTATGTTTCTAATTTGCTATTCCAGTATGGTATTATTGCTTGGCTGTTCAGCACTTGTGTTGGATTGCTGCTCTCTTTCTTGAGGTAATCGCTATGGTTTTTCAAAGTCATTCATAAGTTTTAGTTTTATCGTAATTTTGCCAAAGTTTTATTGGAGTACCTGGCATAGTTACCTGTGTATCTTTTGTGCAGCAAATCGTCTGTTCTCCTTGGATTGTCTTTGACTGTGCCTCTAATGGTGGCATGCCTTTCTATTGCAATTCCTATATGGATACGTAATGGTTACAAGTTCTGGGTTCCCCGAGTGAATTGTACGGGAAGTGTTGGAAATGATCGCATTTCTGGTACAAAGGAGGTTAGTTCTACCTACCAAGGGTGTCTTTCTGGTTGCTACTTAGTTGGTTGAGGTGGTTGACCATGACTCCTCCAGTTACCCAACACACAAATAAAAAATGGTGGAATTTATCAGATCAGTGATGCATATACTTACAATCTATCTTATTAGTAAACCGGGAGGTTCTAATTCATGCAATGCATTGCTTTGGGAGAAGGGTGTGATGCGATGGTTTTTTTTGGGGTTCAAGTAAATTTAATTTGCCAATGCATAATTGTCTATTTCACTTTTACAGGGTATAGTTCTTATTGTTTGTACGTCATTATTCGTTGGATCTGTACTGGCTCTGGGAGCAATAGTTTCTGCAAAGCCTTTAGATGATTTAAGATACAAGGGGTTGAATGATGATCAGAAAAGCTTGACCTCCCCATACACATCTTCTGTTTTTCTTGGGTGGGCAATGGCATCTGCTATTGGTTTAGTTGTTACTAGCTTGCTTCCAATAATTTCGTGGTTTGCAACCTATCGCTTCTCCCTTTCCTCTGCTATCTTTATTGGATTATTTGCAGGTATTTTTTCATTTTGCATATACATGTTCTCACAAACGGATATATTACCACACATATTTATCATTATCCTAGTGCTGATATCTTTTTTTATATTTTCTTTTCTGATTGCAGTTATTCTCGTAGCATTTTGTGGTGTGTCTTACTTGGAAGTTATCAAATCTAAAGATGACCAACTTCCAACGAAGGGTGATTTTTTAGCTGCTTTACTTCCTCTAGTCTGCATTCCAGCCTTGCTCTCGCTTACTTGTGGATTGCTTAAGTGGTTAGTAAAACGTTCTTATATTTATCACTGTATCATTATGATTATAAAGAAATGGCTCAACTCTGCTTTTAGTATGATTGGTGCTGATCCTTTCAAAATGCTATTTATAGGAAGGATGATGGTTGGAGACTTTCTAGAGGTGTATATATCTTTGTTATAATTGGTCTTGTGCTTCTTCTTGGTGCTATAGCAGCTGTTATAGTTTACATCAAACCTTGGACTGTGAGTGCTGTGCCCTTGTTGTATTAATCTTCTTTTTTTTTTTTTCTTCCCAATGAGTATGACACATATACCTTTTGTGTATTCTTATTCTCCCCTTCATAATTTTTTATTAATTCATTTTGGATGCAACTTCTTTCCAATTACTACAGATTGGGGTAGCCTGTCTTTTGGTACTTCTCCTCATGGTATTAGCAATCGGTGCTATCCATCACTGGGCATCAAATAATTTTTATTTGAGTCGGACACAGATGGTCTTTGTGTGTTTCTTTGCCTTTCTGTTGGCTTTGGCAGCATTTCTTCTTGGATGGTTTGAAGGTGTGTGTGGTTTATAGTATTAGCATCAATAGTTATGCCTTAAGTTAAAACTAGTTGCTTGGCTGCTCAGCTCATAATATTTTCATCCTTGTTTAGGTCAACCTTTTGCTGGAGCATCGGTTGGTTATTTTTCATTTCTTTTTCTTCTTGCTGGACGGGCATTGACAGTAAGTTATTCCTTCAAATCTTTCTACCTGTATGATAGGAAGCAAGCTATTTTGAAAATATTTGTGCATATTTTTATTTGCTTTTATGGATTGTATTTCTTTATTTTTTCTGTTCAGGTTCTGCTTTCAAATCCCATTGTGGTGTACTCTCCCCGAGTTTTGCCAGTCTATGTGTACGATGCTCATGCAGATTGCGGAAAGAATGTCAGGTTTAGTCATCACTTCTTCGTTAATTCTGATCAGTTATTGTTTCTAAGTTTGTTGGTTCAATTTATTATTTATTTATTTTTTCATGTTATCTAGTTTATTACTTGTATCCACTTCCTGTTTCCACTATTTGCAGTGTGGCCTTTCTCATGCTATATGGGATTGCACTAGCAACTGAAGGTTGGGGTGTTGTTGCCAGTTTAAAGATTTATCCACCCTTTGCTGGTGCTGCTGTATCGGCAGTTACACTCGTTGTTTCATTTGGGTTTGCTGTCTCTCGTCCGTGCCTTACGCTTAAGGTTTGGGAACTAATTGTAACAAAATCTCCTTGCCAGCAATCGCTAATCATTATGTGATAACTTCTCTATTCAGAAAAAAATATTCTAATTGTAACCGTTTTCTAATTATGTACAGATGATGGAAGATGCTGTACGTTTTCTCAGCAAGGAAACTGTTAATCAGGCAATTGCTAGATCAGCAACAAAGGTGTGTTTGTCAGGACTCTACTGTTTATGCTCACCATTGTTTGGATTGCTTCACAATTTTTCTTCACAATTTTATGTTTTTGTATGTTGGAAAATAAATCTTAAAATTTTCCATGGTGAGCTAACTGAGATCGTGTGTAATTAATTGCATTATAGACCCGGAATGCTATATCTGGAACTTATTCTGCACCTCAGAGGTCAGCTAGTTCTGCAGCACTTTTGATTGGAGACCCTACTATTATGCGTGATAAGGGAGGAAATTTTGTGCTGCCCAGAGCCGATGTCATGAAA
The DNA here is from genome assembly GCF_000817695.3 of Arachis duranensis. Taxonomy (NCBI): domain Eukaryota; kingdom Viridiplantae; phylum Streptophyta; class Magnoliopsida; order Fabales; family Fabaceae; genus Arachis; species Arachis duranensis. Next base: position 128,572,587 of record NC_029774.3, read on the forward strand.
TTAAGAGACCGTTTGAGAAATGAAGAATTAGTTGCAGGTTCATTTTTTAGTAGATTTAGATATGAAAGGACATTTCGCCATGAGCCAACCAGTGTAGATCACAGAAGAGTGATGTGTGCTCATGCAAGGATCCTGGCTCTAGAAGAGGCCATTGACACCGAATGGGTGTACATGTGGGACAAGTTCGGTGGTTATTTGCTTTTGTTGCTTGGTTTAACATCCAAGGCAGAACAAGCACAGGTAAAAAGAATAAAATGCTGCTTGCTATGGATGGTACCCATTCTTTTATTCATGTGACAACGACAATCCTTTTTCTCTTGTAGGATGAGGTTCGTTTGAGACTCTTTCTAGACAGTATTGGATTTTCTGACTTAAGTGCTAAGAAAATAAAAAAGTGGATGCCGGAAGATCGTAGGCAGTTTGAAATTATTCAGGACAGGTACTGCCCTGAATATCCAATGATCATTTCAAGTTTTACGGAGTTTTTACTGTCTAAATATACTGTTGTGTTTTATAGTTACATACGAGAAAAGGAGATGGAAGAGGAGATCTTCATGCAGAGACGTGAAGAAGAGGGAAGAGGGAAAGAAAGAAGGAAGGCCCTGCTTGAAAAAGAGGAACGGAAATGGAAGGAGATAGAAGCTTCTCTGCTCTCCACCATTCCTAATGCTAGCAGCAGAGAGGCTGCGGCCATGGTAGCTGCAGTGCGTGCAGTAGGAAGTGATTCTGTTTTGGATGATTCCAAAGCTCGAAAGAGGGTTAAAAGCATTGCACAGAGAATACGTCTTTCGCAGTTAGCACATCGTGCACTACAGGTTCCACACCCGATTTGCTATTACTTAAGAATTTTGATTGTAATTGATTTGATCATTTCTGATGCTAGTGACCATTTGTTTATATATACAGACTGGGGTGACAGGTGCCATATGTATTCTTGATGACGAAGCAACTTCAAGTGGCCGGCATTACGGTCCAATTGATTTGAGTCTATGTCAAAGTCAGAAAGTTAGCTTTTCCATAGCAGTGATGATTCAACCTGAGTCTGGTCCTGTCTGTCTTTTGGGCACGGATTTTCAGAAAATGGTTTGCTGGGAAGTTCTTGTGGCTGGTTCTGAACAAGGTATTGAGGCTGGGCAAGTTGGACTCAGATTGATTACTAAACGTGATAGGCAAACAACTGTCACGAAGGAGTGGAGTATTGGTGCAACATGTATTGCAGATGGAAGGTTTGGCCTTTCTCTCTATTTTTATGTTTCATGTATTTCTGGCTTGGAGAAATTCAAGGTTTCATCATTTTTAGCTTACATGTTATTTATGTGTTACTTATCAGTGCAAGTTGTTTTCAGATGTGTCAGAGATTTGCTTGCTTCCTCGTTTTTTTATATTAGTTTTTTCTTATTGCTTTTGTGATAAGTTTTTCTTTTTTATCTTTCTTATTGCTGCCTTTGCAATTCTTTTCTCCGAATTAAGATTTTTTGTTTCAGGAATGAGTCAGTTATCCAAAACATTATGGTTTCTTATCTTTGTATACTTCCGTAACTGAATTTATCTTTTAAAGATTGCTAGCTTGCTATTTTCAGTTTGCAAATCAACAAGTATGACAATAATATATACAGAAGTCCTTTAGGATTGTTAAATACACGAGATTGTATCAACTAATCTGCTCTTTTCTTAATAGAAGTGTTTAATATGAAATTTGGATAGCTCTGCACTTATGCTTGACACTTGTTTTAATGACAGAGAACTACTGTCTCACTGTCTTTTACATTTTTGTTAATAAATATCTTGCAGGTGGCATATCATAGCAATGACAATTGATGCTGATTTAGGTGAAGCAACATGTTATACAGATGGTGGATTCGATGGCTACCAAACTGGATTACCTTTGTGTGTGGGTAGCAGCATTTGGGAACAAGGGACAGAAGTTTGGGTGGGAATTCGACCACCAGCAGATATTGATGCTTTTGGTAGGTCAGATAGTGAAGGGGTTGAATCTAAGATGCATATTATGGATGCTTTTCTCTGGGGAAGGTGCTTAACTGAAGATGAGATTTCCGCTCTCTATACCTCGATTGCTTCGGCAGACTTTGGTGGACTTGATTACCCCGAAGATAATTTGCAATGGACTGATTCACCCCCAAGGGTATGCTTCCCTTCCCCCACAAACACGCACACACACACACACACACAAACAAAAGCACAAAGAAAACATGTTAGTAATTGAAATTTGAAAATAATAAATTATATAGACAAAATAAGATATCTTCTTAAATACCTCAGGATGTTATAGACTTCTAGTGACTCACATGTTGGTATCATACTTTATTCCACATCATAATTTGATGTCCGCTTTACTATAAATATTAAAGCAAAACAGATTCAGCGAAGTTTGCTTTGTTTCATTTTTGCTTAGGTTGATGGTTGGGATAGCGATCCTGCTGATGTAGATTTATATGATAGAGATGATGTGGATTGGGATGGACAATATTCTAGTGGGAGGAAAAGGAGGTCAGATCGTGATGGTGTGGTGGTGGATATAGATTCCTTCTCTAGGAAATATAGAAAACCCAGAATTGAAACACAAGAAGAGATTAATCAACGGATGCGATCCGTAGAATCAGCCATCAAAGAAGCTCTCTTTGCTAGAGGAGAGTCACGTTTTACTGACGAGGAATTTCCTCCAAATGATCACTCTTTATATGTGGACCCTGAAAACCCTCCAGCAAAATTACAGGTACTTTTCTTCATTATGATTGGTTATTTTTAATTACTTTTTTATCGTTTTTCCTCCCCAACTATCTTATCATGGCCTTTGTACATAGGTTGTTTCTGGGTGGCTGAGACCAGGTGAAATTGTGCGACAGAACCATCTTGACTGCCATCCATGCTTATTTTCAGGAGCTCCTAATCCTTCAGATGTTTGTCAGGTGCTGTTTAGCATCTTGCAAGAACTCTACAACAAAAGCTTCTTGATATGTATATTTTGAAGAAGTAATTTTATCTTGCAATTTCTCTCAATAGATGTTCTGTGTATTGTATAGGGCCGGTTAGGTGACTGCTGGTTCTTGAGCGCTGTTGCTGTTCTAACAGAGTTTTCACGTATATCAGAGGTAATCATCACTCCAGAATATAACGAGGAAGGGATATATACTGTCCGCTTTTGTGTGCAGGTAATAAGCAAAAATGAGTACGATTTGCATCTCTTATTTGATATACTTTTCATGCTGCTGTATCATTCTTTTCCCCATCTTCATAAAGCTCCCTTTTGATAATGATGTCTGAAGGACTGCAATCAATATTATAGTTTCTATTATAATTAATTTTTTTTTCCCGGCATTTTAGGGTGAGTGGATCCCTGTAGTTGTTGATGATTGGATTCCTTGTGAATTGCCGGGTAAACCTGCATTTGCTACTAGTAAGAAGGGTTATGAACTTTGGGTCTCTATATTGGAGAAGGCATATGCCAAGTTGCATGGCTCCTATGAAGCACTTGAGGGTGGGCTTGTTCAGGATGCTCTTGTCGATCTTACCGGGGGTGCAGGGGAGGAAATCGACATGAGGAGCAGTGAAGCACAGATTGACCTTGCAAGTGGTAGATTGTGGTCTCAATTGTTACGCTTCAAGCAAGAGGGTTTTCTCCTTGGTGCAGGAAGTCCTTCAGGCTCTGACGTGCACATCTCTTCCAGTGGCATCGTGCAAGGACATGCATACTCAATCCTTCAGGTAATGGGGGGGAAGTCTTATATCCACTGTATTTTATAATAGGAATGTTCTTTTAACTTTCACTTCTGTCATGAACTTTCAGATAAGAGAAGTGGATGGCCATAAACTCGTACAGATCCGAAATCCATGGGCAAATGAAGTCGAGTGGAATGGCCCTTGGTCTGATTCATCTCCTGAATGGACAGATAGAATAAAGCACAAGCTGAAGCATGTTCCACAGGTAATTCTTTACATTTTCCAACGGACCAGCCTTACACTTCAACTCGTCAGTGCTTCTTTATGAACAAGCAGATTATTTGGCTGCACCGTGTTACCATAATTTACTGACTCAAGTTGACTTAACTTTCCCATTACTCGTTTTTACAGTCAAAAGATGGTATATTCTGGATGTCATGGCAAGACTTTCAGATTCATTTCCGATCAATATATATCTGCCGTGTCTATCCACCCGAGATGCGTTACTCTGTTCATGGTCGATGGCTTGGTGAAAGTGCTGGTGGGTGCCAGGATTACGATACCTGGCACCAAAATCCACAGTTCAGACTAACTGCAACTGGGCAAGATGCATCTTTACCAATTCATGTATTCATTACCCTAACTCAGGTACAAACAGTATTGAATATTCAGTATTGCTTGTGTTGAACATATAGTAGTGTATTAATTTCTTTGAAATCTTCTGTCATCATATTTATAGGGTGTCGGATTTTCAAGAACAACCGCCGGATTCAGAAATTATCAATCCAGCCATGATTCTTTAATGTTCTACATCGGAATGAGGATACTCAAAACTCGGGGACGACGAGCAGGTTTCAATATATACTTGCACGAATCAGTTGGTGGGACGGACTATGTTAATTCTCGAGAAATATCCTGTGAAATGGTTTTAGAACCCGAGCCAAAGGGATACACCATAGTCCCTACTACTATACATCCTGAGCAAGAAGCCCCCTTTGTACTTTCTGTTTTCACCAAGGCATCAATAACTCTTGAAGCTTTATAGTACCTAGGGGATGGCTTATATGTTGTGTCTTTTCCGCTGCAAAGATTCTTTGCTTGGGCTCTCGGCAGATCGGCGCATGCATTGCTAACCCTCCTCAGACCAATTGGGTAATTTCTCTCATTGAACTTAATTTCTTCATTTTTTGACTGTCTCCTAACATTGATTTTTGTGTATTCACAGGCGTGATGATGCAATTCTTAATGTTGAGGTTCGGCATTGAATTCCTATTCCTTATAGGAATGAAATGGCATCTGTGCAAGAGAGACAAAAGGGTAAAAAAGAGCTTGATCTTTTCAGTGTGAATCTTGTTGAAGGGTGCTTGTGCCAGCATTGGAGAGGGCTCTTATGGTGATTTGATATGTACATAGAAGTGGTACTATAGAGGTATACTTGTAACCATTTAATCAAAGTGGGAAAAGGAAAATAGCTGACAATAAAATAGGTAATTACTAACACCTGGTGAAAATGGAGGTCAAAGGGGGATTTGGGAAGGGTAGGTATAGTAACAAGCATTGAGTAACTCATTGTAAATTTCAGCTGCCATTTTGACAACTGCAGAAGAAGAAAAATGTACAAACATTAACAATCACGGGTTCCTATTAATGTCGTGATATTGGCAAAGTTTTGTAAAAATGTCTTTTTAATCTAATTTGATTTTCAGTTATTCACAAAGCTAAATTAGTTATTCCTTTACCCCATTTTAATTTTTTTAAGCTGAAGACTGTCTGATAGAGACTAATCTGGTTTTGAATAATTGTGCGATGTGTAACATCATGAGTCTTAAGATTTTTATGTTAAACGTAGATATTTATGAATATTGTTCTTTTGCTTCCTGTGTCATCTTTAGATACTTCCGGTTGTGGTTGACTGTATTTGTTTGTTTGGTTTTTATTCCTTTTATTTACAATTATGTCTTTTTTTTAATCCATAGTTCTTTACTTCAGAAATTTTTGTTGTTATATTAGGGTCAAAATTCATATCTATTATTTAGTTGAGATATATAGAATTTGATTGCGATATAGATTTTTCCATAGCCGCCTTTTGGTTTGAATCAATTAACGACGACCACATAACCAAGGAGGTTCCAAACTTCCAATACTCATCTAAGTCTAATTGTGTATTGATATGACATGAAAATGAAGTTTTACCTTGTGCTGTCACTTCATTGGAATCTTATCTAATAATATATACAAATTATTCTATAGATATTTTGAGTACAAGAAAGCACTTCTTTCCAATCCATTCTATCAAATAATATGTATATTTGTTCATAGCTTGTTACAAAAACTAGTGAGTTGTGTGAACAAGAAGATAGTGAGAAATGAAGGAAGAGAGAAGAAATAGCAAAGTGATGAGTCAGAAGCATATACTAATGATTCCATACCCAAGCCAAGGTCACCTTAACCCTATGCTCCAATTCAGCAAACGCTTGAGCACAAAAGGAGTGACATCCACATTGGTCATAACCAAATTCATCTCAAAATCAATGCATCTTCACCAACTCTCATCATTACCACGTTCAATTAAATTTGATACCATCTCAGATGGATATGACCAAGGTGGGTTTTCTCAAGCTGAATCCATAAGCTCCTATGTATCAACAATGAAAACCATAGGTTCAAAAAGTTTGAAAGAACTCATCAAAAAGTATAATGAATCTTCTCGGCACCCTGTAGATTGCATAGTGTATGATGGTTTGTTGGCATGGGTTTTGGATGTGGCCAAAGAGTTTGGGATCATTGGTGTTACTTTTTTCACTCATATGTGTGCTGTTGATTACACATTCTATTGTGTCCATAATGGAATTTTGAAGGTACCAGTGTCTGAAGTTCCAATAAATATAGAAGGGCTTCCATTGCTTGAACTCAAAGACACACCTTCTTTTGTTTGCAATTCTGCTGTCTATCCAGCTTACTTTGACATGGTCATGAATCAATTCTCAAATGTTGATAAAGCGGATCTTCTTCTTGTCAATTCCTTTTACAAGCTAGAGCATCAGGTATATTTTAGTCACCTTAATCTCCTCTCTCTATATATATATTTGTTCTTTCACTATTATGTATTATGATATATGCTTTAAATATAAATACTAATAAGGTAATCAAACTCGGGAATTTATTTAAACTCCCGGAGTTTAAGAGTTCGAAAACTTTTCATACTTAATCATCATCATTTCTATTGCAGCCTGATAACTTGCATGTACCAATCACATGCTAAAAGTGATTAGTGACTTGTGAGAATTTGAATCAACAACTTGCTGTCCAATTACGTTATCCGCATTCATATTAATTAAATGAATTAAAAACATGACAAAAATAATCAATAAGTTGTGCATTTAATCCGAATTTCTGTAGTAACATTTGAAGAACTATTTATAATATGCACATGAAAAATCGAAGCAAAATTCGATGTCTAATTTTTTTTATTTTTCAAAAAATTTTTTGATCATTCACACATTCACGGTAAAAAAATTTTAGAAAAATATTTACTTGGTATAAAATTATCAAATTTTAAAAATAATAAAAAAATGTGTTATTTTTTAATAATATTTGTAAAAAAATCACATCTCTAAAGATTTTTTTAAAATACATATTTAATATCTATTATTTTTGTTGGGTTTGATTATAAATCTTTTAGAGAATTAATTTATCTTTTGCATTTTTTAAAATTATTTTTATAAATTTTCGAATAGAATTTTGGTAGTTTATCCTTACCTCTCCTACACCATTATTAGATGGAATGTGGGGCCTATTGTTGTTTCTACCCTAATCATTAACAAAAGAAAATGAATAGACTCCATGTATACTAGGAGAAGTAAGTACAAGAATCCTATGCATTTTTTGTCTTATCCATTTTCCTTGTTAATGTAGGTGGTGGATTCCATGTCAAAGCTATGTCCGATGTTAACCATTGGTCCAACAGTTCCATACTCTTATTTAGACAAGGCAATCCTAAATGACACAGAAAACAATTTGAACCTCTTCCAATTGGAGTTAATCCATAGCAATTGGCTCAATCAAAAGGCACCAAGATCAGTCATTTATGTCTCATTTGGAAGCATGGTAAGCTTCACCTCAGAGCAAATGGAGGAACTTGCATTCGGCCTAATAGCCACAGGTTTCAATTTCTTGTGGGTCATCACTTATTTGGAGAGAGAGAAACTCCAGAAAGAGATTTTTGATGAAATCCACAAAGATGGAAAGGGTTTAATTGTGAATTGGATACCCCAATTGGGAGTTTTATCAAGCAATGCAATTGGTTGTTTTCTAACACATTGTGGATGGAACTCAACAATTGAAGCATTGTGTTTGGGGGTTCCAATGGTTGCAATGCCACAGTGGACAGACCAGCCTATGAATGCAAAGTTTGTTGAGGATGTTTGGAAGGTTGGTGTTCGAGTTAAGGTTGACGGGGATAATGGTGTGGTGAGAAGAGAAGAGATTGAGCGTTGTATAAGGAAAGTGATGGGAAATGACGTTGGAAAAGAACTTAGAAAAAATGCTGAGAAATGGAGGGAATTGGCTGTTGAGGCAGTTAGTGAGGGTGGAACTTCAGACAACAACATCAATGAGTTTATGAATCTTATTGAGATGAGATCCTAAATTAAATCATTGTTCGTGTAATATAATAATCAGGAATTTTCAATGTATATGAGTTGTGTTTTGAATTTAACGATACACAAATATCTTATATATATATAAGTTGTTTTTTCCCCTTCTTTTGGTCTTACACTACACAGTTCACTCACACGCACCCCACTTTGGGTTCCTATGTTCCACTGTCTTTTTTTTTTTTCAGATAAATTAAACTGTTCTTAATTTTAGACTACATAACAAACTCACACACCTATCTATATATACACACCTGACACAACTATATGAATTTCTGTATTCCACTATATGGGTTAAACCCATATTTCGAACTGCAGCTGCAAGGAACCTACAGATTGGGTATAGTGTTTTTTTCCCCTTTGGGTGAGAAACATAGTATTGGTTAATATAAAGGCCTATGAAAGCTCAAGAATATCATGTTATTGTTATTATAAAAATATAAAGTAAAGTGTCAATAAATTTCGCTGATATTTAGCGGATTAATTTTTCAATATTCATCCCAGTAGCCAAAAACCCAAAAGTTAAAGGTCATATTGAGGTTGTATCATATGTGTGAATGTAAGTGTGATCAGCTGTCAAAAATTTACAGAGCCTGCACACACTTCATATATATCCATCCGAGTGCTGCCGCTACACATAAAACTAATTATTAATACATCAATACAAAAATTAATGGCTATAAGATTCGAATTGCCTAAAATATATTTGTGCCTAGATAAGTTTTTCTCCTTTTCCTGTAGCATGAAATTACTAATGAGAGCGTATCGGGTGCTCAAACTCTACATTCTCCCCTCTTCAGCTGCATGACCATCTCCATCTTCTCTCCAACCGCCCAATTTAACAATGTCCTCCACAAGTATTTTCCCTTCTGTAGCGACAAATAGGGACTCTCGTGATAAATATATTCATGAACTAATTCTTAGCTTTGATCAACTTAATTTATTAAAAATGAGAATTTCATTTCATGACAGACCTTTATCTTTGGAAAGACTGCTGATGAGTTCTTGTACACCCTCCTTGCCCAATGTATCCTTCAAGTACATTGCAGCAGATGCTACCTCCTCAGGAGTTACTTTCCCGTCATAATCCCTGCCATAAAAAAATTAAATAAATCACTAAAACAGCAATTCACTCTAACAATTGTCAAAGTGAATGACTAACTTGTCAGTGGCAGACAATTTCTGAGCTATAGTAACTGGATCAAATTACTTCAAGTATATTTAAACGTCCAGTCAGAATCAAAGTTCAATTTTACTTTATAACCCAGGCACATTATGAAACCACATATTTCACTGTAAAGAGATTATGATATAATTACAATAAGCACACTGCCTAAACGCCTTATCCAAACTAGCACATGCCCTGCCTAAATGCCTTATCCCAAACTAGCACATGGCCTGTTTAGGTACTGCTTGGTCCTGGGGTAAAGTCTCAACCAGACCATTTAGTATATCTGCTCCCTCCCAACTAAAATCATACACCTTTGTGACAAGAAAATGATAGACCAGTGAGAGACTGGGTACAAACCTGTCCAAAAGCCTCCACCGGTCACCAATTTTGGCATCCACATCATCTATTTCCTTCTCAAGATTATGGAGCATAGCATCGACCTGACATAGTTTCAAATGAACAGAATTCAGATATATGAAATTGGTCTCCAAGTATTCTTTAAGAATAGATCAAGGATGAGTCTTACTCTCTCTATGAGTGCTGATGACACTCTATCCCCTTCACCTGATTCTTTATCATGCTCATCTTCCTCTCGGGCAGCTTTATATGCTTTAAAGGCCTCTTTTTCACTATCTGTACCCTCCTTCTCCACCACACTGTTATAAAGTTCTATCTGGAGACACAGAAAATAACCAAAGATGTCAGTGGCAAAAATGGATCATACACACAAACAGTAGTTTTTATGAGTGTTATACGAAAGTCAGTTCTGTTAAATCATCTCATAGAAAGCTATCCATTGGCCTATCAAAGAAGTGTTATTCAATAGGAGGATAAATCATGACCATCATCAGATCTTACACAAAGACAACTTAGAATTTAAAAAGTGTGCATTACTATGCCAAGACTTGACCCCCTCTCTTTTTCTCTCTGTCCTAATCACATGGATGATCAACCAGTTACAATAGATTAGGTGCCAAAGCAATAATTGAAATTTCTTATAGCCAGCCAATTTAAAAACCAAATAACACAATTCTTAATATTAGAAATTATAAACACAAAAATTGTAACAAAACCAGGAAATCATCCCTGTTTAAAAGGGTAGCTATCATCTCGAAACTTCAGCACACCGTAGCAACTTTTATGAAGACAAAATATATAGATGATAATTATATAAAACAATGACAAGTACTGAAAGCACCAAGGTACCTCTTTGTTAACAAGCCTTAGAAAATCTTCGCGCTCCGTACTTACAGACTGTCATCAGAATAAAATACATAAGAATACAAAAAACTGCGCAGACATTTATCAGCAAAGAATCATACAAAATCAAAAACAATTCACGAAATTGTGGCAAGCACACTCTTTGAAACTTTAAATACTCAACTCACCGACGCAGATGCTAAAACAGCTAATGCACGACTAAGTTCACACAACTGCTCTTTGTTTTCTAATGCTCTGGCTCTGGCAAGTTGATGTGCTTCCTTGGCAGATGAAATATTCATCTCTTTCAAGGCCTTATCATCCTCGCGAGTATTAATATCCTTCCTTGCTTGCTCCACTTCCTCTCTCTCCTCCTCCTCCTGCATTTTTTATTCATAACAATGTATTATTTGTTACAGTTTTCGAAAAGTCTTGACTAAAGTTAGTTAGTATTCATCAACATCAGGCCTCTAGAACTAAAATAACTTTATATGGTGAATTGTGCATATCAAAACCCTGAAACTTAATTCTTTAACCCCATTGGGACTCAAACTGAAGAGTTGTAATTCTTTTTCCCATCCTTTATCATTTAGGTTCTTTTTTGGTAGATTCGTGACAGATGAAACACAGCAAATATCATATAAACTAATAAAAAGAATACCATTGTCAACCTATCATCAAAAAGAAAAGAAGACTTTCTAGAAGGTTATATATACAGAGCAATATGTTTGTACATATTACCTTAATAAGTTCTTCCTGCATTTCAAGGAACTCCAATTTCCTCCTCCTCTCTGAGACAGAATCCTCAGAGGGTAAAGAAGTAATGCCAACAGTATCAACAACTTCATCAGGCAGAGAAGAAAGCGTAGCCTGCACAGCTTCTTCTGGCTTCAACTTCCCAGACACGGTAAATGCCCTGTTATGGTTATCAAAGCAAAAGTTAAAAATACATCTTTATTTTGCTTATCATTTGGATCCAGGGAAAAGCATTGTCAAAATTACCTAGAAAGTATCAGAAGAGATGACGGTACAGAGTGATTCAGAGATAGGTCCAACCAATCTCGAAGCTGCACAGGAAGGTTTACAGGTTTAGAACAAGATACCAAAGTAACATTCTGATCTAGTACTTCAAAAACACACAAATGATCATGAATTGTTTCAAGGAAATTTTATTGAAGAGAACGAAAAAAGTACAAAACTGGAAATAATCATGAATTGTTCCCAACATCTAACCTGTTGGCGCATTTCTTCAACAGAAAGCAACCCAAGCATGCCTCTCTCTCTACAATCTTCCCGTAGTTCAGCTTCTGAAAGAGAATCCACGCCTTCTGCTTGAATCAATCTAGGAGTAATGCATGTAAGGCACAATTATGTGGATGCCAATCCTACCGAGCCTTTTCAGCATGCAATCTGACAGATCTTTTTAAAAAAACTTCCCCGGTACTCATCAACTTTTCTTTATAAGAAATTTCCAACAAAATCTCATCATGCAATTGAAATTACTTACCAAAGAAAAAGCTCAACATTGACATCATAAAATGGATCTTACCGCTGTAAACGTTTTCGTAGCATATATCGCAAGTATGCATCAGTTCCAAAAGGACTAATCCCCATGTATTTGCACATATTGACTAAACGTGGCCTACAAGTTATAGGGACAGTATAAGTCATGATAACATTTTTTTTGAAGTACAAGAATAACAGAATATTGAGAGAGAGAGAGAGAGAGAGAGAGAGAGAGAGAGTGGGGGGGGGGG
>NC_029774.3:128585069-128608575 GCF_000817695.3 Arachis duranensis
GTTTAATAGACCAACCTGCTTATATTGTCTAGAGTTAGTTCATCGTTAAACAACTTAGCAAATCCCAAAATTTCCTCATTGGAGACACGTGAACCTCTTCTAATCTGCATAAAGAATAGGAAGTTACAAATGATCAAGTGAACAAAAAGTCTGGGCAGAAAGTCAAATAAAAGGCTCTTAAAACTGAGATTTTAACCAAGTTTAAGAATTCATCAAGATCTTCTGCTGTTTTCTTTATCTCTCCACTACGAGAGTTTTGAACTTCTTTTGCCATTTCTTTGACTGTATCCTGGAGGAATCTTGCATATTCTATTCTTGCCTTGAGTCTCCTTTTCAATGCTTCCTACACAGTGAACAACTGAGTCAAGCAAAAATCCTACAACAAAAAATTCAAATCTCAAACGTTCATAATACAAAACAAATAGACAAGAAAATCTTTTATCATATAAATTGGTCACAATGTAGCCGACCCCACCTAGTGGGATAAGGCTTTGTTGTTGTTGTTGTTGTATATAAACTGGTCACAATGTCAATACTATTGGGTCATCGCCATAAACCAGTGGAACATGTTTCAACTTTCAACTCATTTACGATACGTAACAAGGAGATGCAAATTAGCAAAAAATAGACATTATGTTCATATCAATCTTTGGGAACTGTCTATAACATAAGATCCAATCCTGGCTGGGACAGGCCCACATTTGCAGTAGTTTAAGTATTTCTTTTTCCTTTGCAATGGATAGAATAGAAGGTTTAGAAAGCAGACCACTCTCGAGATGAAATGAGAAAATAATTATCTCATTAGCTAATATATGCTCTCCAAGGAGAACAAACAAACAATTAAAAATTTTCATCACCATTTACCTGTTCTTTCATTTTGTCTTGAAATGTTGATGGCAACATGTTCGGGAAAAGTTTCAAAGCCACAGGCAGGAGGAATTCCATGAAGGGAACTATAATAAAAACAGCAAACGGAACAAGCCTAAAGATATCGGCAGTAGTCCGCGTGAGCTGCTGCCTTTCCCTCCTAGTGAGACTCTTCCCACCAGCAAGCTTCAGCAACAACCTTGAACTGATCCTCACATCCACCCAGAGCAGCTTAAAACCCAGCCAATAATGCTGCAACGTTGAGACAAATTCCGTCTTCCAGTGAACCAGTTTCTTAGCCCAGTCCTCCCTGCACCAAAACAAAAACACAAGGAAAAGGATTAATAGTCTGAATAAGAATTTACAAATTCATGCACAAAAAGGACCTTTGATTCCTTATTTATCACTCTACTGATTTGTTATGCCTCAAAATTTTATCCTATTTCCATTTCCAAAAAATTTCAACATGCATTCATCAACTTCTTGTCAGAATATTTCAAACCATGATGCGGCTGTATCTACAGTTGTATTCGGCAGCAATCGCAATTGCATCAGCTGCAGTTTCCCAGACAAATTTTCACAATCACAGTAATAGCAATCAAACCACCACTAGAAAACCAAAATTCATCGATGTAAGATTGCAGTGTGGTGGCTATCTCTATAACTGTATTCCAACAGTCATTATGACATCATAAGCTACATTTTCCCACGCAACTTTTCAAAGTAGCAAGCTGTATTTTCCTGCGCAATCACACCATCACCAAAAACCACAGTAATGAATTCATATCAACATCGTTTTAAAATTGCATTGTCCGTGGTTGTCTCTACAATAGTAACATTAACATTAATTGATAGAGCATCAGCTGCATTTTCGCAAGTAATTTTTTGCTTGTAGCTTTTCGCGCTAACTCTTTCTCACAGTCACAGTAACCACCACAAAACTACACAAAATCATCCATTCATATCAGTGTGATTTAGAATTGCAACATTGCCAGCAAAATTATAACAGCATCAGCCACAATTTTCCACACTCACAACAAAGCAATCGCAAGACAACAGTGACCTAAATTTAAAACCATTATTATGCGCAGGAATAGTAATAGCAAGTGAGATTTGTTTTTTATCAACCAACCTGCTCATGGATGCAACAGCTCTTAACGCAGGACCAATCCCTAGAAATGTCGCCCAAACTCTCTGTAAAATGGACTGCGAATCCTTCTGAGACTCCTGCTGCCGTTTCGCCTTCGCCTTCGCTTTCACGGTGGTTAATCCTTCGACGGCCTGATCGCACTCCTCGGGGGAAGCTTCCTTCCTCTTCTTGGCAATCATCTCCTCGTTCCGTTCGTTGTCATCGTCCGGCTGCTTGGCAGTGGCGGTGGAAACGCGGCGCAGCGATTGGGACGCGCTCATCCACCTCATCCCCATGGGCGCATTGAATTCGGAAGCGAAATTTCTGGAAATGGAGAAGCTCCGCGCGTAGGGTCGGAATCCCAATCGAGAGAAGTAGAGAGGCTCCACACTTGGAAACGACGGGGAAGCAGCGCCATGAGGATTGTCAGAGGGAGGAGCAGAAGGAGGAGAGGTTAGATCCTGTGTGGCGGTTCCACGACGGAGAAGAGAGTTTGAGCTCGGAATAAAGGTGGAAGAAGCGTTAAGGTATTGATCGAGGAACCTCTTCCTTCTGAGAATAGCTCTTGAGGCCATTTTTGTGTGTATTTGTTTCAATCAATAAACATATAAAATGAAAATCTGTCACCAAGAAAAAGAGAAAAAATAATTAAGGAATTAAATATTGATTGAAGTTTAGGGTGCGGAATTAAATGAGTGAAAAAGAAAAATGTGAGTGTGGGAATAGCTAGTGAATGAGCTTACAAGGGGGAACGTTGGTTTGTTGAACGAGGCAGAAAGAGAGAAAGAGAGAAAGAGGAGAGTAATATTAGTACTAGGGTGTAACGAAGGAGAGGTTTAAGGGGCTTCTCTTTCTTTTGTTTCTTTTTATTTTATTTTATTTTTTATTGTGTTGCTTGCTTCACTAACTTGTTACTCCCGTTGCAGCGGGAGAGGCTAGTAAGCTTGTATCTTTTTACCGATTTGCCCTTCTATCTCAACCACTTTTTCGTGTTTGACCCTAAGATCCACGTCATTCAGTGCGATTTCGAGCATAGCTTTGACTCACGAATTACGACCCTCCGATCGTTCTTGCTTCTCACACAAGCCAGATTTTTCAAATGAATATTTGATTTTTGTTTATTTATTTATTATTGTGCAAAAAATTTGGCACAAATAAATGATATCGAAAAAAATTTAAACCGTTAAAGTCGAAAATCATACGTGCATAAAGCACATTGTAATTGGAGAAAAATTAGGTTTAATGATCAAGTTTTATATTTGGTGATTAAGTTTGTTTGAAGTTTAAAATTGTTTGACATCTAAAATTACTGGAAGTTTAAAATTATTTAAAGTTTACTTGAGATTCAATCTTACTCCAAGTGCAAGTTTAGTTTAGCCTAAGGTTATATCAATTACCATTGGATTCTTTTTTCATAAATAAAAAATTAGAAATAATTTCAATAAATTATAAATATTTTCATGTATTTACATACTCACTCATTTTAAAATTTTAAATTTTTAGTCTGATATGCAAAAACATGAGTCCCGAATTTATATAAGTATTTAAAAACTTTATCTAACTCTATTTTTTTTAAATAATATGAGTCACGAGTTTATACAAGTATTGAAAAATTCTATTTAATTCTATATTTTTTTAGTAATTTTAATTATAATTTTAATTTTTGTTATTTAAATTCTGTCATTTTCATTTAAATATTTGTTAATTTTTATACATTTTAATATAGATTTTATAATTTTTAATTTTATCTTTTATGAATATAATTTCAACTTTTATCTTTCATAGATAAAAATATCAGCTTCTGAATTTTTTATGATAAAAAATGACTATATTTTTTTGTAACCCCCTTAAAAATAATAGTAAATAACTCTGATACCGTGATGGCTGCGAAAGCCCAACAGCGGGAATCCTGTTGTATAGACTGAAATGGGAGCCCATTATACAAAGGTTGATGTTAGGGTTAATTTTAAGGCCAATTAATCTTAAATCTGATACATGTCGCTGCTAACTGTAGTGTGTATGAGACTGTGAGCCAATACCAAAAACGTTTAGTTGCCTAATTCAATTTTTCTTTATTAAGGCTAATTAGAAAGTTAAACATTTCATTGATTAATTAGCAAGAATTAGAAGTTAGAGCATCCAATACATATATATATAAAGATACTATTCAATGTTTTTTTTTTTCGATCGATGACTAGAGAACAATTTAAAATTTAGTTAGCTTTTAAGTGAATGATTAAATAGAAATATTATTTGGCAACTTGTAAAAAACTCACTTGCAAAAGACATTGTTGTATTAGGACAAATGACTGAAATAAACCAATGACACTTTAAGATTATGCAAATCACCTAAATATAAAATTGTTACGGGTATATTTTTAAGGATATTTTTATGTTTTTAAGGATATTTTTATGTAAATTAAAGCAGACAAATTTGATTTAGCACAGTTCCATATAAATCGAATTAGTCTCCATCAATTTATGCATGCATTGTTAGGTTTTTATATAATTCGAATTAGCTCCATTCGATTTATGCATGGTTGGTACGTTTCCAAGTAAATCGAAGTAGCCTAATTCGATTTACCTCCATCGAGATCAACATGAATAAATCGAATTAGGGGAGGTAGATTTACTATAGTTTCAGCAACATATATAAATGAATGTTGGGTAATTCGATTTAGTATGGTACAAATGTATATAAATAGACGTGGAATGTGAATTCTTCATCATAATGAGTCCCATAATGGCTAGTGATGAGAGTTTCTTAGTTTTTGTGCACTATAAAGGGTCGATTAAGAAAAAAACGCGTTCCGGAATTAAGTTTACTGATAAGGATTCGCTTAGTGTTTTCATGAAACTTTCGACGAGTTTCACCGAGTTTTAGGATACTATAATTTCAAAACTGGGGCTGCAAGGCGTGAAACGGGTGGAAAAGTTATTCTACAGAATTCCAATATCCGTTTTGCGGGATAATGTGAAGTATGATTCGTTCGTCATAGACAGCGACAAAGATTTGGAAGTTATGTTCCATTATCGTCGGCAATTTTTGGAGGTGAAGACTCCTAAACTGTTGGCCAAACTTGTGGATGTGGTCTTTAGTTCAGGAGGTTCTAACCGGAATTCTCTGCCTTCAGTTATGGCAGTCTGCTCTAGTTTGATGCCTATTGGTGTCTCTTTATCTCTGTCCGTGATTGAGCCTGAGGCAGTTTTGGTGGCCTTCCCATCCTTCACTGCTGATCTAAACCGCACTTGTGACAGAAAAAGGGTTGACACTGGGCCCGTAGTTGATGTTGCGATAGCGATGGCCGGCATTGATGATGGGGTACCAGAATTCCGACATGGTGGAATACTGGATGGTGTGGAAGATGTATTTCAGGATGAGGATGATGATGATGTGGAGCCCGCCACGATTGCCGATGATAGCGATGATGAGGATGCGAGGAATACTCCATCTGGCGGTGGTGGAGCAGCTAGTTCAAGAACTTCGTAGTACCTCCCACACTTTTCAGCTTTGGACTTGGATGCCATGAGACAACAGGGAGAACCTGCCCTGCTTGTCGGATTTGGGACCAGAGACATACAGGATACAAGAGGACTAGTTGAGTTCCAAGTTGGTCAGCAGTTTTAGGATAAAAAGGAGGCTGTGTTGAGCGTGAAGACTTACAACATCCGACGTGGGGTTGAGTATAAAGTGTTGGAATCTGATTACCGCAAGTACCATGACAACTATAAGTATTTCGGCAACGGGTGTACATGGTTGATTCGTATCAGTCTCCGACAGCGCAGAGGTATTTGGGAGGTAAAACGGTACAATAGACCACATACTTGTCTGGCCACTTCGATATCCAGTGATCACATGAGGCTAGATTACCATGTGATCTCGGCTTTCATACTGCCTATGATTGAGCCGATGCTGCCGTGTCGATCAAGGTACTTCAGAATGCGACAGAAGCCCATTTTGGTTTCAGACCGACTTACAGAAGGTTTTGGATGGCTAAGCAGAAGGTCGTGGCTCAGATTTACGGAGACTGGAAAGAGTCATATGATGAGTTGCCGCGATGAGTGCTAGGTGTACAGATGAGGTGTCGGGTAGTGTTACAGTGTTGAGGACGAATCCTATGCGACTGGGTGGCCAAGTGGATGAGGAGCAAACATATTTCCACCGGCTTTTTTGGACCTTTCCACCGCGTATCGAGGCATTCCAACATTGCAAGCCTCTGGTTATTGTCGACAAGATCCACTTGTACGGCAAATACGGTGGTACACGGTTAGCTGCGATTGCTCAGGATGGCAATTCCAATATCATTTCTGTCGCTTTCGCACTTGTGGAGGGTGATAATGCAGAATCGTGGTCGTTCTTCTTATCCCACCTTCGACAGCACATAACGCATCAACCAGACATTCTTGTTATATCAGATATGCACAATGGGATTAAGGCTGCACTAGATGCTCCTGATGAGAATTGGCTTTCGCCTAATGCATACAGGACATTTTGTATCCGACATGCGGCGGCAAACTTTGCCCTCAATTTTAAGGGCAAGGATGCTAGGAGATTGCTAGTGAATACTGCAATATTGCCTATGTGAAGACCGAGGTCGAGTTCGACTACTGGTTTGACATCCTTTGCTCTGAAGACCCGGCCATGTGTGACTAGGCCAATCCGATTGACTGGACCAGGTCAGATATCTTGACGTATGGCATGATCCTATCGTTTAACGGCATATCATGCTATCTCCTCTTGCTCGAGATGCAGCAATGGGGCTGCATGACATTAAAAAAATACTCTTACAATCATAAAACTTTACAAAAAATAAATTACCTAAAACAGATAATTTACATCGAAAATTACTTTAGCCAGATTTTTATTAAACTCACATAATTCTTTATCCAACATGCATTTTTATTTGTATACTCTAACACATTACTATCCTTGTATCAATACTCTAACCCCTATTTGAGATTTACGAATTCTATCAATTATAATATTCAAGTTCTAAACAGTTTAATATCAGTAAGTAACTTCTAACACACTACTACCCCTAAATCAAACCTCTAACTACTACTTGAAGTTTATACATTCTAATCATGTTAATAAACAAGTTCTAACCGATTTCAACAAAACTAACACATAGTTTAGTTCTTACAGAAAATAAAATAAAATTTAAATTTTATTTTACTAATCTCGTCATGCACGCTACCAGCGATATGTGCGACTCGATCCAAACGGTAGATTCAATTCGGTTGTTCTTCCATTTTGATAGGCTGTGTCGCTTTCTCTGAATTTAGTGGGATATGGGCCATGGGGTGGTGAAATATAATTCAAATGAAGTGAATTTGAATTATATATAGCCACCGTACATGTAAATCGAAACAGGGCAAGTAGATTTACATTGAGCATTCGTTTTTATATAAATTGAATTAGGGGAGGTAGATTTACGTAAATCGAAACCACCCAATTTGAATTACTATGGGCACAAAACCTTTGGCTAATTCGAACTACTCTTATTCGAATTATTATGGATAAGTGAAACCGCTGCGTTGCTTACTAAATCTATGGGACCTGTATCGATTTACTTAGACCTTATGTAAATTGAAATGATGTAATTTGATTTATGTGTATTTCAACTTTTTTTAGTAAATCTATGCGGCCTAACTCGAATTACTACTAAAAATTGTAATTCGAATTGTGATTCGATTTATATAGTAATACTTTTTGAAAGATTCACATACCATTATTTGCTTTGAATAATATATGTAATTTGTTCATGCATTTGATTTATCTTAGTCATTTGCCCGTTGTATTAGTCAAAATTATTTTAAATGAAAGTAGCTTTTAATTTTGAGTTGTTTGTTTATATTAATAGAGAAGAAAAGGTAGAAAGAATACGAGAACGCCTATGCTTAAAAGAAAAGTTGAAAAGAGAGAATGTAATATATGGGATTGTTATCTTTATTAATTTGCTTAAAGATACCTGATCCTTATCGAGAGAGTAAAGTAGTAGAGTCCATATCTAAGCATATATTGTGCAAACTGCAAACAGTAACAAGTAGTAGTAGTAGTTAAAATATGTATAGGACATAAAGATACAGAGGATCATCAGAAAATTTCTGAGAGTAAAGGATCTCTACACCGTATGAATTATGAAACATTTTAGTTTACAAAGAGGAGCTGTTCCAAACTCCCCCTCTATCGGACAGAGAACGGAAGTGAAGTCGCAGGAGTTTCATTTTGATGCTCAAATCCAATCATATTTATTTGAGTTCCCAAGTTATTAATTGCAATGGCTATTAACTATACATCAATATGAGCCTCACAAATCGTATCTGAGGATGGAACCTCGGTCTTTCTCCTCTTGTGCTCTGTGGTACTTCCTCCTCTGTTATTTATTTCCTGCACATATTGAAACACAGTTCATTAATGAAGGGAATAGTAAATACTATGCCTTATGTCCTCTATGCAAAAATCATTGCTCAATGTCTCAAACCCAACTAAAATGGCCCAAAGCAAATATTCCTATCATATACACCTAACTTTAGAAGAAATGAAGATTCTAAGAAAATTGTGCAAGCTCACTTCGTTATCCCTTTGTCTTATTTCATTAAAGGTAAAAAGTAAGTAATGCACAAATTTGTAGTGAGTTTTTCCCCAACCAACAAATTTCAAAAATTTAATTCATCATCGCTAATTCATGTTCTGTCCAACTTTCTTGTTTTTCATTTCACGCATAGGGGTGACTAATTCTAGTAGTTCAAAGTACACGTGAAAACTATAATGCTTACAATTACTCCAAAGAAATTAAAATCTCTAAGGATATAATAATAGGAAACATACCAAGGAAGTTTAAAAGTATCTTTCCACCATCCGTGTTTCGAACCATTTGAAACAATTTTATCCAACCGTACAATGACCTGGGAAAATGTTGGCCTGACAACAGGTTCTCGATCCCAACATTCCTCAATCAACCTGCAACACCATGATAGTAAGACAAGACACCTTTACAATTAAAATGAAGATCTACCTTTTATTTACTTGAAAATTCACTCACTCTTTCAAATCCGGAGGATAATGTTTTGCTTTGACCTTGAATGGTGGTCTATTCCCTTCTAGGCACATCATTCTCAAGGCCTCATCCGCAGAGTGGTGATGGAAGGGCTGTACACCCTCAATCATCTGGGTCCATAGAAGGAATAATACAAAAGGAATTGGTATTCTTCATTAAATTAGAACTGTATCAGGAATATTAAGGGACTACCAAATTAAGAACTCAGGAATCCTAAGGAACAGGATCCCCTTAAATAGGACTATAAGGGAGACAAATGAACGTTATGAATAGATGTGAAGACAATCTTTTTTGTCAAACTCATCCCTTCCCCAACCTATACCACCTCCAATGCATAAACTACTCGGTATGAACTCATGACTTTGGTTTTCATGTCAGTTGTTGATGGTGTGCTTGTCACTAAACAAAATCTCTAGCTAATGAGTAATGACCACTGACCAGCCCATAATTTTTCCACTTACGTGCATCAATTAAGTGCCAGGATCCAATTACACTCACATCCAGATGGCTTTCGCAAAGCCAGATGGTGTCCCAATTCTCAAAGCTCAAAAAACAAGAATCTCGAGAAAATCACCTTCAACATTGGCAAATCTAGTAATATAACAATTAATATATCAAAATTTTAATAGTTGGTACCTCATATAAGATGAGACCAAAAGAATATGCGTCCACGCTTCTGTCAAATACTTCATCTTTGTAAATCTCTGGAGCCAAGTACACGCCTGCAATTGTTGAACCACACGAAAAGATATATATAGATTAGCAACTCCAGTGTTCAGTAGCAGTAGTAGCATTACAAACAAATACATTTTTCATATCTAATTTTTTTTTTCTTTCCATAATTTGCAAACAATTGGATTTTCCCAAACAACATTGCACAAAGCACCTACTATGTCAGTTACAAATGCCTCCAAATACTAATCAACTTTTAAATAGCTGTTACAAATTCAAACACTCTTAATGCATGAATGGACAACAGAAGAATGAAAACTTCCGATCAATTTGGAAGGATATGAAACCAGAGTTAAAAGATTTTGGCACTTAAAAACTTACTTAAAAGGTCAATGTTGGAGACAGGCTCTGCCAGCTTTGCTTTATCAGGTGAGATATGCGATAATCTCACATTTCCAAACCCAGCTATCTTTAGTTGACCTCCATTATCCAGCAAAATATTTCTGGCACCTTACCAAAATTTCATATATTAAAGGAACAGTAATCCCAATGACAAAATTTTAAATTAAAATGCACTTCTAAATTGTAAATAGACACCAAATTGTTTTAAATGGTCTTACTTTGGCTTTAAATCACAGTGGAGAACTGGTTCTGGTTTGCATTCATGAAGATAGTTCATTCCCCTGCTAACAATAAATTATCAAATATCTTATATAAATAACCTGGAAGAATGTTGCATAAATCTATAATCATTGAATGCATTGTAAAGACTTGTTCTGAAAGATTTAATGCAGCATAGAGTTCCTTAAAATGGTACTTGCCTAGCAATATCAAGAGAAAACCGTAGAACTTTTGATAGGGAAAGCCGGCCTTTCTTCTGAATATAGCTTGCAAGGTCACCCTGAAAATTAACATAGGTACGAGCACTGTATAGTAAGTTGGATATATGTCATCTGATGAAGATGTATTAGTTCTCATGCTCCTTCTTGTTTGATACCTGCACCTTCTGTCTCCCCTTTCTCATCAAGAACACCTCTGGAAAAGAGAGAGATGAAAGAAGGGTAAGCTTACCTTAGCATGGTACTCTCTCACAATCATCATTGGTACATTTTGAGTGACAGCTCCAACAAATTGGACCACATTAGGATGCCGTACCCTTTCTAATAACGTGAGCTCATGCTTGAAGGCATTTCTGAGTGAATTATAGAAATAATAAAAATTCAGTGCCAAGGTTAAGCAATTAAAACTATAGAAACAAAGAGCAATTTAAGTCATCAACTTGACTGGAAATCAAAAAGAAAAGTGGTAGTAAAAAATACAGATAAACAAAATCATAGCCAAGTAGGATAAGCATAAAATGGTCCAGTTGAATCATGAGTCACAAGAAGCATATCACACACATAGACAAACAAATATGGAATATTGCTGAGATGTGTATACATACATGCTATCAGGATCTGAATAACTGTCCTTATCTAGTATCTTCACTGCAACCTTTGTGCCATTCCATTTAGCTACTTGATATACCCCCTACAAAGAGATCGATGAAAGATGAGTGATGAACTACTCAAGCTTATAAATTTAATATATAGTCATATATTGATATTTAGCTTGATCATGCAAGATGTTTGTAGATCCAGTGAACTCAGTTTCAACAAGTATTGGACAACTTCATACATAAGAAAAAGCATTAAATTGGGGAAAATAACACTATACGTTAGACGCCACCTGTATTCGTATGAAGCAAATCCAAACAACAAAAATTAACAGGTCAAATGAAAATTAAGCCGATAAATATCAAACAATCATGCTATACGTATAGAAAAATTAACTATTAAATCAATTACATATAAAATATATACTAGAATACAAAATACATATTAAAAATGTAAAAAAAAAATTATGTATTTATACACAGCATTTTTAATACGAATTTTATCTCAGTTTTTTTTTTTATTTACCTTCTAACTAATTATACTAAATAATTATACGGATGTTTCTACAAAAAAATTGAATCAAATTTCTACTTATGAATATAGTATGAAAAAAAAAATGCTATATTTTGCCAGATTGAGACAGTTGTTTCTTTCATATTCATTTTATTAAAAATTGAACTTTTCGAAGTCAAAGTTTATTCTAAGAAATATTGAAGAAAGAAAGAGCATACCTTTGAAATTCCATCACTCTTCCGAACCTGGAGTTCTAAGGGATTGAGTTCATATTCTGGAACCTCACGAGGATTTGTAACAGTCATTGGAGTTTTCCTGGTTTTCTAACACAACAAAGATTATTCAATAAGTCTCCAAATTCGATGCAATAATTCACTTCGAACTTATTTTGCAGATACATGATATCAGTAAAACAAAGGGTATAATACCGGCACTTTTGCTCCACGGGCCTTCAGCATATAATAAACTTCTGTATTTCCATAATATTTGGCGTCAGCCGCTGCCTGCAAATTAACTCATACATTACACCTTGAATTTTTCCTCTCAAAAAAATGTTGCCGAAAATCTAATTTCTAATTTTCAGACATAATAAACGGACTCTGAGTCTCTGACATCGTGATTGATTTCAGATAGTACTATATTATTAAATTTTGGACATATTCAGATTAACTTATTTTAAATTATATAAAAACCGAAAGATAAATATAAATAAATAAATAAAATTATTATCCGACATTATATATTAGAAAAATGTAAATGTAAATAATTGAGCAGAGAGAAAAACAATAACAAAAATTTGGAGGAAAAAAAAAGTGGCACCAATAATAATTGCATAGGATCGCGAGTCAGAAGAGAGTGAGAATCTATCTAGTCAACTTTCTATAATCGGAAAAAGAAGACGGAAAGAAGAGAGTGAGTGTAGGAAATTACCGTGCTGCCCCAGCGATCCCGAGCGTCGATGTTAGCCTTGCGGCTGAGAAGGAGAGCGCAGACCTCAACGTGGCCCTCACAAGCGGCGATGTGAAGCGCAGTGCGTCCATCGAGATCGATGCTATTTACATCGATGCCATCGTTGAGGAGGTCCTCAACGCCCTTAACGTCACCTCTGCACGCCATGAACAGAAGCTGCATGGTGGAATCGAGGTTGTCCGGAACCGTGAGCTCTTGGTCGTCCTCCCCGTCCCTCGGCGTCACCGGACTTCGCCGGATCGGGTCGAGCGACGACTGCCTCCCGAAGCTGAACCTGAGATTGTTCCGGCGAGGGTCCAGCGACGCCTGTCTCGTGAACTGGCGGCTCATGTTCCGACGAAGCGAACCCGACGAAAATTGCCGCGATATGCCGCGCTTCAGCTGCGCGGCAATGCTCTCCATCGCGATTGACCGTCCGTCTGTCCGTTCCTTCGTTGTCTCCGGTCGATCGAACGGTTCAGATCGAAGAATCTCTCAGCCAATCAACAAATCAATCGCAGAAAATAATCTCTCTCTCTCTACATGCTTGGACTTAAAAGAGAAAATGAATGAACGAATGAATGTAACAACAATAACAACATAACAAAACCAATCTTATTCAATTCAACATTCAATGGAGTAAGGTTTTTTTAGCTGATTTAGTTGTTTATTTATTTATTTTTATTAAAAAAGAAAGGAAAATGTTTGCGTGAGTTTGCTAATTTGGGATGGTGAAGTTAACGAAGAAGAAGAAGAACGAATAAAAAAATAAGTAATTGAAATTCTTTTGCTTTTTTTTTTTTAAATTATATTTTGGGGCGAATGATGATTAGTTTGGCATAATGGAAAGGATGAGTTCTAATAATAATGGTGGTGACTAGAAGACACACTAGATAAAATATGCATTATCATGGGAAACGAGTATAACAACACATGTCATCTCTTTTTGCGTATCAATTACTACTTTTATTATTCTTATTATTTTTTCTAAGTAATGAGATTTTTCATTTTAGGGATTTGTTGTTATTTTGTGCGATTGACTTTGTCAAAGGGACCCACCCAGAAACAGAATGGACAATGGAACGACCTGTATTTCCAGGCGTTACCGTGAAAAATGGCGAGACTGTCTCAATTTTTCTGACTCTCAATTTTTTTAACGCTGTCTTGAGGTGTCACCTGATGTTTTATTTAACAATCGGAGTGCCTAATTTTACCTATTTTTTTGCAACTATTTGGAGAAGCTGACAGGAAGGTGCAATAACGTTTTCAGTGTTCTCTATGAATAAAAGGACAATTATACGGGTCTCTTTTTGTATTTAATTTTTGTTTAATTTTTTTTATAATAATTTTTAATATATGGATATAATTATATATAATCTTAGACCATTTCTCACGTTATTTATGATCCATAAGTGTTAATCCATAAATAAAGGTGCCCCACGCAATGGATTCATTATATTATTGTACCTTAATTAGATCAGTCTATCGGACATTTTAGTTAACACCTTACTATCACTACACAGTAATAAACTGTTGTGTAAATTGAATAATCATAATAAATAGTGGATTTTCTATCAAAGCATCGATCAGCATTTTTAAAAGTTGGTCTCATTATTTTAACTTTTATTCGTCCGTACTAACAACTTTTTATAATTTCCATCCAATAAAAAAAACCAAAACAAACACAGTGGATATTAAGAACATGGTTGATAAGGAATTTAGGATAGGGTCAAATGGATTTTATTTGTCATTACAGTTTTAGATCTCATCAAGCCAGTGAATTAGTTTACTTTAGATTATGTTAAATAAATTTAAAAAATTAGAATAATAACTTACATAATTAACTCGAGTTATATCGACTCAGATAATTGCATTGGATTAAGGGTTTTTTTTAATGATCACATTTATTAATGTATAAATACTGTTAGTACTCCTAATTTATTAGGTATTATGTGACACTAGTGTATAACAGCTGTATATAGAACATAAAGAGGTAACTAGTATAATTTTTTTTCTTCTGATTCTTAATTCTTTACTTGCTTTTCATAAACTATCGTAGCTTCTTTCCATCATTTTTTGAGAGCTTAAATTCTTGATTGAAAACCCAAAATTTTGAGCTCATGCAATTGACAAATTCAAGAACCCATTCATCAAATCAACTTCCAAAAAAAATGGCACTGTAACTTTTCACAACAAAGCATCAAGATAGAAACGAAGCACAATGCGGGGTACAACATGAGAAGTGAAAATGGAGCAAAACTTACGTTCCGGGAAAAGTAGTCGAACGGGAGCAACAGAAGAGGGAGCTTTAGGTCTTCAATGGCTGAGAGGCCATTGGCTAGCATTCGAACCACTGAAATTGGGTTAGGGCTCAATGACCTGTTGCACACGCACTTGCACCTTCTTTTTTCTTCATTCAAATAAAGTTTCGCTATACTTCCCACTGATGTAACTATATTTAGTTTGGTTTCTGAATTTATACGCAAATCTCAATTTAGTTCTTGAAATTTTAAGTATTTTTATTTAACCTCCAAAATTTATAAATGTGTCTTATGTTAGTTTTTAGGACAATTTTAGTATAAAAACATTAATGGAGTGCTGTTATATCACGCCAAAATTTATAAATGATGTAATTTTAGTTTTGATATTTAAATAGCTCAAAAATAGTATCGTATCACTTATTTTAATAGGTAAAATTTTAATAAACACCATTTACGATATTGTTTCTGAGTTATTTTAGTGTCAAAACTAAAACGACGTTATTTTACTGTTTAGGACGGTGTTTTGTTAACATTTATGTTTGAGGACTAAATAATGGCAATTGAAACCTCAGAAACTATATTAAGATCCGCGCATAAGTTCAGAGACCAAATTGAATTTTATCTTGAAGTAACTGCTTCCTCCACTAAAAAGAAGTACGCGTCCTTGATTTCCAATTGCATCACATCAAAAAGTTTCAAGTTTGGCAAGGCCCTGCACTGTCACCTCATAAAAACCGCGCTTTTTTTTTGACGCTTTTCTCACCAACGGTTTCATTGATGTGTATTCCAAGTGCGGCTGTGTAGAGAGTGCCCAGAAGGCCTTCGATGATCATCCCAATAAGACCACACACTCGTGGAACACGCTCATCTCTGTGTATTCCAAAATGTGTCTGTTCGATAAAGCGTGTAACCTGTTCGATAAAATTCCTCACCGAAACCTCGTCACCTATAACTCGCTTATATCCGGTTCTACACGCCACGGGTTTCACAGAGAATCGATTAGTCTTTTTCAGATGATGCAATTGGACAGTAATGGTCTGATGTTGGATGAGTTCACGCTTGTTAGCGTAGTTGGGAGCTGTGCTAGTTTAGGTAACCTTAAATGGTTCCACCAAGTTCATGGGGTGGCAGTTATAGTTGGCATGGAGGGTAACATGATCCTTAACAACGCTCTAATCGATGCCCATGGAAAATGCGGCGAGCCGAATTCATCGTATTCCATGTTCTGTTGGATGCAAGAGAATGATGTTGTGTCTTGGACATCTATGGTTGTGGCTTATGCTCGGACATCTAAATTGGAGGAGGCTTGCAGGGTGTTCCACAGCATGCCGTTTAGGAATATTATTTCTTGGACTGCTTTGATCACTGGTTTTGCTAGGAACCGACGTTGTAGCGAAGCTTTGAATCTTTTTAAACAAATGCTGGAAGAGGGTGTGAATCTAAATGCTCAAACATTGTAAGTGTTTTAGGTGCTTGTGCAGATGAGGCTCTTATAGGAAGAGGTAAAGAAGTCCATGGTAAGATTATAAGATATAGCAATAGTGAGAAAAACTTGTTTAATGTGTACCTATATAATGCTTTGATTGATATGTATGGGGAGTGTGGGGATATGAAATCAGCTGAAATTCTGTTTGAGATGGCTCCTAGGAGGGATTTGGTATCTTGGAATACATTGATAACTGGATTTGCACAGAATGGTTATGGGCATGAATCAATGGTTGTCTTTAGAAGGATGATGATAGAAACCAACATGAAACCTAATCATGTGACTTTTCTTGGAGTGATATCTGGCTGTAGCCATGCAGGTCTAGTCCATCAGGGTTTAGATTTGCTGGATTTGATGGAATGGCGATATGGCGTTAAGCCTAGACCTGAACATTATGCTCTGCTAATTGATTTGCTTGGGAGGAAAAACAGACTCAAGGAAGCTGTGGATTTAATCGAAAAAATGCCTAGCAGAATTAGGACCCACATTGCAGTGTGGGGGCCAGTCTTGGGTACTTGTCGAGTTCACGGCAACTTGGATCTTGCTAGAAGAGCTGCAGAAGCTTTGTTTGAGTTGGAACCTGAGAACACAGCAAGATATGTCATGTTATCAAACATTTATGCAGCGTCTGGCAGATTCGACAATGCTGATAGAATTAGGATGATAATGAATGAGAAAGGTTTAAAAAAAGGAGCAGTTGGATTGAGTTAAGGGATGCAAGACATTCCACAAATTGGTGAGATATGTGAAGTAAACAATAAGCTAGTTTATCATCTGAAGGATACAGGATATCAGCCTTTTAGTGATTACCTTCTTCCGGATGAGGATGATGATTTCTACTTTAGTATTTAGTGTTACTTCTTTTTAAAATTTATCTAATGGCTATGACTAGAAATTCTTTGATAAAAAAAATTATACTAACTCCTTGTTCATATTCTATATACAGCTATCATATACTAGTGTCATACAATATTCAATAACTCAGTATTAGGAGTACCAGTAATATTCATACATTAATGATGTTTTTATCAGCCTTCGAATTTTTTAAAGAATATGAAAAAAAAAATATTGCTTCAAATATATGTATGATCTAGCCATCTAGGGATTCATTTTTTTCTTTAACAATAATGATTTATATCTAGCACTGAATTTTTTAAGAATCTAAAAAAGAATGCTTAATATATATCAAGTTTTTCCTTAAATAAAAAATTAATAAAATAAAAAAGAAAAAGTCTAATTATAATTCTTGAACTAAGGTGGTAGAATTATCCATTATTTTGTTATTTTACAATTCTTCTTACTATGGAAGATCTTTTTTCATTTATATATATGTAAATAAAGGGGAGTATTAGATCAATAATTGAGTTGTCTTACACTCTCTGAATGTGATTATTTTTTAAATTATGCATTAATGCATGATGTTTATTTATCAGATTTTTTTTTATATATGTATTTGTCTATGTATAGGGACGAATTCATAAATTTTTTAAATAGAGTTCAAATTCACAAATAATTAATTATTGATCTATTAAATTAGAAAATATTATAAAAAAACCAAAAGAAGAACGATTAAAATTAAATTTGTTTTAAATTACGAATTACATCCTAAAATGCATCGAAATTGACTCTATTTCATTACATAAAAGGATAAGTGTTTGCTAATAAAAGAGCACTTATAAGTTATTAACGTAAGTAGGACATAATTTAGAAAAATAATCGCTCTTATTTTTTATAATATTATTTTATATATAATTTTTTATTATATATTTGCACAAATTTATATAAAAATGATATTATCAAAGGGGAGTGCTACACATACAAGTCATTTTTGTTTACAAGTCTTACAAGTTGGGCCTAACACGCGCGTTACAGAAGAATAAGAAGAAAAAGTTGGGCCTAACATGTGCGTTACGAACTTCAGAAATACACCCGAACGATTACAAAAATACACCCAAACGATTATAGAAATACATCCAAAGGATTACAGAAATACACCTAAACAGTTACAGAAATAAACCAAACGATTACAGAAATACACCCAAAGGATTACAGAAATACACCCAAAAGATTTAAGAAATACACCAATATAGAGAGACAGTATGTTTCTTCTTGAAATCAATACACCCAAAGAATTATAGAAATACACCCAAATGATTACAAAAATACACCCAAAGAATTTAAGAAATACACCCAAAATTCGTTGAAGTACACCTTATGCATAATTTATAACTCTTTCTCTTTTTCCTCCTCATCTTCTGCTGCTGCTTCTTCTTCTTCAAAAACGATTTCAGAGCTTGATGTCAAAAAACAATGGAAACCGAGAATAACAAAGAAAGAAAACAAAGAAAAAAGCATGTAAATGAAGAAGAAGAACAGGAAGAGGAAGAAGAACGTGTAGCAAGAAGAAGAAGAAGGAGAAAGAGAAGGTAAGAAACGTACCTTG
Organism: Arachis duranensis; assembly: GCF_000817695.3. Classification (NCBI taxonomy): domain Eukaryota; kingdom Viridiplantae; phylum Streptophyta; class Magnoliopsida; order Fabales; family Fabaceae; genus Arachis; species Arachis duranensis. The sequence continues at coordinate 128,603,886 of NC_029774.3, forward strand.
AATAATGTTTCTTCGTTTTTTCTGGTAATTTTGATGAAAGAGAAAGAGAAAACGAAAAGAGGAGAAGAAATTTCAATAAAAAAAGAGGGAGGAAGAGAAGAAAAAGAGACACAGATAAAGAAGAAGAAGAAGAGGAAGAGGAAGAGGAAGTACGGAGAAAGAAAAAGAAGAAAAAGAGGCACAAAAAAAACGTGAAACGGCGTGTTTATAAATGACTTGTATGACTTGTATGGAAAATCACTTGTACGTGGAGAATTACTCATTATCAAAATAAAACTAGAGTAAACTACTATTTGTACCCACGAAAGTTGAAAATGCTGACATATCTACCTATAAAAACAATTACCATTTATACCCATGAAAAATGATTTTTACAAGCAAAATTATCCAAACCTTAAAAAATTATCTAAAAACCCCAAAATACCCTTATCATTACCACTGCTACCATCATCCCCCATCTCTCTCTTTGCATCACATGAACACTCTCTGATCTAACCTCCATTCCTCTGCCACAAACCACCTCTACCACAAACCACCTCATTGCCACTCCTTCATCACCATAACATTTACCTTTGGAGGAATCAAAATCACCCCAGAGAGGAATTTGAAATGGATGACGATGGGTAAGAATCAAAATTGGATCTTGGTTTCAGCTGAATCTGAAGCTGTTTGAGGAAACAAAACATTGAAAAGGGTGTCATGGAGAAAGCTAATAGAAATAGGGCGAAAAAGAACACACATTCAAGATGAGAAGAGAGTGAGGAGAGAGGATCAAATCTGAACAATCAAACACAGAAGTCTCGTGTATTTGATTCACTTTTTCTGAAAGAAAAGAAAAATGGTGAATGAGACAGAAAGAGAGAGAGAGAGAGAGAGAGAGAAGGTAGCCCATCAGGGGCACTGGTTCGGTGATGAGGAGAAGGCAGCCCCGGTATGTGAGGGTGGTCGGCGGTGAAAAGAGGAGAAAGGGCACTGCGGCTCTAGGGTTGCTAGCGGCGGCGAAGCAGGGGCGGGGTGGGTGCGAAGGTCCTCTGTTCGGCAAGAGCGAGACAGGGAAGGAGAGAAGGAGGGGTGGTCACTGACACTGACACTGGAGGTTGCAAGAACGGAAACAGAGGCAATTTGGGGTTAACGGTGGTGGTGGTGGTGGTGGTAAGGTGATGAGTAGATGAGGATGATGGAGTGGTTAGTGGGGAGCGTACCAGTGCTTGTGGGTTGGGAAGATGGAGGGCTTGGCTTCATGGTGTACTTGCACCATGAAGGTGCTCTTCTTCTCCGGGGAAGCGGCAACAAGTGTTGCTCTGACTGTGAGGATGAAAGAGAGGAGGGTGTGGCAAGAAGCCATTGGAGTAGCGGTGGGGACTGAGTGGGAATTAATGGTGAGAGTGTGTTAGAAAGAAAAAAAGGGGTGGTGGCTGGGTGAAGAGGGTTAGGGTTAGAAAGGGGTTTGGGTGAAGGAGGTGGTGTGGTGGTGAAGATAAGGGTAATTTAGGGATTTTAGGTAATTTTTTAGGGTTTGGATAATTTTGCTTGTAAAAATCATTTTTCATGGGTACAAATGGTAATTTTCTTTTTCTATGGGTAGATATGTCAGCGTTTTCAACTTTCGTGGGTACAAATGGTAGTTTACTCATAAAACTATTATCAACTTTTTCAGTTAATTATATGGTTATTTTAAGACAATTTATTATCCAATTTGAATTTTCTTTATTTAAGAGAATGGTAAATTTGATTATTATAAATTTTGTTATATAATTGTTTTAAAGCATGGAAATACTTTTTGGTAATTTACAAAAATTAAACTAAAAAAAGTGAAATAGAAATTAATATAGTAAACAAGTGAGAGTTTAGTTATTTTTTAATTGAAATGATAAAATTTACACGTATTTAAAGTTACAATTATCATTTATCAATCTTGTTGGTCAATTTGCTTTTTCTTTTTTGTTTCATTACAAATAGGTCAATTCAATCGCACTCATAAGTGCGCACAACAACAACAACAACAATATCAAATATCTTCACATTATATATCTATGAAAATAGAAGGCACAACAACAACAACAACAACAATAATAATAATAATAATAATAATAATAATAATAATAATAATAATAATAATAATAATTAGGTTAAGTATTTAGTTATCTTTTAATTAAGAGGTTTATATTAAATTCCTTGAACTAGTAATAGTTTCTTTTAATATTATAAAAAAACATCAATATTAATTTCATATGCGTGCTCATCTTTATATTTTAAATATGTAATACTTAAATTGTTAAATACACAAATAAAGATGGTTAATTTTTAGAAAATCGATATTGTTACTCCTATTTTAATAATATCGTTATTTTTTATATAAATGTATACAAGTATATAATGTAAAAAAATTGTGGTTATTATTATTTTTCTAATTTTATTATCATATATATATAAATTTAATTTTAATGCATTCGTAAAAAAATTTATACAATTATCCTTTATGAATGTATTTATATATTTTTCAAGTAAGAATTTAATTTTAATATATTATCAACATAAAACAATTTTGATGTATTAAAATGAAACCATTTTAAATAATAGATTTGAAATAGTTATTTTTTTCATGTTTGATTATTTGTGTAGAATTATTTTATACGAATTTTATATGAAAATTAAGTCATAGAATAAAAAATGTTATGTATAAACAAAAAATTATTCATTAAATCAGTACTATATACTTGTGTATAAATATATATTGTTCTGAAATATACTTAAAATTGATTAATTGGTAATTGGACTTTGTAAAGAGGTTGAAGGTGATGATATAGGTGTCTCGAGTGCCTTTACATTAATTTTGAAAGTGTGGTTACATCAACTCCGAGACCACAGTTATAAATACATGCAAAGAATTTCGATTTATAAGTTAACAAGAGTTTTAATAAGTTTATAAGAATTTAAATTGAAAAATACATGAATCGAATGAGTTATTTATAGAGAATAGTGAAGAGGTATTATTCTTCCCTAAACGCATGAAAAAATAACCCATATTGTGACGGTTATTAATATGAAAGATAATATCTATAAGTGGGATCAAACTTTTGCTTGATGCGCAAATCAGATTAGACACAAATTGTAATATCCGTATTTCGAGAAGGTCGAATTGTTAACCTGTGTAGTTCTTGGGGTGACCTCTTTCGGTATGAGTTGTTTTGTTGGCAAAGTATTTGATGGACATTTCAAAAAGAGTTCCATCTCATGGAGCTGCCTAAATTATTTACAACATGGTCCCAACTCACTATGGTGTACTTGCTTATAAATAACAAGGTGATTTATATTTGTAAAACAATCCAAACTCACAACATTTAAATACATATTCGTTAATGATCTGGTTCCATACTAGTAGCATTAGTAAGTATAATTGCTTCTACACTATCAATATCAAATACCATGGACAAATGCCAAAGCTTCCACAAATTATAAAGTATTTTCACAAAAAAAAAAAACAAATGTCATGAGTTATGCAAAATACATGGACGGTTAATAACCAGTATCATAAACAAATTACATGAATTCTAAGTATTGAAGCTTAATAATGATAATGTTTCGCAGCGATAGCATAAGTAAATGTCAATGCTTCTACAAGTAATAAACTGTTAATATTCAGTTTTGTACAAGTGTTCTTTCTGTTTCAGATGTTGAGTATGCTAATTCCCCAATTTGGCAGCTATTGTGTCTTTGGAATTTGAAAGTATTTTCTCTTGTGAATAATGGAAGATACCGGGCAAGCATTCGGAGAGAAATTTGATTCAGAAGGTATTCCATTTGAAGCTTCGGCGAGGATCTACTGCACCACTGTCAGCTTCGCCTTGATTTCCCGTGATGCAAATATGGCCGCTGAATATTGTTTTTTTGGGTCTTGGATCAGATCAAACAAAGATCCGATCGGGAAGAGTACACAACCGGATTGCCACCGGTTCATCCTCTTTCAGAGTTCTCATGCGCCGCTCCATGCCTCCATTGGTGAAGAGATTCTGATCGCAGCTTCCGCTCCGACTCCACCGCTGCCATATCCTTCGGCAGCCTAGCCTTACGATACCGCTGAGCTATAGATCGTTTTCTTAATCCAGATCGATGCGCCACGGCTGTTTGATTGTTTCTGGCGCTGCCTCCACTACTGGTTCATGCTGCCACTGTTGCTCGCTGCAAGGACTGTGTTCCTTATGGGTTGATGAACGCTCTCCGGCGTGAGTCTCGTCCACCACGTGGATTAGAATAGATTCTCTAACAAGACTGATTAAGGAGAAAGAGTCTTGTTAGTCACAAAAAAAAAAATGTTTGAGGTTGTTTTACAAATATAAAGAATTTTGTTGGTCATGAGTAAATATGTCATAATAAATTGGATCACATTAATATATTATAAATACTTTAAGCAGCTCCATATGATGGAATTTTTTTTGAATTTCAACCCTCTAAATTTTAAATTTTTATTTTAAAAAATAAAATAAGATCTCTCATTTTGAATAATTTTTTTATATTTTATTTTAGTCTCATTTATAAAATAAACAATAAAAAGTCATATTTTTTTTAAAATAAAATTTAAAATTTAAAAGATTCAAATCTTTTTTTTAAGAAATTAGTTATCATGGGCGTCATGCCCCTTTTTAAATATCCAACCGTTTTTTTCCTTTTTTGTGTCCAAAAATTAAAATGG
>NC_029774.3:128608618-128645469 GCF_000817695.3 Arachis duranensis
ATAAATATACAGAAATTATTTTTAATATGAAAATAGAGATGGTGTTTTGATTGAATATGGAAATGGAGATAGTGTTTTGGTTGAATATTGATATTTAAAATATATTACAGTATTGTGGAACTCAAACACCAATATTTCTTCCATATTAAAAAAAAATCAGCCGTAAATACATGATAATTGATTTTACGGACAGATCTTATTATGCAAATATTACTTTTGATAAAAAAAAAAAAAATTGATGTGAAGTAAAGTATTTACCACTTAACCAGGGGCTCATCGATTATTTTGCCAGTTACAATTAGTTGAGGCAGAGTAGCAGTAGAAGCGCCGCCGCTTGAAACCCAATATCGGAAGTAGCACCTTACTACCGTTAGAAGCACAACTAGCGGATAGCAAAGTAGCCACCCTACACTCACTAACATCATTCTCTTACACACTGTTTGGCATGGCTGTAGTAGCTCCAGCTCCAATCCATGCCTTTAAACTCCATTCCTCATTCCCTCAACCAAACAAAACCTTCTCCCTCTTTCCAAACCTACCTCCCGCTCCTCCATCCCGCTCACTCATCCGCCACAATAAACTCTCCATTCGCGCCGTCAGCTCCGGCGGCGCCGGAGGAAAATTCGCCGAAGATGCAGCTCTCTCTTCCAACGGCCCTCCCCCTCCCGCCGTCCGATCAAAGCACGTTCCCTCCCTCTTGTTCCACGCTCTTGTTTGGCGCGTGTGCGCAATGTCGTGATTTCTTTGATTGTGTCTGTGATGCAGGGTTAGGCGGCACACGATTTCGGTCTTCGTTGGTGACGAGAGCGGAATGATTAACAGAATTGCGGGGGTTTTCGCGCGAAGAGGTTACAACATCGAGTCTCTCGCAGTTGGTCTCAACGAGGACAAGGCGCTCTTCACCATCGTCGTCTCCGGCACCGATAGGGTGCTCCGGCAAGTCGTGGAGCAGCTCCACAAGCTCGTCAATGTATTAAAGGTAATGTTCATTTTGTAATTATTATTGGTGATGTTGGATGAATTTAATTTAAGCGAAACTGAACATGAGTGGTTTGTGACTGCAACATGTGTCAATGGTGTTGATTAGGTTGAAGATCTTTCGAATGAGCCACAGGTGGAACGTGAATTAATGCTCATAAAAGTGAAATCCGATCCCAAATACTATAATGAGGTATAAGTTATATGTGTCTGCGTGCATAATTTGTTGCCAAAAAGATTCATGTTCTATAAAGTAAGATTCTAGGGGACTGCGCACGTGTGGTGTTTGTTTATTTTCCCAGCAGAGCTTTTTCTTTACTATTTTTCTTTTCCATCCGCTTGGGAATTTTCAGATAAAGTGGTTTGTGGACATCTTCAGAGCTAAGGTCGTGGATACCTCGGAACATTCTGTGACGATTGAGGTTATTGCTGAACAACTTTAGATATGTTATTATTAATGTTTAATCACTGCTTTTTTAAATGTCTGATTTATTCTATGCATGTGAATAAACCTTATTATAGTTGAAGGCTGGTCTTGGCTGGGGTCTTTATGCATTTCATATACTTGTTACTCTAGTTTTTTTTCAATTATTATCCATCACATCTACCAAATGATCCTAAAGTCTCAGAAAGCTTAGTGTCTCGATAAACTATCATATCAAGTCACAGTTTCAAGTGGATTTTCTTACAAATGTTACAGGTCACTGGAGATCCAGGGAAGCTCGTTGCATTTGAAAGAAATCTAAGCAAGTTTGGAATTAAAGAAATAGCTAGAACCGGAAAGGTTGGGAAGTTCAATTTAGTACCTTAGAAATTTAGTTTTATCTTGGTTACTTTGACATACATTATATTGTTGGGTTACATAAAATTTAATAATTTGTCATTGTGTCATGTTGTAACTGCAACTAGATTGCTTTGAGAAGGGAGAAGTTGGGTGCCTCTGCTCCATTTTGGCGGTTTTCAGCTGCTTCTTATCCGGATCTTGAAGTAAAACCAGTTGTTAATGCCCTTGAGGCAGCCAAAACTAGCAATCCTATTACCAACACTGATACACCTGTGGGGGTACTGTCTTCATGCTCTTTAGTTGTTCCATTTACCTTTCTAATTCCATTTTTGGACAAAAAATTTTAGATTTGTAACATATTGACTTGAAGCTATAGTGACTTAAATGTGTTCCACTGTGTTCAATATTTTTCATCCCTTCTCTACTTGGATTTATTTAAACCCTAATAAACTCTACTTGGATTTATTTAAACCCTGATAAATTCTTATCTAGTATCTGTCCTTTTCTTTTCTCTAAAATTTTTGCTTATGTGAAGGGTGATGTTTATCCTTCAGAGCCTTCAGATGGCTTTATAGTCAAGCAAGTACTTGATGCTCACTGGGGTGTTCTCAATGATGATGATGTAAGATAGTCAACTCCCTTTTTATGTATGTATAGTTAACTCGCTTTTTATGTATGTACTGTAGATGCAATAATGTTTAGTTCATCCTCCCTTCTAATATCTTTGATGATATGATGCCTTCAGACCACTGGAATTCAATCGCACACTTTATCCATCCTTGTGAATGATTCTCCTGGAGTTCTCAACTTAGTCACAGGGGTTTTTGCTAGAAGGGGATACAACATTCAGGTTTGCTTCCTCAATTTGATTTCTACTTATATTTAGCTGTAATATTAGATATACTTGTTAGTTTATTTGTTCTCTCATGCTCATATGTTGTGGCCAGAGTTTAGCTGTGGGACATGCGGAAGTTGAAGGACTTTCTAGAATTACAACTGTGGTTCCAGGGACAGATGAGTCAATCGGCAAGTTGGTGCAGCAACTGTATAAGCTAGTAGAACTGCATGAGGTTCGAAATCTTTACCAAAACTTCTCACGTCCTAAACTGACTTCCCAGCTTTACAATATTTGCAGTGGTGTTTGTGGCACTGCATTTTAGAATTTGCTCACTATTTCGATCATATTTAATTGACTTTTCTCCAGGTTCATGATCTCACCCACTTGCCATTTGCTGAGCGAGAATTGATGCTGATAAAGATTGCTGTCAATACTGCTGCACGACGTGATGTCCTCGATATCGCCACCATTTTTAGGGCTAAAGCCGTTGATGTATCTGATCATACAGTAACCCTTGAGGTGATTTTTTTTTTGTTAGAATCTTTAACCAGGGGCATGATCTCATATTTGGCATCAACTTATATTGATAGCTGAGAATACTATGTATCCTTAAGAAAAAACAATAGAAAGAAAGATAGAAACTCAACTCAGTGCTACTTTACTAACAAAAGAATGTTGAATTAGCAACTACAATGTACTTAAACGAAAGCAATTTATTTTAGTTGAATTTACTATTAATAGGAAAATTGAGACACAAGATATGTTTCTCCTGGACGACTTTGATGACACCATATAGACACAAACTTGTTGATATTTGCTTGCACGTTTATTAGTTCTAACCCCCAGTTGGGGTTATGTTATGGTTATCAACAACTTTGCATTCAAATTAATAAGTATTGGCTGATAGACAAAAAAATGTTATCCTAGTGAATTTTCTTTCTCTTTTATTTATTTACCTCAAATATTGTTTTTGCAACCTGTGAAATAAATCTAAATATACTTTTGTTCTAGGTTACTGGAGATCTGGACAAAATGGTGGCGTTGCAGAGAACGTTGGAACCGTATGGGATTTGTGAGGTTTGTGCTTTCTTCAGCATTGCATTTAGAATATGGTGCTTTTTTTCCAATCAACAAAACTTGTAATCATTGTGTGTTTGTTTAAGGTGGCACGAACTGGGCGCATAGCACTGGTGCGCGAGTCAGGGGTAGACTCCAAATACTTGCGTGGATATTCCTTTCCCTTGTAAATTGTAATTGTTTAAACTGCGTTGAACCTTGTGTTTTTCACCTTCTAAGTTCGGCATGTTTGTTCTTGACTAGAAATTTTGACGGTAACTAGTAATTTCAAAGCTGCACTTCTCTTTGGTCAGGGAAATCTAGCCTAAATTGCATTCAAATAAAATGCAGCTAGGAAAAATGTTTTTAAACATTGACGGGTAATGTAGAAAGAACAGGAACAATTACTTATAGAATTAAGCTATAAAGGTAGTCTGAATTGAATTATTGGATAAATAAAACTAAAGATAACTGAGTTGTCTAACTTTAAAATTTGTCCAGTCTCGAGTTCCTTTTATTTGTCTTTTCCTTTTTTTGTCTAGGTTTTCTTCTTTTTATTTTAGGTGGTACCACTGTCTACACTATTATCAAGAAATTGGCTTATTTAACTTGAAGAATTGTAGTTATATTTTTCAATAAAAACTGTTTTAAAAAAAAGTTAATCTCTGGATTATTACCATTGAAATGCCTAGTTGGATTTGGATTTTCTAAATTTTGAATTTCACTTTAGAAGGTAAAGTGTGATTTTTCACCATTTATTTGATAGATGGAACCAAAAGAAAATATGAGAGAAATCATTTAAGGGTAAGAGATCACATCCACATTTTACTTTCTAAAGTAAAAAATTAAAATGTAGAGAATCCAAATTCTACTTAACCAAGGATTCCTTAGTGTCAGACAACAAAATGTCATATGTACACAAAAATTAACTATTAATCAGTCACAGTGTATTTATGTATATTATATATATTTTGCTTATTTTTAATATATATTTTATATTTGAATACATATTTTATATAAATAATTGTTTTTATGCATGTAACAGGATTTATTTAACTATAGATATTTCAGTTGACAAAAAGACCCCTCAAGACCATAATGAAAAAGGAAACAAGCTTGCATCATCTTTAGAGTGCATTTGAACAGGTAATTTAAAAGAGGGAAAGTAACTTTAGAGAATATTTAAAATTTTAAATGATAAAATAAGTTGTTTGAAATTTTTTTTTGGAGAAAAATTTAAAATTAAAAAATTTTAATAAGAGATCTTGTTAAAAATGAAAAATTTTAATTTTTCTAAAGAAAATAATTTCCTCCTCTCTGCACTTCAAAATATTTTTATATACATTAATTCATAGTTAAAAATTTATAAATAATAAGATTAACTACATATTTTATGAATGAAAATAATCTATCTTTTTCAAACAAAATATTTTAAAATACAAGTATAGGTATCTCAGCCAAACAAAAAATTTAAAATTTAATTATAACATTTAAATTTTCCTATACTTAAAATACACTAAAATCTAAGAATATTTTAATAAACCCAATGTTGGATCCAAATTCACAATTACAATAATCTTGTGTTACCAATTATATATATTAATTATAGGGCAAATCAGCCAAATGAAAAACTGGTTCATGAATCAACAAAGACATATTTATATGTAGTTTGAATTAGGGTAATTCGAATTCATTGCTCAATGTAATTCGAATAAGTGTGATTCGAATTACACACACACACTAATTCGAAGTATACTGATTCGAATTACACATACGCATTTTAAAGTAATTCGAATTGAGGTGATTCAAATTACTCAATGTATAGTTCGAATTATATTGTTTCGAATTATACAGGGTCAGAGGTGTATAAATATGGTGTGAACGCGAATTGATCTCATTAGAGTGAGAAAATGGCTAGTGAGGAGAGTTTTGTAGTGTTGGTGCATCACAGAGGATCGATTAAGAGAAAAACACGATCTAGTGTGAAGTTCACTGATAAGGATCCTCTCAGTATTTTTATCAGGCCTACGACGAGCTATGATGAGTTTGTGAATTCTATACTACAGAAACTTGGTCTGCAAGGTGTGAGACGGGTTCAGAAGATGTTCTATCGCATTCCGATCTCAGTGCTGCAAGAAATCTTGAAGTATGATTGTTTCACCATAGAGAGTGATGAGGACTTGCAGGTCCTGTTTCATTGTCGTCGACAGTTTCCCGAGGTTAGGACACCTGAGCCGTTGGCAAAGTTGGTTGATGTGGTATCTAGCTCGGGGGGTTCGAACCGGAATACCCACACTATAGGGAGCCTACTGGATTTGGCGTTAGAGATGCCGAGGGGTTAGGTGGTCTTACAGAGTTTCTGGTTGGTCAGCAGTTTCAGGATAAAGATGAGGCTATGTTAAGTGTGAAGACGTATATCATCCGACGCAGGGTACAGTACAAAGTGGTGAAGTCTGACTATCGCCTGTATGTAGGGAAGTGTTATGAGTTTGGGAATGGGTGCACATAGTTGATTAGGCTAAGCCTCCGGCAGCGCAAGGGTATTTGGGAGGTAAATGGCATTCATCATGCCAATGGTTAGAGCTGATGCATCTGTCAGCATCAAGGTTCTTCTGAATGTGACGGCGGCACACTTTGGGTTCAGGCCGACTTATATGAGGGTTTGGTTGGCGAAGCAGAAGGCCGTCGCCCACACCTATGGTGATTGGGATGAGTTGTACAACGAGCTGCCGCGGTGGGTGTTAGGAGTTCAGTTGACGATGTTCGGTAGTGTTGCAGTCCTCAGGATGAGTCCTGTTCGAGTCGGGGGCCAAGTCGACGGCTCGCAAGCCTATTTTCACCGACTTTTATGGACGTTTCCACCATGTATTGAGGCATTTCGGCATTACAAGCCGTTGGCGAGTATTGACGGCACCCACTTGTATGGTAAGTATGGGGTACGTTGCTCGTAGCGATTGCACAGGACGGGAACTCCAACATCCTGCCTGTTGCATTTGCACTCGTGGAGGGTGATAATGTGGAGTCCTGGTCGTTCTTTCTTTCCCATCTCCAGCAGCACGTGACCCCGCAACTGGGTCTCCTGGTTATATCAGATAGGCACAACGGGATCAAGGCGGTGCTTGAGGCTCCGGACGGAGGATGGCTACCTCCTGCTGCGTACCGTGCATTCTGTATTCAACATGTGGCAGCAAATTTCGCCCTGACATTCAAGGGCAAGGACGCCGTATGCCGAAGACATAGCATCAGCGTTAGGCCATTTCGACAATCTAATTTGAAAGATCAGTTAACTAAAAATGAGTTGTTGATATACTTACATCCCCAGCCTGTAGCCACCCATATCCTCAAGCCTAGCCACATATGGGAGCCACCTAATATGAATAGGATTGCCGGACTTGTCGGCAAATAGCTGAGTGCCTAACAGCATCATGATATAGGCCCTCGCATACCTTCTGACTGTCTCCTCATCGGCTCCCTCTGGGAGCTCTCCGAACGTCTTTTGGAACCAGCTGCAGTTCATTGTAAACTTCTGGATTTGGTTCGCAGGAGGTAACACACCAAGCAACTCCTGGAACCACACCCAAGCTGGACAGCCACCCTGGATGTATGTCTGGAAATCCGTTAGGCAATCACTAACATAACGTCCGTCGACCGGCAACCCCAACTGATACGCCACATCCTGCAGTGTGATTGTGCACTCCCTGAAAGGCAGATGAAATGTATGCGTTTCCGGACGCCACCGTTCAACGAAAGCACTTACAAGGGGCTCATCCAATTTGAACCATCTGTCGTTAAGTCTCGCAAGATGGTATAATCCTGTCATCTGCAAGTACAGAACGTACCTCTCGTTAAGTCGCATGCCCTGCTGTCATCGCATGCTCGAGATGCATTACTGGAGCTGCACATATAATGGACTAGATAATTAAAAATAGATTTAATCATTCACAAAGCAAGTTGATTTGCTAAAAAGATAACTAACAAAATCGTTGACAAAATCACTGACAAAACCACCAACAAAACCACTAACAAAAACACCAACAAAACAACAAAGAAAACCACCAAAAAAACCACTAACAATACCACCACCAAAACTACTCACAACACCACAAGCAAAACCACAAACAAATCCACAACCACAACCACTAACTAAACCACCACAAAATCACTAACGAAGTCACTAATAATGCCATTTACAAAACCCCTAATAAAATCGCTTACGAAACCACATACCATATCACTAGCGAAACTTATAAAATAATTCCCAAACAATGTCACCAACGTCATTTACAATCAAAACCACTAACATAACGTATATAAACAAACAGATAAGTTACTTAATCCTACTTTTAAAAAAAAGATTTCATATTAATCTCTTCGTTGATGATCCCGACTATATGGGCTACTCCATCCAAACGATAAAGTCTGTCCGGATTATCCCCCATAGACTGAATATCCTGCTCAAGCCTTTTTTAGAGTCGTTTTGGGTCGTTTTCTTTGAGATTTGGTGGGATGTGATATTAAAAAAGTGGTTTGAATGAGGTTGGTTCGAACTCCTTTTATAGCCGAATCTTGAATAATTCGAAACACCCTCATTCGAATTACTACTTGCAGCCAAAATTGAGTAATTCGAATCACCCAAATTTGAATTACTTTGAAATGCATGTGTAATTTGAATCAGTCTGATTCGAATTAGTGTATGTGTAATTCGAATCAGATTGATTTGAATTAGTGGGTGTGTGTAATTCAAACCACACTGATTCGAATTATATTGAGTAATGAGTTCGAATTACCCTAATTCTAACTACAGAGTTGTGCCTTGGTTGATTCACGAATCAATTTTGCTTTTAACTGATTGGTGTAATATTTTACACTCCTTAGCTTATCAGGGTGAATTGTCCTTAATTATAATGAGCCCGTAAAAATGTAAGTTCAATTTTTAATTTTTACATATAATTATATACAGTACAAAAATATTGTGAATAGTAAATTGGTACTAGCAGCTTAAATAAGTTGTTAGTAACAAATTAAAAAAAAATGATCGAGAACATAATGAGTGACGATGCTGCTAATAAAACTCCAATTAATTGTCAGGTCCATAGTATAGGAATGATATAAGAGCAATTAGGGGTGTTTGCGGTACGGTTTGAATTGGTTTTGAGTAAAAAATTCATCCAATCTAAACACTAATTTTACTTGCAGTACGGTTTGGATTGGATACTTTTTTTAAAAAAATATGATCCGATCCAATCCAATTTCAAGCGGTTTGGATTGGATTGGATTTGCGGTTTTATAAATTAAAAAAGTTAAATACATATAACAAGTCTTAACATCAAATTTTAAATAATTAACAATGACATAATAAATCTCAACAAAATCTTAAAAAGCCAACAATAACATAACAATAGAAATAAAATTATAGATTAGTTAAAATAAATAAATAAATAAGATTTTGAACATAAAATATTTATTAAATAATAATACAATAATATAAAAATATATAAAAAATTAAACATGTTATAAGTATAATTGTAAATATAATAATAAAATAATAATATTATAACACATTGTGCGATTTAAATTGGATTGGTTATGAAAAGTAGATCCGAAATCCGATTCGATTCAGCGGTTTACAAAAAATAAAATCCAATCAAATCTGAATTAGTACAGTTTTAATCGATTTTCGATTTAGATTGGATTGAATGAACGATTTAATTTGGATCGGTTTGAATTTGAACACCCCTAGGAGTAATCATCCACGAGGTTTTTTAGAAGTGCAGAACTAACAAATAATAAGCAACAATGCAAAGCAGCACCTGAGATCATATAAGAACATAAATGTATAAATGTAGTACCATGGACAACCCCACGAAGTGTGCTTGGGTAAGCGTTTTACAAGTCGACCTTCACTGTTTACTTCTTTTTTCTTTTTCTTTTGAAAACCACAGCATAAAGTACTTATTATAAACGTTAATAACAGTTGCCAAATAGATAATACATTTCATACACCAGCAACAGAACTTGATAAATCCAGTGTCCTCTCTTTACTCTTCAGCAGCACTAGCAGCACTTAGATCCACACTGAGGTCAACAACCTATTCATAATCATCCAATAAAGAAATATATCAACCATAGAATACTCCGGAAAACTATCAGGAGAATATCATGAATAAGGGATCATAAATACAAAAGGAAGTAAGTGCAAAAAATTTACCTTTCCAGTTATCAATGTATACATGTTGAGAACGTCCACTACTGTTGACTCAAAGTGAGTAGTAGCATCATAACTCTGCCAAAGATGTTAAATATATTAATTATCGGCCAATCCATATAACACGGATAAGTATATGGTATACAAGACAGAGTGAACATACAGTTGATATAAAGCAGTTGTCCAAAGAGGGTTCATTGACTGGTTCATATCTGTCATATATATCGAAAAATATCTCATCAACTGGTCCTAGAAGTTCAATTCCTGCCCTTAGTTCACACTCAGGATTATCAGTCTCTGCCTCTGCTGATACAAATGCAATAAATTTTCCTTTGGGGGCAACGTTGTGAGTGTACGAACAGCAAAACACATACCTGCCAGGACAACAGAAATTAGCATCCAATTAAAAGGTAAAACTGAAATCTGTAATTAATACGATATCAGATGCTCCGATGTCAAAAGATTACTTATTTAGATAAGTTTTGAAGATGACATGGTTGCGATTTTAGTTCTTCACTCAATCAGCAATTTCGTTAAATTTAGTAAATGTTGAAATCATGCTTTTTAGGCGAAGAGTACTGAAAGTGAGATACAAACCATATATATGATTGACATGGCTAGTTTTTTACCTTTGCTACTTTAATAGACTTTGAAATTTCCTTTTAAGAAGGTCTAAAGAATAGTCCAAAATGCAGAGCTCAGGTTAATTAACAATCTCTATATCAGCATACATATTCTTGATTTACTGTATGTGCATTGTAATGAATTGCACGCATTTAAGTGCATTTTTATATTCAAAGGACTGCATGAGAACTTACATGTCAGACTTCCGTCCCAACTGCTTCTGAGGTAGAATAATTTGCACTGAATGGGAATCACCAGTGTTGGGGATTGGGTGGCTCATGATGGCTATTGCCCTTGCAACCCTTCCAACCTTCCTCACCTGTTGAAATGGTTAATTTTTTTTTAAAGGATGCAATCTCCAATCAATAGAAAGTAAAATGATATTATCACCTTTCACCACTAATTTTATTTATTCTAACAAGGACATGGCTGAATACAATCATAAACTGATCAACAGAACCAGTATCATATTTTAGCATGGATATTACACTTTAAGAGAAATTTTTAGGACCAAACAATATTCCGTACACTTATCATCACCTGAATTGGTTACAAGTAGTTATGATGAAAATATTACCTTGTTCGGCAAGTATGACGGATCACAAACAACTTTTTTACACTTTGCAGTTTCACCTTCAGATGTTACCCCTATAACCTTTCCTTCCTCATTAAATTCTACCTGGAAGTCCAGCAAAATAGATGCGTTTTAAGAAAATGATTTAAAAAAAAAATCGAAGGAACAGAAGATAAATTTGCTGGGTCAGATTCTTTCCACGGTTTTGAAATACTAATAGTTGTCATAGAGGATCTACCTTGCATTCAGGTTTATTCAACATATATGTTCCACCATACACAGCACTAAGACGTGCAAATGCCTGAAAATAGAAATGAGTTTTCAAACTGTAAGCTAAAAAAACCCACATCTCCCCAAATAGGTAAACAGATGGATAACAAGATATGTATAGAAGGATACCTGGGGAAGCTCTCCTAAACCATACAAAGGATATATGTAAGGTGATCCTCCTTGAAAGCGTGCTAGAGACTCAGAATATAACTACAAGTAGGAAACACATGTATGATGATGGAGACAAGATAAGCTTTGAACAAAATGGAGCAGATGAATCATCAATTTGAGAAAGATCCATAGTAGGAAAGATGAAAAGATCCTGTAGACTTACCTTCATTCTCTTCACGGTGTCCAGTGCTGGCTGATCCAAATAGCGATCATCTCTATGAAGGGCAATAGCATGACCGATGAAGTCAACAGTGTCATCACTGAGGCCATATTTTCTGTTACAAGTCAACAAGAAAGGCAAGGAAACCTCAAAATATTTTCTTTGCCCATCAACACACCATTCTAATTTCTTTTTCATCAAAAGGATAAAGAAATCTATATAATATATGGTGAAGGATGTATATAAGTAACATGCAACAAAAATTTTACATGCTATAACATGAGTACACAAACAAAAATACCAAAGTTTGCAGTTAACTATGGTGCCAGTTCGACTTCAAAATGTTGCAGTCAAAATGCTTAAGCAGGGAATCAAGGCAATACAAACAGTTAGATCATAAATCTAGAAATGAAAACCCTGATAGTAGACACAAGAAGAAAACTAGAGTACACATACTCTATCAGTTCTCTGGTAGACACTCTTGTCAAGTCCATCCCCTCATGAGTTTTAGGATCACTCTCCTCATAATTTTGAACATAGATGAAAAACTTGCGTGCTCGACGCTTTTCAAACAAACCCATGAGTGGGGATTTCAAGGCCTCCACATCATTTGATGGCACCTTGTAAACCTATATGGAAACCATGGAAACAATTAATACACCAAAATAATAATCTAGAGAGAGAGAGAGAGAGGAAAAGAAATCCAAGTACAATGGATGATGTAAAGTAAAACACAAGCATACCTTTCCTTTATTAAAGACATAGCTTCCATCCACAGCTTTGAAATAGAGATACTTAGTGACATCAGTGTGTATGAGAACCCTCACCAATGTTCCATTTGCCATCATAAACTAGCTCCCCCCAAATATGAAGAAAAAACAAAACACGGATCACAGAAACTGAAATTGGTCAGCACATTTATCGAAATACCCAAAAATGGTCAAGGGTACATGTTAAACAAGTGTAAAAAAAAAAAAAAAGATGAAAATTGAAAATGACGAACCTTAGGGATCATATCAACATTGTAGTCTCTGCTTGAACCCAAATGCGCAGGGGGCTTGTCTTCTCCCCTGAACTTCTTCCATAGCTGAACAACACACACAAAAACATCATCTTTTTCCCTTCGATCACAGTTCACAAAAAAGATCTTATTTACATAAAATAAAAACAAACCTGATTAAGATTAAGGGAAGTGGATTCTCCTCCGTAATAGTCATTCCTATCCATATGAAGAACCTGGCGCAGCGAACACATCAACAACAGAATCATCAAAAACTACACAATTATGCATATCATAACAAGAAGTAACAGTGATCTGAAGTGAAGAAGTTGGATCTGAGGAAAGAAGAGACCTTGAGGCCATCGACAGAGAGAAGACCACTGAGGATGCATTCTTTGAGGCCAGTACCCAAAACGATCACATCGTACTCTTCATCCATCTTTCAATTTCGATTTGGATTCAATCAAAAAAAGCAAAGAAAGAAAGAAAGAAGCTTGCAAGTCAGAAGAGAGTTGAGAGAAGGTTGACACCAAATAAAAAGGGGGTTTAGGGTTTCCCTTTCTACCGGCTATGGCTCCGTGTAATTTTAATAGTAGTCCCATGGAACAAGGGATTGCAACAAAATCATTATTAATCAATCATCTTAAAATATGAATTAAAAAATAAAGAAAATAAAAACCTTAAAATAATACATATGTTTTAGTCAAATTTCTCTATCTTTATGGGTTTAAATTGGATTTAGTCTATACAATTTCTTTTAGTCTAGCACGTCAAACAATTTTCCTTTAATTTAATGATGATTGTATATTTTTGGAAGTTATTTTTACAACACGAATATGATGACATTGTCTAAAGATGGCAAAAGCTTTCCATCTTCTTATCATAATATTTTTTCAGGAAAATTCTACATCTTTGTCATTTTTTTATCCAAGCTATCAAAGTAACTTCAATCAGACGCGCCTCTCCAATTCTTTTACGTGTTTGTTAATACGTACCTCATATAACATAAACTTTGTTCTTTTCTCGCATTTTCGTTCTTCTTCTTCTCTGTTCGCACTCTTTTTATTCTTCTTCAATCTAGTAAAATTTGTCGTTCTCCTCTATTCGCGTTTTTCTTCTCTGCTCGCATTCTTCATTAGTGATCTGCATTGATTTTAACTTAATAAACTCCGTCATTCTTCTTCTTCTTCGATCTATACTTCTGAATAGAAACAATAAATGATTCAACTTCAAATCAGTTGAATGAGGTTATTACATTGAGACAACTAAAAAATAATTGCTGCATGCTATCACAATAATCTTAAACACTAAACAAAGTAAAAAGAGGCCACCGAACCGAACAACATTTATTTGGTGAATCAAAATCACAAAGGCCACTGAACCGAACAATGTTCATGTGGTGAATAAATGGTGATCAACTTTCAATCAACAATAATAGTATTTCTCTTCCTCTTCCTCCTTCTTTTTCTTCTTTCAAATTCGCGCACATAGGTTTTTCTTCTGCTTCTTCTTCTTCTTCTTTCGTTATAATCATCACCAACAACACCAACATTTTACTCGGTTAAGTGGAGTTGCTCATTTTGATTCACTTGATTGTTAATGTATTCAGTTGAGTCATTGTGCATGCAGAAATATTTTTCTTACTGATTAAATGTTTATCACATTTTATTCAGCACGTGATTGGTGTTCGGTTCAGTGGTGTTGGTCATTTCGGTTCACCTGATTGTTATGTGTTCAGTTGACTTCTTTTGCATGGAAAAATCATATTCTTGATGATTGAATGTTTATGATATTTTATTCAGCACATGAATGTTGTTCGGTTCACTGGAGTTGCTCATTTTGTTTTACTTGATTGTTAGTGTGTTTAATTGAGTCCTTGTGCATATAGAAATATTTTTCTTGATGATTAAATGTTTATGACGTTTTATTCAGCACATGAATGATGTTTGGTTCAGTAGAGTTGGCCATTTCGGTTCATTTCTATTATGCAAATGCAATCAAAATACGTCGATCTACTAAATGAAGTAAATCAATCCAGTAAACCTAAAATGCAACTAGGAGAAATGCTACATTGCAAGATTTCAAATGAAAGTAGTTTTTCACATACCTTTGTCAGTCTCTGTTGCTATTTTCGTTCGTTTTTGCTTATTTCTTGCAAAATCTTCTCGCGATTCTTCTCGAATAGTGGTTTTTACAAAGAACGTGACTAAAATTTGAGTGATTTTTAGAGAGATTCGAAGAGAATTAGCGGTTGTGTGTTAAGAAAAAAGTAACGTTTTTTCATAATGAGCGCGAATTAACGAAGGATTTTCGAGTGCGTTTTCGCTCGTCATTAATGCGCGTGACTCTATTTGGATTTGGGCCAACTTGGTTATATAGTTACATGGATGTGTAGCGCGTCCGATATTTTTTTTTATCTTTTATCCTATTATTAATATTAACAATAAAAATAATAGGAAGCCAACGAACTATAACTCAAACGACATAATCTTTTCATTCTTACATAAAAATCTTGGATTCGAGTCTCACTCCTAACTTAAAATAATAATAATAATAATAATAGAAACAAGACAATTACAACACAAATTTTGGTCTATCTCTCTTATACTTATTTTACTGAACACTTTATATTAGTATAAAATTATTTTATATTATTATCTCATAAAATAATTATATTTGTAAAGTTTTTAAATAATAAATAATTAAGTTAAATATTTTTATAATGTAAAAATATAAACTAATTTATTTTGTAAAAATATTTTACACTAATATGCATATAATTAAATTGTTTTAGTCTATTTTTTATTATAAAACTCCTTTTCATCAATGTTCAATTTATAACTAGTTTTTAAATTCACTATATCAATATTTTATATTACTAACCTAGCCATCACGGCTAGAATTCGAACCCGTGTGGATTTAATTTGAGACAAATACTTTTGTCTTTACATTATATGTCCCAGACACAACTATACTATACATAGGATCAAACCATAAAATTAAGACAATTATTATAAACTAACTATTTTTTAAATTAAATAAATAATGTATTTCTTTTGTACATTAATCATATAGAATCAAAACAGTTTACCACGAATAAAGCTGCTTGTTTTTTTAATGAGACAAAGTTATTTGTTAAAGATTTTAAATTTGGTCACTCTTGTCAAAGTCAGTCTATTATGGAGAGAATAACTTTGATTCCCTAATTGATTGATCGAACAATGGATGCAAAGAAGAAGAAATGGATCTGAGTTTTCTTAGCATGGTTGTCACCCCTATCATTCCCGCTTTAAAAACATAAATAAATAGACAAATACTTTCCTTGTGGCATCTACTCTGCTTCTTTACAGCCCATACCACATTATTAAACAGACTGTTTTTAGGATACACTACTATTTTTATCTATTAATATTCAAAACATCAATAAATTTATCTATGAAAAAATAAAATTAACTTTATATCTATAAAAATTAGCTTCTCTAGATAAAATTATAAAAATTGTAAAAAATATTAAAATTTTTAAATTTAATCTAATTTAACTCCGACTCTAATTCCATTCGATCCCTAACTCTTTCTCTGTTTCTTATTCTCAGAGGCGAATCTAAAAAAGTCTAAGGTGGCCATGATCCCCCCATTTTTTAAAAAAAGTAGTATTATTAGTTTATTATTATCTCAATATGTATAAATTATAATGTGTATTATAATATATTAATAGCAAATAAAAAAGAAGTTTAAAAAAATAAAAGCTTATAAATATATAAATAATTGAAAAGTTATTGAAATATATAGGTTTGAATTAATGTAAAAAATCAACAACTATAAAAAAAATTCTTATTTTGACTTTTTCTACGACAACAATAACAATTAAATAGACTTTTTAAACAGTAAAAATTATTAAAACAAGATAAAAAAACAAATTTTTAACAGATTATATGATTGTATATGTTAAAAAAGATAATGCTTCAAAATTTATTCTAGATAGTAAATTAATAATTTTACTTATATGAAATATCGCAGAACAAATTTAAAAATACCAAAACTTAAAGTATGCAGTTGAATGTTGATTTTTATATAATATACTTATTAATTTTGACCTATATACTATAAATTATAGAGAAAATTCCACTCCCCTTTCCTACAAGATGCTAAAATAACGCTCCCCTCCCCTCTATTTATAAAATGTACATTCTCCTTTCTTATAACTTTTAGAAAACCACATCTTTATTCTATTTTAAATTTTTTGTGTTAACTAAGGTTAACTTTATCCATATTTCAAGAAAAATAAATTATATTTTACAAAAATATCTTTAGCAAAAATTTTATTTTTTTGTCATTAAATTTTGCTTACTAAAATATCTTTTAATAAATTATTTTTTATTGATTAAATTGTATTTTTATCAAAATATTTAAAAAAAATAATAATTAAATTATTTTTTTCTAAGATATCCTTCAATAATTCTTTAATTATTAAATTATAATTTTACCAAAATTTTTGTTAACATTTTTTTTATATTTTACTATTAATTATTTTTCAATATGTATAATAATTAATATACATTGATCACAGAGCAACGTCTCTCCCTCTTTACTTAACCTTTCAGTTTTACTCCTAGTAAAACACTAAGTCACAGTATGTAACCAACTAGGTACAACACTTGTTAATTGGGGATTAGGGCAAATACCTCTGATTTGGGGTCAAATCAATTTCAATTAATTTAATTTCCACCTAGGCTAACAAATTAGTTAATTGAAAATTACAACTCAAATAAAACATGTTTTGTCAGCAAAATTCGGCCTCCAGGTCAGCATTGTCCTCATCGGAGCTTTGGTCCGGCAAGCACATGGACACGCTTGTCAGTTTTTAAAAAATTCTAGGTACCTTTTTGTCAATTACAATAGTGAGGTACCGAAATGTCAACGTTTTAATCTTTCGAGTACTGATTTGGTCATTACCTCTAGGTTATTAATGTCAAACTATCATGTACAGACATTGATATGGATATACGACACAATATGACACATAATATATAGATACATATTTTAAAATNATTAATATTAAAATATAATTTTTTTATTATTTTAACGTCTCTTTTTAATTATATAAAATATTTAAAATATTTTTGTTTTAATAAATAATAACATATATTATTTTTATATTCATTTTCAAGAATACAGGTTAAGAATAAGACTGAACACGCTGATATATGATGATATTTAAGTGTGTTCAAACAAATTTTTTTTTTATTTTTTTTATTAAGACAGTTAAATACAATAAACACATGTGTTGGAAGAATGCTGATAAATATGGTGTCAAAATATATCCATACACTATGACAACTCAATAAAATGTATGTGCAGTTGTGCTTTATAGGTATCAAATATAATACAGTACTAGATATTAAAAAATAATATTATCACTTCTATTCTAATAATATCACTTATTTTTTTATAAATGTATATAAATATATACGATACAAAAAAAAATATGCAAGAAATAACAATATAAAAATAGGAGTAATAACAGTATAATTTTGTTAGACATTGGTGATTTTATGTGTTGTTACTTGTTAGATTTACCTATGAACCGAAAACGAAAAGAAAAACAAAACTCCATTTCGGTCCGGTCGGTTCCGGTTCAATTTCTGGTTCGACAGATCAACGAACCGAAGCTGCTTGAATTCGATGCGAACATGGAACCCCAAAGCTGACGCTCTCTCTGTTCTTCTGTTCCCAAAAACTCCGATCTTTTTCTTTTCTTTTCCTTCACTGCTTCCCACTGACCAAACCCTAATAAATTGTCCGAACCAGATAGCGTAGCATCGGGATTTTTTGCCCGGAAAATTCTTGGTCTAGAAATCGATGGAGATTCACTACAGTAGCAGTTACTTCGAAAGGCGCCCCATAATCAGGTCCAATGCGCCAGCTGCTAAATGGGTTAAAGAATGGTACCATCACTCTCTTCTTCAATCCAATGTCCCTTTTGTTATTTATTTTCATTTAAAATAATTGTGTTTCTATGCTGCTTCTTTGAATTCATTTTTGGTGCTTATGTGTGCGATTCATTCGTGTTACTGTTCTGAGCGTGGTTTTTAGTGTGCTATACTGAGACTGATACTATTCATGTACGGAATTTGGTGTGGAGTGTGAACAAATAGTGGTTAATTGGAGAATGGAGAATGCAATTGTCTTTGTCTGAACAAATTGAAGTTGTATTTTATTTATTTATTGAGCAGGAAATTTGATATATCTAGGATCAAAAAGTAGTTTTCTTGAATAAGAAGTGGTTTCTTAGTTTGCAATTAATTCATATATTGCTTTCAGTTTGCATTTTATAGTCTTCTTTTTGTCATCAGTTGGACATGTATTACGCTAACGATCGGCGCAATGTTCCTGCCAGGGTTCCCCAAGATGTTGTAGCCACTGGGGGGAAATGCATGCTCTTAAGATGGGTTAGAGGTTAGTACTGTAACTTATGCTTCTATTCTATTTTTGTGTAGCTTCTAGAACTAGTATTCAACCTTTGTATAGATGTGACTGTTGCCTAACGATTCTCTTGTTTTACTTTGCTTAGAGGATGCCTTGAAGGCATTGCAGGAAAAGGAAAAAGAACCGGCTGTACCTGAACCGGAACCAGAGCCAACTACTGAAGTGCTTTTTCTTTGCAGCTATGAAGGATGTGGAAAGACGTTCATTGATGCCGGTGCATTGAGGAAACATTCTCACATTCATGGAGAGAGACAATTTGTTTGTCACTATGAGGGGTGCGGAAAGGTACTGATTTTGTTACTTGGGACACACACATGCATCTCTTGTATCTACATACTGTTCTATTGAGAAATTGTTTGTGTTTCAGAAATTTCTTGATAGCTCAAAGTTGAAAAGACATTTTCTCATTCACACAGGGGAGAGGGATTTTGTGTGTCCCCATGAAGGCTGTGGTAAGGTAATAATCTATCCATTGAAAGAGCTTGTTCTTATTTTTTTTGAGGACTTCTTTTTTCCCTGGTTGCTGTTACATGTACTGTTTTTAGTATGACAATTGTTGATGGATGACAAAACTTCTTCAGAGTCTGCATTACTCTTCACAATGGATAAAATTGTGTTTGTGTATGTGTCTTGATTAGTCATTTACTATTTCGTTCTCTGTTGAACTCCATTATTCTTTATCTTGAGATAACAAGCCTTTTTGTGAGTTTATGTGTATGCATGCAACATCTTTGTGACCAAATTTATTGATCTATATAGGCCTTCTCTCTGGATTTCAACTTAAGGTCTCACATGAAAACACATTCACAAGAGAACTATCATATCTGTCCGTACTCAGAATGCGGAAAGAGATATGCTCATGAATACAAGCTAAAGAATCACATTGCCTCTCACCATGAAAAGGTAGGGTAATCTTTTCTGTTTGTGACTGGTGCATATCTCTAATTCAAAAGTCCTGAAATATATCACCTTAGACAATCTTTTGGTTCACAATTTCGACTTACAGAATGCAGCACTGGAGGTGCCGAAGTATACTCCGCCTTTAGAGAGACAACCAAAAACTACTAAACATTCTGGCACAGCATATGGTTCTGCATCGTCAGATCGCCCCTATGCATGCCCTTATGAAGGATGTGAAAAAGCCTACATTCATGAATACAAGCTTAAACTCCATTTGAAGAGGGAACATCCTGGGCATATGTCTGATGAAAATGCAGAGCATGCTCAAGCTAATCTTGATAATGAAATGGATGAAGCAAGCGATCAAGATGCCTATGGTGGCAAACGGTCAAATGGTAAAATTCAGAAGCAAAGTAAGCTAAAACCAAACCTTAAGTTGCCTCCTTCCAAAATCACCAAACGCAAAGCACCGCCACCTACTCCTGCCACCATAGCCGTAACAAAGAAACCTTGGTCTGTGAATGTGAGAGAGGAGGCTTACAACGAAGAAGACAGCGAAGAAACAGAAGAGGAGGATCGCGACAATGTTGAAGATGGTTGGAGATATGCTGGCAACAATGACGACGATGATGAAGAAACAGAATATGAAGACTGAGATACTTGTGGCATCCTCTGCCACTATTTGAATATTTGTCTTTGTTTTGTTCTTCTACAAAATTTTTCCCTCATTTCATTTAGTTCACCAAAGGACAGTTTCATGTTATACAAGACTGTATTTGCTGTTGGAAAATTATAATTGTTAGGAAGAAGAATTATATTAGTTAATAAAACGTGAATTTTAACCAAAGTCTTTATTGTCATTCTTCTCAATAAGCCTATACATGACATACTCGTCAGCAACCAATGTAGTTTGTAAGTCAAAGAAATCCGACATTAAGTTAGAGTTTATCAGAATCTTAAGGAGAGCCTTGAGAACATTTTTAAGTTTAGGAGTTTTTCGGTCCGCTTTTAAAATTTACAATTTTGGTTCATTTGATAAGAATACTTTTAAAAAAAAATAAACTACTAAATATTTTCAATTGAGCAAACAAGTGAACAACCATTTTGTAGCATTATAAAATGGACTTCAAAAAAGGCAAATAACAAAATAATTTCCAAATATATATTATGTTGTTCTTTGGGCCCTTAGTGGGCCTGGCACTGTCCAAAAAAAAAATATTATGTTTTACAAACAGAACACATTTTTAATTTTTAATATTTATTTTAAGTTTTAACTATTTGCTTTGGAGGCGAAAAATGACTGTTTACTCCATTTTTAATCAAAACCCTCAGTTCTGAAGAAACCTAGTTTAGTTTGGGTGAAGGGAAGCTGGGGAGTTGAGTACTGGACTGTGCAGAGGACAAGCATGGCTTCTTCAGCATCGCCGGCGGCAACGGCATCATCGTCTCTGTCTGAGGAGGAAGTGACGCTGACAGTGAAGTGGAGCGGCAAGGAGTACACAGTCCGGGTTTGCGGTGACGACACCGTTGGGGAGCTGAAGCGGCGCATCTGCCAGCTCACCAACGTCCTCCCTATCCGGCAGAAGCTTCTTTACCCGAAGGTTGGTTCGAAGCTCAACGACGACAACCTCCTTCTCTCCACCCTCCCCCTTAAGTCCTCCTTCAAGATGACCATGATCGGGTGCGCCTCGCTCTCTCTCTCTCTCTCTCTCTCTAGGGTTTCCGATTTTCCCCTTCTCTCTCTCTCTGATTCCTCAAATGCAGGACCACCGAAGAGGACATTCTTGTTGATCCCGTGGAGGCTCCGGAGATTGTTGACGATTTCGAGCTTGGTCAGGAAGACGTTGTGGACATCAAGGACATGGAAGTCAACAAGCAGAAGCTCAGAAGACGCATCTCTAGCTTCAAGGTTACTACTCCTTTCCTCCATTCTCACTCTAATCTATTTTCTTGGAATGTGTTTTCTGATTATTTATTTTATGCATACACAATTACGTGAAGATTGAGCTTCAGAATCCGTGTCGGAAAGGAAAGAAGCTCCTGGTTCTTGACATTGATTACACCCTCTTCGATCATCGTTCCCCTGCTGAGAACCCTCGTCAACTCATGAGACCATGTATAACTATAACCTTCTTCTCTTTCTAAAATTATTCTTTTTCTTTTTGTTTCAATTTAGATTTGTCATTTTCTTATTCTGTTTCTTCTGCAGACCTTCATGAGTTCCTTACATCTGTTTATGCTGAATATGACATAATGATATGGTCTGCCACCAGGTCAATGTTCATTTGATGACAATTCTCTTCTCATGGAATGTGGTTACTATTTCATGGAATTGAATTATTTGCTCTTGCTGCAGCATGAAGTGGATTAACCTCAAGATGGGACAACTTGGGGTGCTGGACAATCCCAACTACAAGATCACGGCTCTTCTTGATCACTTGGCAATGATCACTGTTCAGTCCTCATCTCGGGGGGTCTTCGATTGCAAGCCACTAGGTTTGATCTGGGCTCAATTTCCCGAGGTATAGTACATACGAATTACAATGCTCCTTCCATTTACTCTATCATTTGATAAATAGAATTGTCTTAAACATTTTCATATCAATCAGGCAAATTAATAGTTTACTTTCATTCTGGGGAGAAATGGATATCCGGAAAAACAGTAAAAGACATGTAAAAGTGCAATAGACCCATGTATTGATTCAGTTGGAAATACACTATTGCTGCAATGTCATCTTCCTGAAAACTTTAAAAGATGTTTTATGTTGTTTCATGCTTTTGAGGATAGTAATGGATAAAATGTATGAAAGTACCTGTTTAATGTGCTGAATTATTGCAATCTATATCTGTTTTTCATTGTTTTTTTTTTTATTCTCAACCGTATTGCACTTGTCTCATTGGTGGGTTTTAATTTCATTTCAGTTCTACAATGCTTCAAATACTATCATGTTTGACGATCTCAGAAGAAATTTTGTGATGAACCCACAGAATGGTTTGATAATTAAACCATTCAGGAAGGCTCATGCTAATCGGGACAGTGATCAGGAGCTTGTGAAACTGACTCAATACTTGTTGGCCATTGCGGAGCTTGATGACTTGAGCCACCTTAATCATAATAATTGGGAGTTATTTGCAGAAGATAATACAAAAAGGCGCAGGCAAACATAAGTGACAACGGAATGCACTTACAGGAATGTGGTAAGCAAGATGCAGCTTCTAAACTATTCAAACTGCCATTTATAGACTGTTAAGCTAGATTATTTCAATTTTTCGTTCAAGTGGTTAGTTTAGGAAACGGTGAATGAAAGAAGATTCCTCGTAGCAGCCGTGTAGGGTTATCTAGGATGACTGATACTGCTTGAGCAATCTCTATGCACCAATTCCAGAACAGATTTTGAATTGATGCAAGAGAAAATGATGTTTCCATATTGGATATTGTGGCTATTTCTTAATATATATTGCTTCTTTTATATTGGATTATGGTTGCCATGGTCTGGCCATAATGCATGTTATGAAAAACTTGCAAAATCAGAATGAGGTACTTGTGAGATTCAATCTCTCCCTTGTGGCTTTTTATCTCATTCTGTCTTATGTTTACGTTATATCATTACCGAAAATGGTGTTTGTTAGTAATCCACATCCAAGTAGGAAAACTTGTGTCAACAGCAATATTGTCTAGATGAGCAAAGGAAGCATGTAGGAAAATTTTCATGTAAATAAATTAAATTGAAGTAGATGTTATAGTCATATATGCTTTGGCGATGACGAAAATTTAAAACTTCTTAATAAAAAAATAATTAGTGGTTATATCAACGCTCGTTTTATATAAAATTGAATGCAAGTCTAGATTGTACTTAAAATTAAACAATGAAGAATCAAGAAGGAAATGATGTGTTGATAGCTTTATCCATTTTCTTCTCTTTTGTTTACGAGGATCTCTTTTCCTCTAATATTCTTGTACCATTCTTCTTCCCATCTTATGATCTTAATAATAAATTAATAATCTATTAAGAGAAAGAAAAAAACTGTTAAACCATCATCATCTGTCTTGACCCAAAAAATAGCAGAAAGAAAAAGAACTGTCACCATCGGCAATGTCATTAAGTCAAGCAATGTTCATACTGTATAAATAAAACACCAATCTACAAACTGCTTTTGAATACCCGAGAGAAAAACTTACCAATTTTAATCATGATTAATACTAGACTCGGTAAAAAGTTTCGATCCATTCAATATATACAATTTTGTGTACTAAAATTGCTTGTACATCATCATTTGCTTACAATTTACAATTTTCAAAGCATTGCCTAAATTCCACATTGTGAAATAAAAAATGTAAAAATGGAAAAGTGCCCTTCTCCAACATCTCAATGCATCAAGCAAGATATGTTGAAAAATCATAAATATCAATAAGATCATATTACACAACATTAGCTTAACATAATCCATACAAATAATGCACAATCAAACAGCAAGGAGATATCAGCTATTTGCTATTTGCACTAGGCTAAATTCCACAGCAGTGGAGATTTTATAAGAGGGGAGCATACAGTTACACAATTATCACTGAAAATATAGTGAAGGTGATAGATTTGAAACTGTTGCGTTACCACCTCTGGCAGGTGTAAACCTGACCGAAACTAAGATTTTGGTGATGACCACTAGGCACAGATTAAATGGGAATAATTTAAACAAGCGAGAAAAAGGGAAGACCAAGAGAACTTAAATCTGCAAAGCGGGCAGAGAGAAGGCATATGCTGTGTAAAATCTCTGCACAATCCCGCACCAATAAGGGGATGATTCTGTTGCATGTGTGCAACACCTTTTGAATCTAGGCAAAACAGAACAAAGCTGCAGCCACTGCAAATTTAAATTCTAAGCACACCAGTTGCAGGGTCATGCCCTGAGCCGCTGTCCTTGTGTTTGAGAGAAAGGTTTGTAAACTGAGACTCAAGGTCTCTGCTGTTGGTGCGTCTGTGACTAGCAGACGGTTGTTGTTGTGGCTGGTGTGAGAGCTGTTGCTGCTGCTGATACAGTGCGCGTAATCTTCCAATCTCTCTTTCCAGCACTTCCTGCTCCACTGAATTTCACATTGCACAAGCATTAGTGTCCCAAACAAATACCTTTTATATTTGGTGTAACTGAATACAAATAAACTTGTATGCTGTACAGCAAAAACTTGGATATAACGTGTGTGTGAAATGTGCAACTAACAAGGATTCCTCTAACAGGGAGATGTAAGCAATAAGTGCAACTCCCAGAAATGCACAGTACCCAGGTAGAAGTTAAAGTAGTACCATTACTTGAAAATTGAAACGGTCAATTCTCATGTTATGGAAACTTACAGTATTTGATAAGCTGCTCCTGCGCTGTACTTTCTAAACGATGCTTGAGTGCTTTATTCTCCATACTCAGTATAAGATTCTGCTGGTTGAGAAATTCCAGTTCAGCTGATATTTCACACCCTTCTGCCTATGTATTGACATATAAAGAACCAGAATCAGAACTCTCAAATTTTCCAGGGTGTATATAAAATGCATTAAAAAAAATAAACCAAAAAAAAATGTCAAACAGCATTCACGAGAAATATTGCCATATGCTGAAGCTTACCTGTAGAGCTTGTACATTTCTTTCCAGCTCAGCTATATATTGAAGTTTACGAACCCGTGAACGCTGAGCAAATTGCCTGCAATTTAACAGAAACAGCGCAAGAATTAAACTGTAAATTCACCAATAGCAAAATCAAGTAATAGGCACAGAATCGGATATAGAGAAAATAATTACATACTGTTTGGCACGTTTTGTATCTGTTTCAGAAGCAGACGACTTTGCATGTGAACCATCCTTTTTCTCAGAAGATGATTTTGAATCCTGTATGCCAGATTCCGCTGCATCATGGTTTTCATTAGCAGTTGACGGAAGCCCCTCTGCTTCATGTGGTGGGGGGCATAGTGATCCCGAACCCTGGAAAGCAACACTGTCTTTGCCAGAGAGAACACCAGCTGGATGATTTGTAATATTTGAAAATGAGTCCCATGATCTAATGTTCTGTTTTGCTGAATTCATCTCAGCATGCATGAGTATATGATGAGCATCTTTGTTATGATCAAAGTCTTGAGATGACCAAGATGGGAAAGATAATAAGTTCTTATATTTATATTCATCCTGATCTCCATAAGTGATGTTAGACATATTGTGTGTGTCTACGTATGCAAAAGAATCACTCGATGAGCGCCGATGGACGCCTCTTCGAACTGGTGTCTCTGGCTCATTAAGGAGATCATCAAGCCATGAAGGTTGCTCCTCTATGACAAGACTCTCAGATGAAGTACGATGGTGCTGTATGTTTCCTTCTCTAGGTTTCTGACCAGAACCAACCGCAAGATTTGGGATATAATCAGCATATGCTTGAGAAGCACTAGGAAATGGGATTTTAGGAGGAAGCAGGGCATGTTTTCCAGGATACATCAAATTCCTATAATTCGATGAGCCTTTTGAATTTGCCATAGAAGCAGAACCAACACCTGTCAAATAACATGCTTTGAATTACCAGTGAATGTAACCAATATGTTAAAGAACCAATACAATAGAGACATTATGGAATAATATTCCAATGGAAATTTAAACAAGCCTGATTCAAATACGATCTCCTGTTTTCACCGAATGATCTAATATACTTACAAAAAATAGTTAAAAATTCCATTTTTACTCAGCATAAAGGTCCTACAGCACTTTAAGTATGCCTGTAAAGGCTTACGAAATTTTATAGTTGGTGCAAAAGGATCATCTCAGCTCCCCTATAATCTTCAAATACTAGTGCACCAAGGAACTCCCATCACATGTAGCCAGGCAGTTTCGGAACAAAATAACAATAATAACGTATTTTGCCAATCTTATGAATTTTGAATGAGTAAAAATAGATACTTTATTAAGAAAAATTCTTGTGTTAAGCGACAATTAAAAATCCCATAGCTCCACAAAGTGTATATTTCCTAAGATGAAGTTCTGAAAAGAAGAAGGTCCAATCATCCTGCTACGAAACCTTGAAAAACAACAGTTCGCTAATGGAACAGAGAAGTTTTTGGGAAGAAGAATTTTCCTTGAAAAATGCATAGATTGATTAAAATAAATGGGAGATACTCTTCTGTTCTATTTGAGCAATTAGCTGAAATTCCTGTTTTATCCTCGCAGGACCCAGATGAGAAAAAATTCAAACATAGAAACTTTAATTTGCTTCCTTTCTTGTACAAACTCAACGAAACATGCATATGCATGCATTCAGAAAATACGAAACTCCCACAAAAAAGAGGGAAAACAGAGTTCATCGAAATGAAAATGCTGCAATGTACGACAGATTCTGGCACCTAAGAGCCAATGGTTCCAAGCTGATTGAACGAATTGAGATTGGAAATGGAGATGGATTCGTCTGGTATGCAAACAATGGACCAATAATTCGCTTAAGCTCGGAAGAAAAAAAAAAATCTGAACCAAAAACTCGAAGCAGAAGGAACAAATGGAAAGAAGGGGGAAAAATATCTGACCTTTGGTGACTGAAGATTCGAGATCCCAAAAATGCAATGCTAAAAGGGGGGGCTTGAAATCCAAGCAAAGTTTTTCTCTTTCTCTTTCCTGGTCTCTAGGGTTCGTTTATTTTTCTTCAAACTACCTTTGTATTTCTCTCTCTTCTTTCTATATCCCAATTCCTACGAATACGATTATGTGTCTCTCTCTCTTCTATATATCTCTGTCTTCTCGTTCAAGCTGGGGCTCCATTTGTGAGCCCTTGTTGACAAGTAATGCTGTTCCTTCAATTTTTTCTCATTTCTCATTTTCACCCCTACAAATCTTACTTATTTCAAAATGAGTAAAAATTTTATATAAATTTAATTTTGATCAAATGTCACTCTAAAAAATTCATATGTAAATTTAATTAAATGATAATACACCATTTTTTTATATTGTTGATATATTAAAAAATAAATTCTTTATATTTTTTTAGATAGTGTGTATAGTTATTTAGTTTGAGATAATAGTGTCTCTAAAATACACAGGATAATTTTTGACAAAAAAATACTTGTGATTTTAAAAAAAAATAAAATTTAGTCTAGGAAAAAATATTTTAATTGTGTTTCCTTAAATATGTCACGAGATATAATGTTTATCCGAATCAAATTAACTAGAGTGGATAAATTGATCTTAAAAATGTAACAAAGAAAATTGATAGTTTTATTTATCTTTGAGTCAATACTAACTTAGCATATTTAGTCGCAATAACGTTGAAGGATAAAACTTTAATGACAAAAAAAAAGAAAAGATTTTATTTTTACAAAATTCGGCCTATTTAATTATATTGCAAATTTTAGTTTGGTCTTTATATTTAAGCATTCACCATCTTTATTTGTTTAAGTTCTTATAGTTATCTTGTCTAATTTATAGGTCTTACGAAAAAAAAAGAGATTTATTTTAAGTCTCTAAAGAATTATTACAGTTTAACATTCTTGAAACTAAATTATCATATTATTTCAAGGATTAAACCAAATACATTTTGAAAAACCTTGAGTCTATATCAAAATATGCTTTTTATAATGATAAAAATAAAATATTTTTGAAATGTTTAGGCTAAAATCAAAATTCAATATTTGCCTTAAAAAAACATATCTATTAGACCTTTCTTCTACTTTGAAATCCTTATCATTGCATGCATGTATATGCTTATATCCTATGCTTAAATTCTCAACTGTTAGATCAACAAATTAAATCCATATTGATTAATTTCGCAATAACTGAAATGTCTTGTTGATGCCATATTGGCCTTCTCATTGCAAAATGAATCTCTTATATATGCTGTCTTTTCTAGGAACACAAACCTTAGAGCCATTTGATCCATTGTAAGTGCCGTTGTGAAATAAAAGAACAATTAACAATGCTCAAATCCAGATTGAACAGTTCTTAGGATCTTGCCCATACATATAGGAAATGTCAAAAACCAATATGTAACATGCTACACGTCAACCAATAAATCATTACATAAATTTTGAAATTAAAACCAAACAATAGCTTAAAACGAAGCATGTGTATGATCCAATTAGTTTGTACTTTGTACCACCATTTTGCATAGGCAAAAATAAGTATGAGAGAGCAATATCCTAGGTGTAGATATGTTTCCAATAAAGATAGCAGGTCAGCATGTGTTCCATTTATATCATATAGTAATGGGCACCGAAGATTCATACTAAATACACCAGAAATTAAAGCTCTAGTGGCTATACTATAATAAATTAATGCAATGGTCAATGTCAAGTTGTCAGCTTTAGCTGAATTCCTAAATTGCTGAATACTTTCATTTAGTTTCTATAAATATATGGTTTTCAAAGTTGGACGTTGACATGGTCTTCTGTGTTATCAATGTACTTCCTTACCTCTAAATCAATAGCCAATAAGAATCAAGAAAAATACCAATTCACATAATTTGGTGGTACACTTGTTTGAATCCAAAGTTTGCTGACACTACAACAATTCAATGTACATGCATCACTATGGCCAACAAGTTGGTTAACTAAACGAGTTTCCTTCACCTAAAATTTTGAATTAAAACAGTGACCAAGAAGAATTGCAGTCCCTATTGAAGGCTATAAATAATTTCTGAAAACTTGTAAGGAACTAATATTGTGCAGATCGAGTCATGCATGTAAATAAATTTTGTTTATGAATTTTGTCATCTAGAAGCATGAGAGGATAGTATAAATTGAAATGTGACTGATAATAGAATCAAAATAACGCATGACAGTTTCAGTTTTCAAATTTGGACAATGGCATGACTTAACTAGAATCTGGCCACAAGAAAATACCTATCTAACACTGATCAATATATGACCCTTACAGACAATATTTTGTTAGGAGCTGTATCTAACTGAATAAATGATGCCTCAAGCAACATCTCAATATCCTTTACATCATTATCATTCTAATTCTAACTAAAATTTAAAACATTCTTGAAATTTCAAGTATAAGTAGTGAAACCACACATTAATTAATAATAGATTGGGTGAGTATATAATATGGAGAATTCAATATGATATCATTGGTTTTTTTTTTTTTTTTAATTGTATCCATTGATATTGTTCAGGCACTGATAGTGGTTATGGTTTATTCTTTCTGGTGTTCTGTGACAGAAAGAAGCAGCGGAGCATATTTGATGTCTTTCAACCAAAAAAGACACCAAAAATAGAATATTGATATTAAAAGGACAGTTGACTCAACCTCGTAAGTTGCATGCATGATATACTGAGCTACTAAACACGTTTTGAGGTTATTTTCTAGACCAGTAAACAAACTTGTGACAAATTGAGATAATTATAAATTCCACAGTACAGGTAATCCAGGCTATGTTCGCATCTATAATCACTGATTGCTGAGATTAGTATAGTCAATTGTAATGACAAACCAACGGTCAATATCAATTTACACTTATGTTCCTAGCAACTTTTTCCATCTTGCATATGCCAGTATAAGCAGGAAAATGAAGAAGCAACCAGCACAAGTGCTCAAAACAAAGGGCCAAAATATTCCATTTACGTGATATAGTGAACAAGGAATGTTCATACCAAATGAACCGGCAATCCCAGTCTCAATAACAATCGCAAATGATGCAATTGTCAATGTCAACTGCAGCTGAATAAGTTCGTTTCTGTGATTATCAAGTTGGATGTTGACATAGTCTTCTGTATCATCAATATACTCCCTAACCTGCAAATCAGGACTTTATCACTTCACAAGAATGATATCATGAAAAAACATTTTCCAGAATTCAATATGCTTCACTTGACATCTTGGATGAAGAGATATGATTTAATAGAATTTGGTAATAGGTACACTTACAGACAATATCTTGTTACGAGTTCCATCCAACTGCATAAAATATGCTTCAAGCAACATTTCCAGATCCTCCACGTCATTATCATCCCCCAAGTTACTAGTTACCAGACTTCCACTTCTGGTAGAACCAAGTCGACGAGTACTAGAAAGGTTGTTCAAGGTTGTGGCCCCCACATGAGCATCAAGTTGCTGATTCTGCAACCACTTCCTTGTCAAATATAGTTGCGCCATGTCTTCGTTGTCATCTAACAGATGTTCAATTTCATCCCGTACCTGTAAAATTGGGCCATAAAATTCCTAAGAATGATATAGGTATACGACTTGGTTGATGGAAATCATCATTGGATAAAACTACTGCCTATCATGGAGAGTTCTAGGTTCAGGCAACATTGGAAATGTGAAAATAAGCATAGAGACAACTCTAACAACAAATGAAGAAGGAAAAAGAAACAAAGGGATAACAACAGGAGCAACAAATGGGAGAAGATTATGGTAATCATGCATTGTACCTTCTGCACCCGTGCCAGCAAACGCGTAAGATTGCTCTTCAAACTTCGCACATGTTCAAGATTCTTGGTACTAACATTTCTAGCCAAATCATCTAATACAGGGTAAGCACCTCTCTCAAGGTCTGCCACACTTGAGTCCAGAGAGGTACACACAACTTCTAAAGCAATCTCCAAAACCTGAAACTCAAATGGAAGCTCAGATTGCAACCCTTCAGCAGACTCTGGCACAGGCAACCACTGTCTGCCGGTCGGAACCTGCATTTCACTTTCTTGTTCACCAGCAGGCCCACGAAGTTGAGGTTGAGTTTTATGTGGAATTTGTTGCCTGAGTTGTTCAACGAACGGAAGAACTTCCTGGCGTAGAGGATCAAGCAATAGCACGTCTTCAGCTGTGACTATAGCCTTTATAAACTCCAAATTAACCACCATAGCTTTCTCTCTAGCTGCAGAGAACAGGGAAGTAAGCAACTAATTTCCTCATAGTTGAACGCTACATAGGTGAATCAAACCTATTCTGAACAACAAGGTTTAACAAAATCATTATCCTAATTCACCAAACCTATTCGTATAGCAGGCAATGAATCATAGCGTCAAGCGTGTAAGATGGCAAATGATCAAAGTGAAATCTTTCAATACGAAGACCAAACAAAATTTCAAGATCCAAACGTTCCATAAGAAGTCAAAACAATCACAGAAACCCTAAAAGCCAGATAAAATGAAGAAAACCGAAATTACCAAGAATATTGGAGGATTGGGAGAAGACAGGGCCCAAGATCCTGAGGTCCCGGGTAGGAATTGCGGCGTGGCGGATGATGGCGTTCTTATCAAGCTCAACCAGCTCCGACCCCCCCGATCGATCAAACCGCATCCACAGCCTCGCTCCGCTGGCCTTCTTCTTGACCTTCGTCATCGCGATGGCACCGCCGCCGCCGCCGC
This sequence comes from Arachis duranensis, assembly GCF_000817695.3. NCBI lineage: Eukaryota > Viridiplantae > Streptophyta > Magnoliopsida > Fabales > Fabaceae > Arachis > Arachis duranensis. Next base: position 128,640,985 of record NC_029774.3, read on the forward strand.
CAGAGATCATTGCGTTACTGGCGTTGTCAGCGGGCGACAGGAGATTCGGGCGGGACGATGATCTTCCTGTGGCGGCGGCGGGAGCCGGAGCCGGAACGGCGAAAGGAGAAGGGGCCCTTGCCCATGGTTGAATCCTGATTAGTAACAGCTAATAAGAGTGATTAAGTGATAATTAAATAATAATAATAATAATCAGAATTCTTGGGAGAGTAGGCCTGACACACACAACACATCACATCATATCATCGTTTTCTCAAACACCTAATTTGTTTGTATAAGGCCTCAGCAGCAGCCTGCAGCTTTGTAACAGATGACACTACCACCCTTCCAATTTTGACATAACTTGACTAGAATTTCCCCACAATAAATAATAATAATAATAATAATAATAATAATTAGTTTTTTTTTTGAAAAATCTAAAAAATGGTTTTCGATTAAAATCAGTTTTTCAGTTTTTATTAACTATATAGAATTATTTTTTTAAATAAAAAACAAACGCATCCATAAAATTTTTATATTTTTCAAGTAGTTTCTTAAAATTTCCTTTTCTTACAAAAATTATAACACTGTTTATTTGATAAATCAAATTGAAAATATTTTTCAATAAGTAAAAGCAACAAAATTATATTTGGTAAAATAATTTTAAAAATTTAAAATGACCATAATAAATATAGAGAAATAATTTTGATTGTGAATAAAATTTGGCATCAATAATTTAATTAAGGATAAATCTAAATATTTATTAATGTTTAAAATTTTATTAGACTTTTTTAGTTTTGATAAAATAAAATAATTTTTTTAAAAAATAAATGCTTTAAGAAATATTTCTAACTTTTTGAAATTATAAGTACAAACATATGATTTTGATTTATCAAATACAAAGTGAAAGTGATTGTATTTTCAAAAAAAAAAAATACAAATACCTCTCCAACAAGTAAAACTTACCTTGGTTTAAGATTTTAACAACAAGGGATTTTTAGACTTGCAATTATGCGTTGTCACTAATCCATTGATTTAGGTTAGCGAAAAAACTCAAAAAGTAGTGCTGCGGTATTTATAATTATTGATTTATTGTTAATATAAGTTGAGTCAACCTCGTAAGTAGAATGAATCTAAGACAGCATGAAAACTCTCTTGTAAATTACTTAATTTCTGAGATAAGATGTGTTATCCTTGTTCGGACTCCATCTTTTTTTCTTTGATCTTGGTTCTTGGATGTGATCTGTCTCAGCTTTTGCATTTAAAATTCTACCCTTCTAATTGTATGATACATTTTTTTTAAAGCAAAAATATGTATAAATTTACGTAGAATCGCGAGCCCGAAAATTAAAACGGTTAACCAGAAAAAGAAAAAAAAAAAAAAACTATCAACAGAGATGCAAACTTGAAAAATAATACCATATAGTTCTTTGAAGATCCATATACTGAGCTACTAACTTTCACATAGATTGTATTATCCAAAAAATCTTCACATTGTGTGGTTATATAAACTGATAATAACAAGAAACATATTTATTTGACCCCATAAATTTGGCAAGTGAGAAATTACAATGACTATCACCTATACCAGTATACAGTACAGTGTCAATCAATGTTGGAAAGTTTGGAACATCCGAAAACACCAACTAACCAAACTTGTATCAAATGAAATTACAAACTTCACAAGGCAATTATATTGTACCTCATATCATTGATTGCTGAGATTCGTATAGCCAATTGTAACAACAAACCAACGATGGGTATCAAATTTACAATTATGGCCCAAGCAATTTTATGGATCTTGCATATGCCATTATAAGCAAGAAAAGGATTAATGAACCAGCATTTGTGGTCCAAACAAAGGGCCAAAATAGTCCTTGTACTTCATATAGTGAACAAGGAATGTTCATACCAAATGTACCGGCCAACAAATTTTCAATAGAAATTGCAAATGAGGCAATGATCAATGTCAATTGCAGCTGAATAAGTTCGTTTCTGTGATTATCAAGTTGGATGTTGACATAGTCTTCTGTATCATCGATATACTCCCTAACCTACAAATTAGAACACATGTGCAACAGTGCAAGCTTCTTAAAATAATAATTAACTGACATTTCAACAATTTAATGTTTCACTCATGATCTTGGTCCATGATCCATCAACATAAAATTGCTTCCTCCTTTCACGCCATTGGTGATGAAGATAACAGCATTATTTCTACTTATTTAATAGAAACAAGAAATGGAAATCAGCTAGACAATAGCATATTTCCTAAATTCTGAATTAAGACAAATTTGAAAGCTACCAATACCACTTTCCGGTATGCATTGTCTCTCATAGTAGGGTAACAAAAATTTGATGTCCCCTAATGAGGGCTAAATCTAATTAGTTTCTAAAAAGGCTTGTAAATTGAAACTAAAATAAAATAAGATACTGTCCATCCTCATCACAAGAGAAAATAAAATGATCGCCATATTATTACTAACTACATTAAGGATGATAAGTGTTTGTCTATACTAAGTCATACATATAGAATATATGAATGTGAAAATTTATCATCAAAAAGTGCCTAACCATATAATCCAAATCAGATAGTATCATAGAATCAAAATATAGAATGGCAGTTTCAAATAGAATTTGTTTATAGGAACACTTACCGACAATATCTTGTTGCGACTTCCATCCAACTGCATAAAATATGCCTCAAGTAACATCTCCAAATCCTCCACGTCATTCTCTTCTCCAAAGGTGAAGTTTACCAGACTTCCACTTCTTTTAGAACCAATTTGACGGATACTAGCAGGGTGGTTTGAGGGTGTGGCCCCAACATGAGCATCAAGTTGCTGATTCTGCAGCCACTTCCTTGTCAAATATAGTTGCGCCATGTCTTCATTGTCATCTAACAGATGTTCAATTTCATCTCGTACCTGTAAAATTTCATGGAGAATCCTTGGTTCTGGCAGCACTAGAAATGTGAAGATAAGCAGAATATGGTGCAGTGCATTGTACCTTCTGCACTTGTGCCAACAAACGAGTAACATTGCTCTTCAAACTTCGCACATGTTCAAGATTCTTGGTACTAACATTTCTGGCCAAATCATCTAATACAGGGTAAGCATCTCTCTCGAGGTCTTCCACACTTGATTCCAGGGAGGTACACACAACTTCTAAAGCAATCTCCAAAACCTGAAACTCAAATGGAAGCTCAGATTGCAACCCTTCAGTAGACTCTGGCACTGGCAACCATTGTCTGCCATCCGAAACCTGCATTTCGCTTTCTTGTTCACCTGCAGGCCCACTAAGTTTAGGTTGATATTTATGTCGAAGTTGTTGCCTGAGATGTTCAACAAATGGAAGAACCTCGCGGCGTAGAGGATCAAGCAATAGCACGTCTTCAGCTGTGACTATAGCCTTTATAAACTCCAAATTAACAACCATTGCTTTCTCTCTAGCTGCAGAGAAGAAAAATACATGTTAATATGTTATTCCATTCTTCATCACCAACATAATAACTTCAAATGCGAGTTAACCATTGTACTCTACAATTCTGAAAAGATTTGAATAACAACAGAGAACAGGTAAGCATCAGTATGTTACTTGCGGTTGAAGAATTCATAGTTCAATGTTCCTCTTATATTCTTCACAACAAGGTTTCATAAAATTATATTATACCTAACCTTACAATGCAGCAGCCAATGAATCATAGCGTAAGGGTGCATAAAAAGTGGCAAATGATCAAACACATGGAGAGAAATGTACAAGGCATAATGCGAATTTCAATTTTTTAATTGCAATAAAGTAAATTGGTTCCATCAAAACAACTACAGAAACCATAAATCGAAAATTACCAAGAATATGGGAGGACTGGGAGAAAACAGGGCCCAAGATTCTGAGATCTCTGGCGGGAATTGCGGCATGGCGGATGATGGCGTTTTTGTCAAGTTCCACCAGCTCCGTCCGCCCTGTCCGGTCAAACCGCATCCACAGCCTCGCCCCGCCAGCCTTCTTCTTGACCTTCGTGATGGAAATGGCACCGCCACCGGCGATCATGGCGCTGCCGAGCGGCGACAAATGCGGCGGAGGAGGAGACTCGGACGGAATGACGATCTTCCTCTGACGGCGGCGAGAGGCGGAGCGGCGAAAGAAGAAGGGGCCCTTGCCCATGGTTGAAAATTGGTTAAAAAATAATAATAGTAATTAATTGATAATTGAATAATAATTATAATTCATCGAATCGATCATCATCATCGTCATCATCATCATTATCTTCATTTGAATCATCCGATAAGCTGAATGAGAGGTGTGATGTGCGTCTTGAAGCTCAAACAGCTAAATTGGTTGGTTAGTTAGTTAATTAGTAAAATGGCGCTAAAACGGAAACAGACTTGCTTGTTGATTTATTATTCATTTTCTTTCTTTGAGGAAAAGACAAATAGATTTATGTTTTAATTTAAAAATATATAATTTTTTTTTAATTTAAAAATATTTTTTATTTTTTAAAATAGA
>NC_029774.3:128646070-128646858 GCF_000817695.3 Arachis duranensis
GACTTACGCTAAAGAAGTCGGACATGAGATTAGCTGGCAGATAAACGCTCATTCAAATGAGTAACCGCCCCTAAAATCTCTCTACCCGCTTCATCAAGCCATATCTTAACCTCCCTAAGATAAAGGGACGGTTAACACCCAAAAGATACGGCACTACTCCAACAGTGGTTATTGGCTCACCACTATAAATACACTAACACCCCTCAGGTATCTCTAAGCCCAATACTCTCTAGACCTACTCACACTCTTGCTAACTTAGGCATCGGAGTGTCTTTGCAGGTACCACCCCCTCTCCTCGTACAAACAAGTCGGACGGAGTCACCCGAGTTGCACATTCATTCGGAAATCTCCTCCTCCACACCTTTGGGCCAACCTACGCCATCTACTCTATTAATCTCCGGTTACCCAACGTAACATTAGCGCCGTTGCCGGGGACCTGAGAGATCATCCATCGATGGCGGACAGATCCCACGAAGAAGGCCATGTGGAGACAGATTCTGAACAAGAGAATCTGGACACAGGCAATAACGATGTGGACCTCGCCCTCCACCAGGAAGTTGACAATTAGCATAGAGAAGGCACCTCCAGAGTAAAGAACCCAAAGGTAAATTCCTCAGAAGGGCGCGAATCAGAAAAAGGAGGACCATCCCATGTAACTGAACTCATGGGGTTAGTCCACAGCCGCCTGGAACAGTTAGAACAAGAGCGGGAGCGGCAAAAGGAAACTGAAAAGTACCTAAAAGAGGAGATGGAACGGCGAAAAGAGTTAGAAAGAAAACTCTTAAAGT
>NC_029774.3:128647604-128650786 GCF_000817695.3 Arachis duranensis
CCGTTTCTCTAAGTGATGTACAAGAAAGAGCTGAAAAGTACATCAATATGGAGGAAAATGCCAAATTGAGAGACCTGAGTTAGCGACCTGGACCCCCTCCCTCAACTAAAGAGAGGGAAAGGGAAGCTAAAAAAAAGGAAGAACTCGGTCTCGAGAGGCCAAGGAAATATCACTCTTATACTCCCCTAAAAGTTTCCATAGTGGATGTATACAGAGAGATTTGCAACATTGAAAGATTGCCACCCCCTAGACCCATTAAGAATAAAAAAGGGGGGAGCCGCAGCGATTACTGCGAGTACTATAAAATATATGGTCACTCCACAAACGACTGCTACGACCTCAAGAATGTGATAGAAAAGCTGGCTAGAGAAGGTCGGCTTGATAGATATCTCATAGAAAGGTCGGACAGTCATGGAAAGAGAAAGCGAGATGATAGGGATAGAAGAGACCCACCACCGTAGACCCCAGAGAGACATATCCATATGATCTCAGGAGGATTTGCGGGAGGGGGACTCACCAAATCCTCTCGCAAAAGACATCTCAAAAGAGTCTACCAGGTCGGGGAAGAGTCACCCGACCTTCCTACCATTTCATTCACAAAAGAAGATGGGCAAGGAATAATCCATGGACACGATGATCCAGTGGTAATAACTATGATCCTAGCAAATGCCCATCTCCACAGAACCCTAGTAGACCAAGGAAGCTCGGCGGACATTCTTTTCAAGCCTGCTTTCGACAAGCTAGGGTTAGATGAGAAAGAGTTAAGAGCCTACCCCGACACCCTATACGGATTAGGGGACACGCCAATAAAACCACTGCTAAAAGCTTACCCGGACACCTTGTATGGGCTAGGAGATATGCCAATTTGGCCATTGGGATACATCCCCCTCCACACGACCTTCGGAAAGGGAAAAAATTCTAAAACTCTGAGCATCGACTTTATCATCATCGATGTCGGATCGGCGTATAATGCCTTGATCGGCAGGACTACGCTAAATTGGCTCGGAGCGATGGTGTCAACCCCTCACCTTTGCATGAAATTTCCAACACCTAAGGATATAGCGACAATACGGGGAGATCAAAAGTTGGCAAGAAAATGCTACAACGAAAGCCTAAATCTGAGAGGAAAGGGCAAAGAAGTTCACACAATAGAACTCGGCGGCGCAAGGGCCAGAGAAGAGCTGCGACCACAACCGGGAGGAAGAACCGAGGAGATACAGGTCGGTAACGAGGAAGGAAAAAACACTTATATAGGAGCCAACCTAGGGGAAACTCTAAAACAAGGGCTGGCTGAACTCCTAAAAGATAATTCCGACCTCTTCGCCTGAAAGGCCTCTGACATGCCTGGGATTGACCCCGAGCTCATGTCCCACAAGCTCTCGGTTTATCCAGGGTCTCGACCCGTACAACAAAGAAGACGCAAGCTCGGCCCAGAACGAGCCCTAATAGTAGAAGAGCAAGTACAGGCGCTCCTGGAAGCGGGCTTTATCAGAGAGTTCAAGTACCCAACATGGCTAGCCAATGTAGTGCTAGTCAAAAAACAGAATGGCAAATGGAGAATGTGTGTCGACTATACCGACTTAAATAAGGCATGTCCCAAGGACCCTTATCCCTTGCCAAGTATTGATACCCTAGTGGATTCCAGCTCGGGGTACCAGTACTTGTCGTTCATGGACGCCTACTCGGGATATAATCAAATCCCGATGTATGAGCCAGACCAGGAGAAAACGTCATTCATCACACCCAGAGCTAATTTCTGCTACGTGGTCATGCCATTCGGATTGAAGAATGCAGGAGCCACATATCAAAGGTTGATGAATAAAGTGTTTTCCCCTCACCTGGGGAGCCTAATGGAGGTATACGTCGACGACATGCTAGTAAAAACCCAGAAGGAAGTCGACCTCTTGTCCGACCTCTCACAAGTCTTTGATACCATAAGGCTGCATGGGATGAGACTAAATCCTGCAAAGTGCGCCTTCGCGGTGGAGGCAGGAAAGTTTCTAGGGTTTATGCTAACACAAAGAGGGATTGAAGCCAATCCCGATAAGTGTAGAGCCATCCTAGAAATGAAAAGTCCGACTTGTTTGAGAGAAGTCCAGCAGCTCAATGGCCGACTTGCAGCCCTCTCCAGATTTTTGGCAGGATCGGCACTAAAATCCCTCCCACTATTTTCCTTATTAAGAAAGGGACGCCAATTCGAATGGACTCCGGAATGCGAGGAGGCGTTCCAAGAGTTCAAAAAGTTTTTAAGCCAACCTCCTATCCTAACCCGACCAGTACCGGGGAAAGACCTCGTTCTGTACTTATCCGTAGCAAACGGGGCTGTCTCATCAGCCCTGATAAAAGAAGACGAGGTCGGACAACAGCCAGTCTACTTCATCAGTAAGGTTCTACAAGGCCCTGAACTAAGGTACCACAAACTAGAAAAGTTTGCCTACTCCTTAGTAATAGCCTCACGAAGGCTACGACCTTACTTTCAAGCTCACAGAATAAGAGTTCGTACGAACCAACCCATGAAGCACATCCTCCAAAAGACGGATGTTGCAGGGAGAATGGTCTAATGGGCAATAGAGCTCTCCGAGTTCGATTTGAGATATGAAACTCGGACAGCAATTAAAGCCCAGTGCCTCGCCGACTTCATGGCAGAATACGCAGGGGATCAAGAGGAAAAACTGACTACATGGGAACTCTATGTAGACGGATCCTCCAACAAAACAGGGAGCGGCGCAAGCATAATATTGGCAGATGAAAGAGGAACCCAGATAGAGGTTTCCTTAAAATTTAGATTTCTGGCTTCAAATAATCAGGCAGAATATGAAGCCTTGATCGCCGGACTAAAGTTGGCAGAAGAAGTCGGTGCTACAAAGGTGATGATATACAGCGACTCACAGGTGGTGACCTCCCAAATAAGCGGAGAATATCAGGCAAAGGACCCTAATATGAAGAGGTACTTGGAAAAAACTTTGGAACACCTTGGGCGCTTTGCAGAAACCGAGGTCAAACACATAACTCGGGATCTAAATAGCAGAGCGGATGCCCTATCCAAGTTAGCAAGTACCAAACCAGGAGGAAACAACAGAAGCCTGATTCAAGGAACCCTCCAAGAGCCCTCGGTAGCAAAACCAGAAGATAAGCAAGAGATACTTGAGCTAATCGGTTTAAACCTCGGATGGATGAATCCC
>NC_029774.3:128651267-128653781 GCF_000817695.3 Arachis duranensis
CCATGTCAGATGCATGCAAATTTCCACGTAGCTCCACCAGAAGAGCTCATCAGTATCACTTCTCCATGGCCTTTTGCAAAATGGGGAATGGATTTGTTAGGTCCTTTTCCCCAAGCGCCAGGACAAGTCAAATACCTGATCGTGGGGATAGATTACTTCATAAAGTGGATAGAAGCAGAATCATTGGCCACCATCACCGCTCAAAGAAGTCGCAGGTTCATCTACAAAAATATCATCACAAGATATGGGATACCTTATTCCATTACTACAGACAATGGAACCCAATTCACCGACGCCACCTTTAGAAGCCTAGTAGCCAGTATGAAAATCAAACATCAGTTCACCTCGGTAGAGCACCCACAAGCCAATGGGCAAGCCGAGGCAGCCAACAAAGTCATACTGGCAGGACTAAAGAAGAGACTGCACGAGGCAGAAGGAGCTTGGGCTGAAGAGCTCCCTCAGGTGCTATGGGCTTATAGGACAACCCCCCAATCCGCCACAGGAGAAACAACTTTCCGACTAGTCTATGGCGTAGAAGCCATGATACCAATAGAAATCAATGAGCAAAGCCCAAGAGTAATTCTCCATGACGAGGTCGGAAACGTACAACACCGAGTTACTTAGGTCGTGGCATGCTTGTAATATGAAAAGGTACTACAGTTAAAAGCGAACTCTACTCCCTGATGTACTCTTTTCCCAACTTCATGATTTTTTCCCAAAAGGGTTTTTTCTGGAGAAGGGTTTTTAACGAGGCATCATAGTAGAGGCTAAGGGAAAATAGGCTATTAAGACCCTTAGTAGCAAGAAGGTACCTCCCCAATTAATAAAGATCTTTTTCATATACAATATCTCTTATAAAATCCTTTTTTATTTTTCTAAGTCTTTCTACGAAACGCGCCGACTTAAGCTCGACAAAACGTGAAAATCCCATGAACCGGCCTAGATGGTCGTCAGGATAAAACGACGAGGTACAAGTCGGTGTAAAGAGGTTATATGAGTTGAACGTGAAAACTCGGGGACAATCCGACTCATAAGTCGGAATGAGAACCCGAGTAGAAAAGCTCGGAAATACTCCGACCCGTAAATCGGAGCGAAGAACCGAGTATAAGAGAAACGTATCGCAAAAATAACCTAAGTCATAAGAACTCGCTAAAACAAAGTCGAGTATAGGGGATAACAAAAAGAGATTGGAAAACCTAGGAAAGGTTTAAAGGCTGTCCCAAAGGTCCTTAAACAAGAAGCTCAGAAAAACAAGCAAGCCAAAAGGGAAGGTTTGCAAGAAAAGATTAAGGGAACATCAAAAAATCAAAAAGCATGCACGCATAAGGTAATCCAAACCCTTATCCCAAAAGGGTATCCATTTTGTTAACTTAAAAACCCTCATCAAAAAGGGGTACTTTTTAAATATTTTGTTTACGGCCTGGGAAGGCCAGAAGAAATTGTTCAAACTGCACAATTAAGAATAAATAAGTAAAGAGTTTAAAAATGGGGGGCCCACAGGCCGGACCCCCAAATAGCCAAAGATCATTTTTTCACAGCAGACGGGTCACCACCACTAGAATCGGGAGGAGCGCCACCAGAAGCATCCATGGGAGATGAAGGGATCGGAGGAACCATTGAAGTACTCGGAGCATCTTTAGAGCGAGGAGGAGACTCAATAATCCTCTGCCCCCGAGTCTTCAACTCTGATTCAGAAACAATTACGGGGGCAGGAGGATCTACGATGGCACCATCAATGACAACTTTGTCAGGATGTAAAGAAGAAAGATCCAAGTCGGGAGCAATAACTCTGACCTGCTCCAGGAAGATCCTCCAAGACTCCTCGGCACCATCGGCAATGGAGTCCTCCAACTCCTCATATGCTTTCCGAGAATTCAACAGGTCAGTCTTCACAGACACAAGATCTTTGAATAAGCTTTGATAGCTGGCCTGCGCCATTTTCCTCAAATCCATCTCCATGTTGCATTGGGCCTGCAAAGCATTCCCTTTCTCCCGGAGGGTATCTCTCTCCTCCCTTAGCTTGGCAATTTCCTTCCTCAACTCTCCCTCATGCTCTTGATATGCACGAAGCCTTCCTTCCAGCTCCTCGACCCTCGAGGTCGTCCCTAAAGAGCTGAGGGGGGCCTTCTCAAAAATATCCAAGAGCTTGCCACAAACCCCCGCCGCCTTGAGACTCTCCTCGACCATAGTGGTAAGGTAGCTCCGAACAGACATATCATCCATGCCTATACGAACATGAGGATAGATATTCTTTCGGACGAATGCAAGAGCATCCGCTTTAACCTCCCCAGAAGAGCCAGACTCTAAGGTCTTGCGCTTCTTGGGATCAGGAGAAGGTCGGACGACGGAGGGCGGCTGAGAGGGAGCTGAAGAAGAAATCACCATGGGATTAGAAAGAGTCCCAACATTCCGAGGAGGAGGAGGAGGAGAGATAACCCTGGCACCACCAGACCGAGCGCGAGACTTAGCTTTAGCCTCCTGGACCCTCTGGAAAGATTCTTGGGCATTTGTCTT
>NC_029774.3:128654298-128692033 GCF_000817695.3 Arachis duranensis
AGTTGGGATGAAGCTGGGTAGGGGCAACCCGACAATGCTGCAAAACAGACATCTCAAAATCTGAAAAGGGCAGAAAGACGCCCAGACGGGTGATCATACACTCGTACATAAAAAAGAAATGGGGAGCCGTTTCGTTGGCTCTCCCATGGCAAACCCGGTCCTCTAAACCGGGAACAAGCAACTCGTATTTAGGCTCATCTTCATCCGAGGTACAGAGCCGATGGTGGGTGCGAAGGTGAGTAATAAACTCCGCATCAACCAACGGCTCCTCCCCCAGAACAGTAACGTCAACCCAATCTACGGAGGCCATTTTCTTTCTCTAAGAAAAATGAGGAAACCTACAAAGGGAAAAAGAAAAGGAAAAATAAAAAACAAAGGTCTCTAGAGAGGAGAAAAAGGAACCAAGCAAAAGCCTACAAACCTATTTCTCTACAAAGTAAAGTCATACGAAAAATGTGAAGAAGGAGAAAGAAACTGACCTCTTTCCGGAAATAAAGGTAGGAAGAAGCAGAAGTCTCCGGAGCACGAGAATGTAGTACGAGTGAGTACGGAGCAGTCATTAATGAGAGTGCACCGTTACCAAAGTCATCAATCCCTAAACGCACCCCTAACGGACACGATGCTTGAATAGACGTAACTGTCAGAAACAAAAGGTCGCGAAAATCACGTCGGTTTAAAAACCCGTGTTTTCTCCAAGAAAGTCGGCTACGAACCCGAGTTAAGTACTTGAATCCAAGCCCTAAAGAGATCTTGGGCTCAAGTAGGGGCACTGTTCCTACCCTGACCCAATGATAAAAGCCCAGGTCCAAATAAAAGGCCTAATCCGAAGGATTAAGCCTAGCTAAGCACCGACCTTCATATAAGAAGTCGGTGTCGACTACGACTTACGCTAAAGAAGTCGGACATGAGATTAGCTGGCAGATAAACGCTCATTCAAATGAGTAACTGCTCCTAAAATCTCTCTACCCGCTTCATTAAGCCATATCTTAACCTCCCTAAGATAAAGGGACGGTTAACACCCAAAAGATACGGCACTACTCCAACGGTGGTTATTGGCTCACCACTATAAATACACTGACACCCCTCAGGTATCTCTAAGCCCAATACTCTCTAGACCTGCTCACACTCTTGCTAACTTAGGCATCGGAGTGTCTTTGCAGGTACCACCCCCTCTCCTCGTACAAACAAGTCGGACGGAGTCACCCGAGTTGCACATTCATTCGGAAATCTCCTCCTCCACACCTTTGGGCCAACCTACGCCATCTACTCTATTAATCTCCGGTTACCCAACGTAACAGATATAAATGATGGGTTAAAAATGAGCACTAAATAGCGATGCTAGGTAAATAATGACTATTTTAAACAATATGAACAATTATTAATTAAATAAAAGTATATTATACTCTTATTTAATGCTATTAATTAAATTTATTTTTTTAACCCTATTAATTCATATTATTCGCACATCGTTCAAAAATATTGTTAATTACCTATACTTTTCATTTGCTATAACATTACAAGTTACAACACAAAAGAACTATTAATCTATTATTGTATCAATAATTGAATAATCAATAAAGTTATGTGACTAAATAATTTATTAACTTAGTCTCAACTAAATTAGATAGGCACGTTTTTTTTAATGTGATCATTTTTTTTTATTTTTTTTCTGTAACTTTTTTTTTAACAATGTCATCTTCATTATCATTTTCTTCTTTTCTTTTAAAGTCTTTTTTTTATTTGATCTTTTTCTCATCTTTTTTTATTATTATTATCATCGTTGTCTTTTTTATATTCTTCTCTTATATATATACGAAAGATTAGAACACAAAAATTTTAATTCACAATATAAAAATTTTGATATAAAGCACAAAATTTTAGTATACAATACAAATTTTTAAATGACCACATATCTAAAACATTGATATTTAACAAATAAAATATGCACAATAAAAATTTCGGTACACATCATGAAAAATTTAGTGCGCAACACAAATTTTGAAAGATTACGTATCTAAAATATTAACATTCAACTAACGAATAAACTATCATTTGTATCTATGAACTTTGCGAACGCTAACAATAATATCCATCAAATAAAAAAATTAACGTTATATCCATGAAAGATGAGTTCCGTGTGACAAAAATATCCAAATCCTAATTTTTTATTAATTTTTTAATAAAATTTCTAAATTACCCCCAAATTTTATTTTCTTCCTTAAATTTTAAACTTTCTCAATCTTCACTACTACCAACACCTTTCTAATTTGCCTCCCCTCCCTCCTCTCCACAGAATCCCCTTTTCTTGTGGTCGGTTAGACACTCTGCTCCAATCTCCTCGCCATCATCAACAAGTACGCTATCATCCAATTCAACTGCCCCGACCTCTTAACCCCACTCCAGTACTTTACTTCCACTCTCGGTGTCTACCTTATTGACAAATTAGGGTTTCTCCACCATTACCCCTTCACTATCAACACTGCCAAGCGCTTCTTTTCTACTGTACTCATCTTCTTCCTCGTCATCTTGACCAACACCAGTCTCCTCTGCCACACCAATGTCGACAAAAATCGATCAAATTCAAAGTGAATCAACAAAAATCAGACCAAACCGAATCCCTCGATCGCAATTAAAGGCGAATCTACGATGCACCAACATTTTGCAAGTCCACCATGTTCCATGTGCTCCACCGCAGCCAAGTGTCAAGGTTTGTGATTTTTGAAAAATTTTTTAAAATGTCTCACGGATTTGAACCTCTTGTCTCAAGAATGCAACAAGGATGAGTGTACTACCAAACTGCAATACTTCCTGCTAATATATATACAAATTATAATACATATAGCAATCTTTTAGTTTACTTATATTCAATTTATTTTAATTTTAAAGTCAATTATTTTTAAATTAATTATATTTTATTTAACTATAAATTTTATTAAATGCATACAAATTAAAAAAATAAACAAAAAAATATACCGAAATAATTAGTTCGACTAATAACCTACCAAATAAATCAATAATCCAATGACCCACTATTTTAATAAGTTTGATCATGGATAAACTGAACCAATAAAATATATGCGACCGTTGTATAATATAATGAAAACTTAGGAGGTGCAGACGTGCAGTTATATTATGACCGGGTTAGATGATAATTCATAATTTAGATGTCACATAACTCACAAAATGAGGAGAAAAGTCAGGATAAAGGAAATTACTAAAAACGACCACAGTGGGAGTCGAACCCACGACCTTCTGATCCGAAGTCAGACGCGCTAATCCACTGCGCTATGCGGTCCTGCGTGTTAGTCATTCCTAAAAATAAAATATTATAGAAATATTGATCTTGAATTTTGAACACGAAGGTAAGTAGTATATGGTGATTAAACCATTGGTTTCTTCTCATTGCCAAAATTTACCACCAAAAAGAAATACAAAACAAAAAACCATATTCAATTAAATATAAGCAACAGAGATAACTTTAGAGAGACAAGAGACAATAATGCCATGACGATCACATTTCTATTGTTAAATTTTATCATTTTTTTAATGTATGAACAATATGGACAATAGATTTATTTACACTATGTAAATATTTAAGAAAAATCTACATACAAAAATACAATATATTGTGACATCCCATTTTACTCATTTGTGATATTGTACACTTAGAAGTCCCTCACGGTTTTAAAATGTGTCACAACAAAGAATCATATATACCCTCATGGCCTCATGTCATGTTTCGTTACCCTGTCCAACCAACTTAGGATATTATGTATTTATGTTACACCTCTAATGTTTTCTTCAAAGATACTCCACATTCTATATTACAATTTTTTGTGCTGCAAGCAATTCTTGAAGAAGTTTTGGTTAATGATCATTGATGGTTATTTCATCATGTGGTTAAGGTGTCTGGAAGAGAATTTGCAGCTCCAAGAATTTTGCCACCAACATCAGGAAATGAATCACAATTATCAAGTGCAGTGACTTTTCCATCTCTGCCAACCTTAACTGGATACAGCATCAAGTGCCCTTTCATATGACTGATTCTATCGGATGCAAATGTGTTCCAGTTTTGTTTGGCTATGTTGTTCATAGTCCTTACACATTCCAAGCTATGAGGCTCTTTGAATCTGTCATCAAGACTGCCAAGGTGCTCGGCCCACAGCCACATCCGGTATCCATACACCTACACCAGTTGATAGAATTATAGAATTGATAGCATGATGTTGCTTAACCTCCAAGTAATTGAAGCATGCTAGTTTGTATTTGAACTATATGTAATGTAATGGACTAATGAGTGACTTTGGTGTTTGATTTTGCTAAAATTGGCATGTTTTATAGATTACTGATATTTAGTATTCTTTTCATTTTTAGTGCATACAATTTGTCTTAGAGAGATTCAAACCTGGCCATGTGGATGCCAGTTTTTTTCTTTCCAAGTATATTTTGGTTGATAAGCACCCATGGCTATTTCTGTGTCTCTTGAACCATCCATTGATCTCTGGTTAATGTTTGCTGATCCAATGATTACGTATTGATCATCAACTATCATTCCTTTGGCATGAACATAAATCATGAAACGTTTGAATTTCTTGACTGATCCCTGTGTTAGTAGTAATCATCATAAACTTGAGTGGAAAATATATTTTTATGAAATCATAGCATTTTTGGTTGAGAAAATAACAAAAGGGTATCTGATATCATATCATAGATTATTCATATTTCATACCAAACCACGGTTTTCAGATGATTCTCTATGTGGTGATGGAGTTGGTGTGGCCTCAGGTTCTCTATTTCCAAGGCAGAAAAAGTTGAGAAAATCATGTGGATGATATATATGGGAGACTTGAGCATCTTTAAGTGCATCTGCAATGATCTTATACATCATAGCCATTGTTTGTCCCTGTATACTCATTCAAATTCCAAAAGGAGAAGGTTGTTATAACCACCTTCAATTGTATCTATGCATGATTCCACGTTTGCTTAGAAAATTAGACTAACCTGCCAGAATAAGATTTCCTGAACAGCATTACTTGTTGGAACCCCCTCTGGCCACATTGGTATAACTATGTATACAGCAAAACGTTCATTTGCTCGGATCTTGCTAGAAATTTTTAAGGCCAACTCCATTGGAATCAAGTGGTTTGCACCTGCCCAAGATAAACAAAATCATTAACTGAATTATGCATACTTGCTAGCTGAACATCAGAAATTACTTAAATTCTCAATGTACCTGCTTTTTCATATGAAGGCCAATGATATGATGAGCCCAGAAAATACTGATTCTCAATATAAATGAAGTGTTGGGCTGATCTTATTGCTTTAACATAAGCAGTATGAATGCTTTGGTCTACTTTTAAATTCTTTCCACATAAAAGATTCTGCAGTACATTAAGGTTTAAATGTAACATACTAACATAATTCAAATTAGATGAAAATCAGGTTTGGTTAACTCAAAAATAACTAATCACCTGAGACTGAGCCTTGTCGAAATCCTTTGGAAAACCCTTCACTGATCCTGAATCTATGGACCGAAATACCTGTATTAAATGCTTGTTCATAACCTTTATTGAAGTTTTTACAAGAAGATTTTAGGACATGGCATGAGATTCTAACAACATATTTTGCTTCTTACCTGCACATTCCAAGTTTCAGGATCATTTTCGTCGGTCACCTGGATAGCTTTATCATCACCAGAACTCGAAGATGGACTGACAATCCATGATATCCGATCTAGCCTTAGCAATGCATCGTCGTGCCAATTCGTGACCTTGTTGAGTCTAAAGTCTCGCCATTTTTTGGCTTTCCTCCATCTTTGTTCAAAATTGGTTAATATATCATAAGCTGCTGGCCCTTCAACCTTGCAATGCATGTCATGCCATGGCTCTCTTGGTCCACCTCCACTAGAACCTACCTGCATCATATGATACACAATTTCAAACCTAAGATGTGAAAAACTAGTCCTCTAAGAAGGAGGTCAATGTTTTATGAAAGAGTTTGATTGAATAACAAACATGATTCTAAAGAAGTAAAGTAAGCACTAACTTGAAATGTAGGATTATGAAAATCCTCTTTGTAAACGGTTTCTAAATCGCGAAATAGCCTATGCTGAGGTGTATCATATCTGCCATCACAGAGATCCAGACCACCAATAAAAGCAGATATTTTCCGATTATTCCCTGCACCTTGTGAGTCCACAAGCACACATTTCTGATGATGAGTAAAGAGGGTTCCCACAACCTGAACCAAGAGACTCAATCAATTAAACTAGTACTAATGTCATAATGTGAATGTGAATGTGAAACAAGCTATCAAGTGCAGGAAATCCATGCCTGTTGCTTGAAAATACTGAGCTTATTGCTTGCATAACGCGGAGATAGCACGCAATGAACAGCAGAGTTTTTAAAGAACTTTTTGGTTTCCTCATCATGAGTTTGCATCACTCCATCCTGCAATGAACAAGATCAGCTTTAGAACCCATCTTGCACTTGAACAGAAATGAATGAATGAATGAATGAAAGAGAAATTACAGTTTTGATAAGGAACTTGTCATGTGAAGTTCTGTCATCCCAAATGAGCATAACAACTCTAAGACCTTCTTGTGATTTGTACTTCAACAACTCTCCAAGTGAAAGCTCTCCACCACAAGGCAATGGCCTTGTTGGCTCTCTAACAAGCTTTATTGGATGATAAACTGACCAACCAATAACATATATCAAATGATGAGCTTCCAAAATTGCATGGCAAATATCCTCCCAACATTTACCAGCTTGAAACACTTTTCCACCATCCAATTCAATATCAGGTAGCATTCCATCAGGAACATGTGCATCTTGATACAGAGTCACATTCCCTCCTTTCCTCAATGGAAAATATGTCTTAGGAACTCCACTATCACCACTACAAATATCATCCTTAACGCCTCCGACCGGCCAAAACTGAATCGAAATATGCAGCTCAGGATAAGCCTGCAAGCAATTAGAGTACTGTCCGATGATTGGAAACCAATCATCTATGTTTTCCCCTGAGACTACCCTCTGAACAGGAATATCAACTACACCAATTAACTCAGCACCAAGAACATCATTGTCCTTCACAATGAACTCAATCTTGTGAGCAGGGTGAGCAACCGGCATGATGAAATGCTCGTCCCAAATCGGGTTTTCGCTGTTTGGAATCACTCTAGTTTGAGCTATGGTAGCACCTGCTATGACTACAGAGACATAAGGGTCACTTGTTATCATCTTATCTTTCCCTGAACTCCTCATTTTCTTTGAGAATGGTGATGTGAAGAAGTTCCCCATGCTCAGGCATCTTCTTACTGCTTCTGAAGAAAGATCCAAGTTTGGAAGAGATTTTGCTTCTATTACATAAATATCCAAGTCACCATGTAAGAAAACTTGTTCTTTCTTGATATTATTATTATTATCCATTTGAATTTGATGCTTGGATTCTCAATCATCACATCATGATGATGCTTTTTGTCAACTTTTTATCATAAAATAGAATCTGCTAATCAACAATTTCTTGTAATAATGCAAACATGGATCAACCCAACCTAACATGTCTCCTGTTTCTAACTGATTCCAAGGTCCAAGTAACTGAAACAAAAAACTAAGGTTACCTGGAAAACTTAACAGATATGATGAAGAAGAAAATGAGAAGAAAAAATTAATAAAATGTCGAAAAAAGAAAAGAAAATGCATGGTTTTCCAGATAACAAATTTGCAAAGTATGACGCAACACCACATCCACAAGGAGGCCTAAAATAGTGCCAATTTTCTTGGAATATGTGACCCTTTTCTTAGTCATCTTTTAAAATACTCGGTAAAATTTCAGTTATCTTATTAAGAATTATGGACAGATCAATATATCACAGAGATATGAAATATACTTAATGAATATCTGCAATTATATTTTTGTTTTTTTTTTTACATGTTGCAGTTTCACAACAGAAAATTGAAGATAATAGCTCAAAACAGTTGCATAATTAAATTTGATATGTTTGACTAAATTTATACAAAAATATTAGTTATACATTAAAATATTTATGTATAAATACATGTTAGTTTAATTTATTTTTAACATGTATTTATATTCTAATAGATTTTGGCTACTAATTTTAATATCCACTTAATATAATCAAAACTTATAACATAATGTGTATTCCCGTCTTAACTATCATCTTGGCGCGAATATATCTTATAAAGTAGCCAACCAATAACAATCGCCTTATTTCCCCATTTTAAAATAAGAAGATGCCATGCAATTTCTACCAAATTGTTGTTTAATTTGTAGATTAATGCCTAACTCATAACTCTTATTAAACCTCATAAGAGAGGAAAGAAGAGGAAGCAAAACCAAAGAAACAAAGATTCCCTGAACCTGCCTCATACAAGCATGTGCAGAAACAACTACAACAGCTTTCACTTAAATTTAGTAATGTAAAATAAGAAAGTCACCCATTCATTCTATAACAACACAAGAGATAGAAGAACAGAACAAAACAACCCCATCAAAAGCAATAGCAATATTCATTTTTGTGTTCTTAGCCAGTGAGTTCTTCCTCCTTGTGAGTCTCAATGACAACATCAGACTGAGGGTAAGCAACACAGGTGAGAACAAAGCCACCATCAATTTGATCATCATCAAGGAAGCTACCATCAGATTGGTCAACCTTCCCGTTGACAACTTTTCCGGCGCAAGAAGAGCAAGAACCGGCCCTGCACGAGTATGGAAGCTCAACACCAACTTCTTCAGCCTGGTCAAGAATGTAAACATCATCAGGGCAGTCAAATTCTTGAGGACCTTCAGGAGTGATCAGCTTCACCTTGTAAGATGCCATGGCGGTCACACGGCCGCCACGGCCGCCTTTCACGCCAAACAGAGCCTGACCCACGTTTGGAAATGCCTTGAGGCTTGTGGTGGTGGCCACTGGCTGCCTCCTCAAGAACGAGGTGCTCACCATGGTTCCAGAGAGTGCTGGTGTGGTGGCCATTTTCTCTTCTAAGTTCTAACAAACAAAGACAAAGAAGAGAAGTAGTTTAGATAGAAGGGTGAGAATGTGGAAATAGCGTGCTCAACACAAGTAGTTGAAGGCATGAAGAAGCCTTATCTGCTACGTGGCAGCATGCAGGACCTTGTTTTATTTATCTCTATTGTCACCACTTGTTCTTAGTGAGTGACTGTGGTTGCCACAATCCTCTTGTCGTCCGTGAAAATTAGGATTCAACGTTTTTGTGGTTCTTATTTGTGTAAAATTTGTAGCCATTGGATAGGAAGAAATCTATGCGACACTATGGTTTTCACAACCTCACTTCAGTTGCTAGCAGGGAACTAAGTATATTGGTGCCACAAAATTTAGAATTGCAACTAGTAATTGTAACAGTAACAGATATTTTTCAGATGTTAAAATAACATACCATTTTATAAAATAATTTTATAGATGCATTCAATTACTTTAAAAAATTACATATTATATTAAGGCAATTACTCCCATGAAAATGTTAAAAACATCTTTTGACGATGATCTTTATTTAAAGAGTAACTTATTTATTTAGCAACATTTTAAATAAAAGTAACACTTTTAATTTAAATAAAAATCAAACTCTACAATCTATCATCCAATGATCAAAATAAAGTATCTTTACATAATGACAATTATAAAATCTTCATTGGAGTAGCTACCTTATATTAATTACATAAATAATCATTTAAAATAACAAATGTAATAATCTTGTAAAACATTTTATATTTTATCAAAATTAAACTCCTAAAAATAAATTCAGAAAAAATGAAGTAGGAGTCACAAAATGAGCCAACCTGTTGTCAAACCAAGCTATCAAGCTCGCCAAAAAACCATGTCGAATTGAAATTTTGAGCCTGCTGAATTCATATTGTCAAACGGGTTTTGACGGGGCGGACCTACATATCGGGTCAATTTTTTTAGAAGAAATTTTTTTTTTCAAACACATATTTTTCATTATCGTTCTATTGTTTTCTTTATTTATCTTGTCTTTCTGTTTTTTATTTATTTTGAACTTCCATATATATGTTTATTTAGCTTGTTTTCTTAAAACAAAAACGGTTCTCTTGTTTTTTCTTTTATCATAAAATCTTGTTTCTGTTTTCGTGTTATATTTTGCCATAAATTTTAATTTTGTTTTAAAATTATTCGTTAATTGAAAATTAAGTTAAAATTGATATTTTTTATTCTTTGTATAACTTAAAAATAGATATTAAGCATACTAGCCACCAATCCTCGATAAAACAACAAAGACTAATACTTAGACTCATCTTACTTTGGTAGGTCCATTTTTAGTGGTGAGTACCTCTATTTTGTCACCTCTAAGATTACCTCTAAGATTAGGGGTGTTAAAAAGTAAAAATCTAGTCCAGCTCAAACACAAAACATATTTTTTCAGTTTAAATTTGTCATTTTTATCAGTTATAATTTTTAGACTCGATTTGAGTCATGTTTCGAATGGACTTGGCTCCGGCCAAAATCATGTTTATAGTTAAAATATATATTTTGCGTTAAGATCAGTAATAAGGTATTATATTTTAATATTTTAGTTAATATTTTTAATGTTATATGATTTTTTGTTTTAAAATAATTTACTCGATATAGATATTATGTAACATTTATTAAATTCAATATTTAAAGATAAGATTATATTAATGTTCAATAAAATTTGCAAGATTATATGCATTAATTATAAATCGAATCAACCCAATTTGTTTTGAGTTAATTTAAAAACGAATTTAGATAATAAAATCCAACGGTCCATCCTTAGTCGTCGTAAAATGCAGTCTAGAACTGCACCATTAGTTGCCAAATGACCCATCAGCAAATTTATAATAACCTTTTAACTTACCAATTCAAGCATAATATCAGCAAGAGAAATAAGCCTGATTACAAAAGTTGGCGATAGTGCAGTACACTCTAAAGAACTGCAGCATTAATTGTTTACATGATAACATTGAATAATAATAATAATAAAACACTGTAATATCACTATTAAAGTCCTACATTTCGATCCAGAATGCCTTTTGTTAATTCGATTATGGGTAAACTAAACATTTTACACAGCCAAAAGGGTCAAATACATTGGAAACTTGGAAGCATTAAACTGAAATGTAAACATATGGGGTGTGCGAAGGAAGCAGATAGGAATGATATTCAGATCTTCATACAAAATTCAGACTTCATCCCCCTCTTACATACATTGAATAGTTAACCACTTAACCATGTAGGGGAATCAAAGACCAGTTCTTGTTCTTGAATTGGCACCTATCTTATAAAGGGATGAAATAGTAGCCACAAGAGTTTGATATTAAACTATCTATCTAAATTATAAAGACAATCAATTACATCCGGGGAAAAAAAATCTCAGGGCCCAATACAGAAAGAATTCATCCTCAACATCCTCAAAACCCTGTGATTCTACCTGTAAATGTTGTTAGGTTCCCCACATATAACCATAGGCCCCCTCCAAAGTGTTCATTGTCTCCAACAACAAATTAATGGAAGTGCTCCGCGTCTGAACAAAGAAAAAATCCTTAATCGCACTTGATGTTTCTGTAAATCCTCCTCACAAACAAATTTGAACCAAGAAAACCCACAGCTCCTGCACATTAGATGAAAATCGCAAACTCAATGCAAGTGACAAGAACAAAGTATATATCAAGGAAGTAGGACAGTAAGACATGGGGTTTTAATCTTCCATTTTTCATCGCTGCAGAGTGAACATCTGCCAAAACAATAAAGAAAAAAAAGGAGAGATTTATAGAGAACTTACCACATAGAATTCCTAGCCCAAGAGAAAACATCAAAGTGTATCCGAAATAGAAGCTCGTCTGGAAGAAGCCCGACATCTTTGTCTTCACATAGTAGTAGTATATTGAGTACAAATACACATAAACAGCTGTCGAGGCAGCCGAAAAGAAAGACGTCCATTGCCAGTGATAGTTCTCAGCATTTAACAAGAAGTATGTACCCACAATTGTCACACAGACAGTAACAATCATAAGAATCAGAAAAACCAGTAGCATGAAGCCGTACACATAGTAAACCTGTCACCAAAAGGGAGGAAAATAAAAGGTAAGCCAACTAACAGTGCATGCTCACATCTTTCACTTAACTATAACTATTTTTAATTGAAAACATCAACATCATGAAATATTTTCTTGATACTGCTCTTCTCTGTCAAGGCGATAGTAACCTTTCTAATCATGCCAAGTTCAAAACCATCAGTGTTGGTATTAGTAAATAAATCATCAGGTTGTAACTCACCTTGTAATTCCAGAAGGAAGTGAATACGAAATACATTTCAATAAATATGCTTCCAAAGGGTAGCAGCCCTCCCATCATAGAAACCACAGATGGTGTGAGGTACCACTTCTTCTCAGGAATGGGGAAAAGCCCAAATAACAAAAACCACCACCATTGTGCCAAATGGGATGGCAGCTAGAGACCCATAGAATATAGCAATTGTGTTTAAGATAAATCCAATTCCAAAGCACATGAATGGGAACAGTGAAGCTGTAAGAATCATTGATTTAATCCAGCTTTTCCCTACCAAGTAGATGACAAAGTGTTATAATCAGTTAAACAAAATTAAGAAATTGGGAAGGCCGAGACAAAGTGACCCCAGCAATCTTGAAAAGAAAACTGCAGCAGCTTAATCTAAGATCTTACCCCCATTCCGAGAATACATTCCCCCACTTACGTAACCAGAAATGAATGATGTGAGAGCATAACACACAATGAAGGTTGTGACAATTGCTCCTCGCCTGTGATACAGATGGGTAATGAAAGAAATTAATAACAAGGGACAAAAAACATAAATTTTATGACAACCAGAATGATGAACAAATAGCCAAAATACGCCATAGCAGTGGAGGCTGTGCACACACTAATGAAGTAAAATTCGTTGCCAAGAAGTCAAGTTTCACGTACATACCCAACATATAACATCCCAACAATAGCCAATAAGATGACAAGAAGAACCAGCAATGCAAGCTGGGCACCTGTGCCAACAACAGCGGAAAGAATAACTAAACCACGAGGAGGGCGAAATACATCACCATGCACAAGTTTCCAGCCAGATTCTTCACTAACATCCCTCTCCTGTAAACATGTGAGTATTGACCAAAGTTTTACAATCAGATCCACAGATTTTTGTAGGAAGACTCCATCCTCCATAAATACATAGAACATAAAAAAGGGAAGACACTATCACCAGAGTTTCAAGATCATCATCTTCCCGAGCATATTTGGCATAGTCATTTCTCAGAGTTCGCATTAATATCATTGACACCAATCCAGTAAGGAAGATGACCATCATAAAAGAGTTAAAAATGGAGAACCAATGGATCTGGAACAAGGCCAAAAGAGCAAACTTCTCAGAGGCAGGGCCAAGCTAGGATCTATACAGCAATGAGAACAATTGAAAATAACCAATCATGGAAATTATTAAAACAAAGCTGTTGACATTTATTAACCTGATGCTCAAAGAAAGGATAGTCCAGGTAAACATCAAAACGTCGTCCAAAGGTGATATTAGTAGGAATCCATTTAACAGCATATGTCATGTCCAAATGTCTCCCTACTTCCAAAGGTTTTGGTATATCCTGAGTGAGATTGACATGAATGATCTGCAAGTCGAGAACAAAATATGACACTTCATGGATACCAGAACTTCTCGCAAGATAAATTTAGAGTATAGTTTTTCACTATTTTCTGTTTTCCATCATAATCCGAAAACAAAAAACACCGGGAAAAAATTAGAATGAAAATAGAAACCAATCACCCTTAGATGTCAAAAAAATATTCTAACCTGATCTTTGTTATATTTCACTATAATATTCTTGTGTGTGTAGAGAACATGCTTGCCATTATCACTGTTTTTGTCAGGATGTAGCTCACCAACATATCCTTAAAGATTGGGGGAGGGGGATAAAAAAAGAATCAGTGATAATGATTAACAAATAAAATGCGAACTCAAGAAATCACATATAGGAAACAGAAAGAAGTGGTTGTTCTAGGCATACCCCACAAAGGAAGGTCATCTGAACTTGTGTTTAACGCATAGTATCCCAAAGCAATGACCATGGAAAGAACAAGTGCACGTCAGTTAGTCAGTGAAATAATGGAAAGGAAAATCAAGATATGAAAATAAACAATAAGGAGAAAACCTGCAGAACAAATCCTCACTAACATCATTATCTTAATCATTATAGAATAATTGAATTATTAATGTTTAGGTTACTAAAAGATGCTTAATAAATTACTTCACACAAAATCATTAATTTGCTCGCTCCAGTTCCAAAGATAATAATCTGTAATTATATCACAGTACACACGAGTCTTTGTTTATCGTGTTTTACGTGTTTTCTGGTGGCTTATTTATAATATCTTCGTTAATGTGTTTTAGCTATGTCATTGATCAAGCTAATGCCACAGCAAGCAATGGATTCTGCCAGCGTCTGGCATGTCTTGAACAAACAATCATGCTATCAGTTTTCATATTAATGAGTGCAAGAAACAATGCAAAACATACCCATGAAGAATTCAAACCAGTAATTATTCTCTATAGCATCCTTGAACTGTTTAACCTTTGCCTCATCCAGAGCTATCTGGCAGAAGACAGTCTTTTCCACATGTTCTGAATACAGGAGTATTTTGTTAATGTTAGTTTGGCCACTGACAGCTCTTCTATAACATAAATGGAATAACAGAAGCCTTCTTACTCTGGAATTTTATCTCAAGTTGGCTATCAATGAGTTCATTGCCACCAAGGACCTCACCAAGGCCACCCCACTTGTGTGCAGCTTCAGAAGTACTAGATGGATGACAAAATGGGAGGCTGTAATAATTATATGTTTCTTGTGGATTGTTATAAGGACCAACTTTATTCACCCAAAGGGTAACCTGTTCATCTTGTTGATACTGCAATGCAATGAAATACATCTTATTATTATAGAAATCATTGACTCGCAGTTATGAGTAAGAATATATGTATCAGATGATAAAACCCCCTTAGGACGAATAACAAAAACTTAGATTTCAATGGATTTATAGCTTAGGTTGAATGCACAATAGTTAACTACTCAAGTTAAGGTTGATTTCTAAACAACTATTTAAGCCACCGAAAATTGGAAGTTTGGAAGAATGTAGCTTGAGGCTTAACATTTTAAACCTTCCAACGAACACATGATAGAATGATGTTGTGGCTGTCTAAATCAAGTCAACATGTCAAACTCAAATTCTAGCTTTAAAATTCCAAAATTTAACTGAGCTAAAAGCCAGATTTAATGGTTTATATATTCAGAGAATAAAGTAACTTTATTGTTTACCAATAGACATCACAAGTACTGCGCATTCAAAACTAGGCCAGTAATAAAAACCTGTCACATAAGTACAGAATCTGGCATACAAAATCTGGTTCCCCAGAAAACCTAACACACTGAACTCTTTTCAAATCGATCTTTCCCATTTATGCATTTTCAATTCTGAAATATCATTACCAGACAACATAAGTAAAGAAAATAAATAGGGTTGTCGGTTTCCCTAAATACTGAAAATATATCCACAGATAGAGCAGAAGAACAAAATTGTTTTGCTTCTATACTGCCATTATGTGTACAAACTATGACTAAATCTAACAACAGAAACATGTCGAATTTCAGCAGATGCTCTGTAGCACTCATCCATCCTTGAGTCAAATAAAAAACAATTGATACACACCAACAAACTATATCTTGGAGATTAATAATCAGCCAAGTCAACCTCACCTCACACCTCTATACCTCTTCCTTAAGTCTATTCTCAAATGGAAACCAAACAATTGCTACATGCTGAACTAACACATTAGCCGCCTAGCTCAGCGCTACATTCCATCATTACAAAAAGAATGAGGCAAATCATGAATAGTTGTCAAACCACTACTCTGGAAGCATTAAGCATGTACATGATAAAAGTAATCAGCTTAATTTTATATCCAATCACATCAGGAAATACCTGAAATCATCAATTAATGATAGTACCATTGGTGGGATAACAAGTTAAATTGAATCCTATAAGCAAATGAAAATGCTCAGCATTGACCCTAACATGCATTAATCACAAGCACAAAATGCACGGCAGCAGGCAAACACAAAAAACCTAGTTGAGATCTAAAAGATACAACACCCATAACCATTTACATTCTGAAACAAACCTAGCACACAATTCAACGAGAAAATTTTGAAGCTAAGAGATTCAAAATGAGTCGTAGCCAGTGACCAATAGCAGCTGAAAACCCACATGTGGTGCAGATCCAAATCCCAATTCAGCAATCAAAGTGCAGATCGAAGCCAAAATTAAAAAATAAATAAATAAAAAAGAAGGGTTCAGCGGATACAAGAAACGAAGTAAATTTACCTTGTGATCTGATTCGGAAGCAAACGCTGAAGAAAGGAAGAGAGAGAGGAAGAAGAAGAAAATGGATCGGGATTGGAAGAAGGACATGGTGGAAGGAGAGAGAGTGAGAGAGGGTTCGGATCTCGGAACCTCTCAGATTGGGGGAGAAGACTTGGAGAGAGAAACACAGACACACAAGTCTCACACAAACACAACACAGTATATTTAGTTTAGTATTATTAAAAAAAAAAACGTTGTTTTGTTGAGGATTGAAGAATTGATGCAATTGGCGAAACGTTTCAATAAAGAGAAGAGAAGAACGTAGATGTTAATTTTTTTTATGAATTTTAGGTATGAGTTTCCAGATTGGGCTTTAAAATTTTTCGGTAATCGCAATGGGCTTTTCTGTCTGTTTTCCTCTCCCCTTATTCTTATGGGCCATGTTTACATTTTGGGCCCTCCACCTGCAATCCTAAAGAAAAGGGTTAAAACTTAAAACTTGGCAAATTTTGTAGGTTTGATTTTTCTTTTCTAAATTATTTTCAGTTTAATCTTGGTAATTCTGGTTCGCTTAACAAAAAGATAAATATTTTGAGATAAAGGAGAATAAAGAGAATTCAAATGCCACCTACCAACCGACCAAATATCCTATATCCGGAGATTCGAATCAGAAATGTGAACATAATCCATCTCATTAGATAACCGTCCTTCTCTCCTCCAGCTAGAAAACCAAAAATTCTGGTTCAAATCTCCAATACACCAAGCAAACTCATCCTTCAACACTTCCCAAGCCTTGCAAAGACACCTCCAAATGGGAGAGTTCTTGTTCTTAGGATAACTAAAATAGTCATATAGAGATGATCGGTATTTAGTATCCAACAATTGGACCCATAGTTTGTTTGGCTGCTGGAAAAAAGTCCAAACTAGCTTCTCAAGAAGAGCAATATTTACACAATAAGGATCTCTAATCCCCAAACCTCCATATTTTTTTGGAGTAACCAGTACCTTCCAACTAACAATATTCAATCCTCTTCCATCAACTTGTCATTTCCAAAGAAAATTCCTCATCATAGACTCCAATTTACTAATGATTTATTTGGGAAAAATAGAGACATGCATTTGGTACGTAGGAATAGCAGCGGCAACATAATTAACCAAGCAGAGTCTACCAGCCCGATTGAGTAAACTCCCTTTCCAGTTTGCTAACCTACTCCAAATCTTATCCAGGACACCATTGAAAGCTAAACGAGTCACCCAAAAAAAAGCTAAGGGCAACTCCAAGATACTTGCCCAAGTCCTGGACAAATCTGATAGAGGATACCTCAGTGAAAACCTCTTTCCTTGTTACAGAGACATTCTTGGAGCAAAGTGCTTTAGACTTCACATTAATCTTCATCCCAGATGCTTTGCAAAAAGTCTCTAAAACCAACATTACATTTTGCACTTGTCTCTTTGTAGCTTTACAGAATAGAAGCAAGTCATCCGCAAACATTAAGTAGGATATTCTTGGTCCCCCTCTAGAAATAGCAACCGGCTCCCACAAGCCCAAATCAACCTGATGACTAATAAAGCATGCCAATCGCTCCATACACAACACAAAAAGATAGAGTGACATAGGATCTCCTTGTCTAAGACCTCGGCTAGGAGTAAAGTCATTCAGACGATTCCCATTCCAAAGAATAGATAAGGAAGAAGCAGTGATACAATTCATAATCAAATTAAGTGTAAGAACAGGAAAATCAAAGCTCTTAAGGGTATGAGCTAAAAACCTCCAGTCAACTTTGTCATAAACTTTCTCCAAATCAATCTTAAAGGCCAATGTGCCTTTCTTTGATTTAGTCTTCTTCATAAGGTGGAGGACTTCTTGAGCAATAATGATGTTATCAGGAGTTCCTCGTCCCGAAATAAATCCTCCTTGAAGTGGGCCAATAATCTCCGCAAGATGAGGACGAAGCCTATTAACAAGGACCTTCGTGATGATCTTGTAAACTACATTGCAGAGACTAATTGGCCTGAAATCTTTCATAGATATCGGTGATTCAACCTTTGGAATAAGAACCAGTAAAGTCTCCAACATTCTCGGATCAAGAATAACACCGGAGAATGCCTGCTTAACCATCTTCCAAATATCAAGACCAATAATCTCCCAATATTCTTTGAAGAAGAAAGCTTGAAACCCATCAGGACCCAGAGATTTAAAAGAGTTCATGTGGAAGCAGGTTCGAAAGTGGGTTGGTATTGGAGTGGGTCTGCTGCCAAAGTCTATGACTCACGCAATGGTTACTTGTGGTTATGTAAGTAGCTGTTTGGTTGGGAGGAGTGGGATAATTGACTTTGGCTTTGGCGTCAGCTTGTTCCGGAAAAGCATAAGTTTTTAGCTTGGTTGTGTCTTAAGGAGGCTCTTCCTACTGCAAGTTTTCGCTTTAGAAGAGGGACGTCGTCATCTGATAGGTGTCCAATATGTCTTTCTAGCCAGGAATCGGTTTTACATTGTATTCGGGATTGTCCAAAAGCTCAACTTGTCTGGCATAGGTTGGATATTTCTTGTCATCCTTCGGATTTGAAGAGCTGATTCTTGTATCATAGTAGAGAGCATCCGTTCAAGTTCTTTTC
The DNA here is from genome assembly GCF_000817695.3 of Arachis duranensis. Lineage (NCBI taxonomy): Eukaryota > Viridiplantae > Streptophyta > Magnoliopsida > Fabales > Fabaceae > Arachis > Arachis duranensis. The sequence goes on from NC_029774.3 coordinate 128,673,317, forward strand.
GGGACTTTGGTGGATATGGCGAGCAAGAAATAATGACATCTTTAATCCCCATGAAACTTGACCTCTGAAAAAAGTGATTTGTCTGGCATTAACTTCAGAAAAGGAGCTTAGGAATATTTTTGAATTACAACGTATGTCCATTCCCTCTACTCTAAATGGTTTTTGGAATCCCTCATTCATTGGTACTTTTAAGATTAATTGTGATGCTAGTTATTTTGGTTCAGGTGATAGTGTTAGTTTTGCTTGTGTTATTAGAGATTGTAATGGGAGTTGGCAAAGGGGGTGTTTGGGAATGATTGAGAGTAATAGTATTTTTCAAGGAGAATTATTTGCTATTTGGAGAGGATATCTCTTAGTTTGGGATGTGAGACAATGAGATGTTATTTGTGAGACGGATTGTGTGGAAGCATTTAATCTTGTTATTCAAGATGGTTTTGGGTTTATTGATCCATTGGTGCTCAAAATAAGAGATATCATGCATTAGAATTGGCGTGTTGACTTTCGTTTGATTATGAGAGATGCAAACACGGTGGCAGATACTATGGCAAAGATGGCGATGAAGTTACAACTTTTGCATGTGGAGCTTCTTTCACATTGGGAGGAATTTAAGAGTATTCTTAAACAGGACTGTCCCTCTATTTAAGCAGTTCCTTGTTTTGTTTGTTTTGTTTTTCTTTGTTTAATTTATTCCAGTCACCAAAAAAAAGATAAATATTTTTTTAAAAGTAAATATTTATTTTATTGAGTCATTTATTCGTATTTTAAAAAACAAAAACAAAAATAAGTAATTTTTGTCCTTTTAGAAACATATGAAAAAATAATGTAAACATTTATTATCATTATTTTTGTCTTGTTAAACAATATTTATATTTAACTATTGAATATTATTTTAAACTATTAGCATTATTATCTTTTAAAATTTTAACTGAAGTATTTAGAATATAAAATTTATAAAAAAAATTGTTTATTATTAGTTATTTAAATGATCAAATTATTTATCGCAATATTAAAATGTAAAATCATTAAATAATTATGTAATACAAATTACATTTGTCATAACCAAACAAACTAATTGCTTTTAATTCTAATGAAAGGTATTTATACAAATATATTTAAATATATACAAAATATTTTTCAATTTCTATTTCCACTTCTAAAAATATACTTTTCTTAACTACACAAACAAATGAACCCAAAATGTATTTCCAATTTAAACAATTGTATCTACATATTTGATTCTTTTACATTACGAAATATTGTAATATCTTATGAAAATTTTTAGGTTTAATTATTTTGGAAGTCTTTATAGTTTCGCCAAATTTTTAGTTAGGTTGTTATATTTTTTTTCAGTTGGGTTCCTATACCATAATTTTTTTTAATTTAATCTCTATCGTAACAAAAAATATTACAAAATATTCTGTTAAAAAAATGAATATTCGTACTATTAGAATTAAAAATTTAATTGAGGAGACCTCCATATTTTTGAAATTCTAAGATAATCCTTGGAAGAAACTCGTAACGTTGAAGTTCACCCGATCGTACAAAAAAGTCTGCACAGCACAACGTGCCCGAGAAAGAACGATGGATACTCTTCAAATCGATTCATCACTATCTCGTCTGGCAAAGCCAAGAACGACCCCATGGTGGTGTACCCTCCGAATTTCAATGTTTCAATGGCTGGGAAAAAGGAGTCAGAGAAATTGTTCGCGGTTAGAATTCTCACTATGCAAGGGGCATTGGAATTAGGTTTTCTGGTTGGATCCACGGTTGTCCTGAAAATTTGGATTGAAGAATCGATCTACGTCATAGACGAGGAGGATGTCATCATCATAGATCGAAAATCCGGTGATTCAGACGTTGTTGAGGGAGGTAATGCGGTAGGAGAGAGAGGTGGTGACGACAAGGGACTGGCCGGGGAGCATGGTGGGAACCTTGGCACTGGTTGGGATTTCTTAAAGGCGGAGTTGGTGGGGGCGAAGATGGTGACAGAAGAGGACTGCTCCAAGAGGGATTCCACCACAACTTGGAGGGTGAGGGCCGTGGAGACGAAGCTTGAGTCAGCGAGGATGTCGGCGGCGTCAGAGATAGCTTTGCTTGGAAGGGCGGTGGAGAGAGAAATGAGTAATGACGGAGAGACTAAATATTAGGAGGAAAGGAGTGAGGAAATCATTGATGGAGCTTGAGAGTCTCCGAAAATGAAGACAAAAGTATATAAGTAAATTCATATTTCATTAACATTTTTTGGACGTTTAATGTTAGTAAGGACTAAATTGAAAAAAAAAACCAATTGAAAAGAAAAAAAATATATAAAGCCTTAATTAAACATTATAAAGACTTGCAAAATAATTAAACTAATTTTTTTTATTTTTTTTATTAAAAATAGAGTGATTCGAATTCGTAACCTCTTAAATGAGTATGAAAAATGATGTGATTTGAACTTATAACTAACTTTTTAATATATTCAAATAATACAATGACAAATATATTCTTTAAGCAACTCTAAGATTCAAGTTCCCTTTTAATTTTGTTGGATGCAGTCAATTTTCCTTCTACTAATATATTATATCAATTGGTTTGAAAACTTGATTTTCTAACAAAACCGTTTCATGTCTCTTAGCCTCGCAGATGGTTTTGATTCCCGCGAATATTGAAATAGTAATGAAATATGGCGAATACTAATGCATCCAGGAAAAACTAAAAAGTATAACGTTTTTAAATTATAAATTATAAATTATAAACTTTAAATTCTCAATTCTGAGCTTTATATTTTAAATTATAAATTTTAAAATTTTAAATCTAAATTCATAAATTCTAAACTTTAAACTTTAAATATGACTTATTGATATAAAATATAACAAACAAACAAAATATTTGTTTAATTAATAACGTGTGTAGTATTTCTTATTTAGTAAAGAACAAACTTTAGAATACGTATTTGGTGGTGATTTATTTTACTAACTTAAAGCACATAAAAATGTTTTATTATTTAAATGATATAATATATTTGACTAAATTATTTAATATAATTTAAAATAAAATATTATTTTAATCTCCAACGTTTGAGTCAAATACTAATTTAATTCTAACGTTTTAAACGTTATATTTCTATTTTAAAAAATTTTAAGCAGGTTTAATGTTAATTTAACATGAATAGTTAATAAAATGAGTAACATAAACATTAATAACATTATTAACTAAATTATATCTTCTTATTTTCGTGTGTTAGAAAAATATAATCAATATTATCATACTGTTAAATTTGACATGAATAGTTAATAGAATGAGTAACATAAACATTAATAACATTATTAACTAAGTCATATCCTCTTATTCTCTTCTTGTTCTAGTGTATTAGAGAAACATAAATCTTCTTATAATACTTTCTCTTCTTGTTCACCTTTTTATATAAAACTTCGAATTCAAACAATCAATCATCAACTATCTAGAACAAAAAAAAAACAATTTTATATTAGTGATTGTTAGCAGGTCGATTTTATTTACATATTAAAATCGAATATTATTGACTTTTTAATATGCTAATTATTCGTGTCGAATTTAATAATGAAATAATATTAAACTTGTTTGAAGCGTTTTAAAAATAAATTAAAACTTTTAAAACGTTAAAGACTAAATTAAGATTTGTTCAAAATGTTGATAGCCAAAATAGTATTCCATCTAATAATGTATACATGCCAATATTTAAGTTACCAGTTTCAACTATACAAGAGAAAATTCTTTTCATCATCAACGTGTAAAAGAAAAGAAGATTGTGATGATGGCGAGAACACTTAATAAAATTGAAAGAATACATAAAAAATAGGTAAAGATAAAAAATATTGTTATGTATTTCTTAATTAAAAAATTATAAAGGTAAAGCTAAAATATATATACTAAAATTGTAATCGAATTTATGTATTCTATTAGGCTGAATTTATGGATCGTGAGACTTCTTTGTTGTTGTCATGAGTAAAAGTAGAAGAGTGGTTTAATACGCCCCACAAGCTAAAGGATGAAAGATGTCAAGAACACCAAACTTGTTAAGATTAAGATGGAAAGGTTGATGAGACAAAGGTTTGGTGAAAATGTCAGTTAGCTATCCAAAAGAGGGAATGGCGAGAAGTTTCATCATTCCAACTTGAACTTTCCGTTGAACCAAGTGACAATCAACCTCTAAATGTTTGGTCCATTCATGAAAAATCAAATTAGCAGCAATATGAATGGCACTCTGATTAACACAATATAAAACTGGTGGGTGGAGAGGGAAGATGCGTAAAAATTGTAAAATATTTAGCATTCATTGAAGTTCACAAGTTGTGTTGGCAAGTACAGGATAGTCTGCTTCAGTGGATGAGCGGGTAACGGTGATTTGCTTCTTGGTCTTTCAAGAGACTAAAGAGTTGTCCAAGAAGAAACAATAGCTTATTAAAGATCACCTAGTATTAGGACATCCGGTCTAATCAGAGTCACTAAAGTCGATAAGCTAAATTTCCAATTCTCTTGAAAAAAAAGTCCTTTGTCGGGGCTAGTTTTCAAATATCGTAACATATGCTTGGCAGCTTGAAGATAAGAGTCAGTAGGACATGTCATAAATTGACTTAATTGTTGAGTGACATACATGATATCTGCTCGAGTAGTGGTGAGATAATAAATCGTCCAACCAAACAGCGATAACTAAAAGGGTCAGATAGCAGGAGACTATTGTCTTGATATAGTCTTGTGACACTATTCATTGGAACAGAGGTAGGTTTGGCACCTAATAAATTAGAATCCTCTAAAAGATCAAGACAATATTCTCTTTGAGATAAGTGAATTTTCTTTGATGATCAAACAACCTCAATACCCAAAAAATATTTTAATGGGCCAAAGTCTTTAATTTGAAAATGTTGGTGCAAAATACATTTAATGGCAACAAGTTCAAAAATGAAATTACCAGTAAGAACGATGTCATCAACATAGACTAGAAGTATAAAAATTTGAGTACCAATGAATTTAACAAATAGACTATCATCAAATAAGGTCTGCTGATATTCATGAGATAGTTAAAGATGAGAAAGTTTGTCATACCACATACGATTGGATTGTCGTAAACCATACAATGACTTCATCAGCTTGCAACATTGATTTGGTCGAGGAGATGTAAATTCGGGTGGCAGAGTCATGTAAACATCTTCAGAAAGATCCCCATGTAAGAAAGCATTATTGACATTCAACTGATGTATGGACCAATGCTTCATAGAGACCAATGCCAAAACTAATCTGATGGTGGTAGGCGGGACAACAGGAGAGAAGATTTTCAAGAAATCAACAACTTTAGTCTGTGTGAATCCTTTGGTCACAAGGCATGCCTTATATCGATCAATTGAACCATCAGGTTTGTGTTTGATGTAACAGACCCACTTACAGCCAACCGGCTTAACACCTGTAGGACAATCAATAAGACGCCAAGTTTTGTTCAATTAAAGAGCATCCAGCTCATCTTTCATAACAGTATGACAATTAGAGTGTTGATTGGCATTCTCAAAGGACTTTGACTCAACATCAGAATGTAGAAATAAAAGAAACTTATTATGTGAAGATGAAAGAGAAGAAAAAGACATGACTGAAGATAAATGATACATGCACTTTGAAAGAGAGTGATTTGAGGAGGTGAGAGAGGAATTGCACAAGTAATCAGAGAGATATGCTGGAGGTCGATGAGGTCGGTCGGAATGACGAGAATAGAGTTGCTCAGGTAGCGAAAAAGATGAAGTGGGAAGAGGAAGTGATGGTAGACTAGTATCTAGTGCGGAAGGAGATGAGGGTGTATGACTCGAAAGAGATTTGGTGGTCATGAGTTCAAGTTAGTTAGGACACGACAATGAAAAAGAATGAGAGGTTGTTTTTTTTTTTTGTCAAGGAAGGAGAAGTTGTTGGAGAAAAGAAAAAATTAGATGTGAGGTGAGTCAATGAGTATGGGTGAGAGTTCAATTCGAAGTATTTGTATTTTTGGGTTATGTGTGTTAATTGGATTAGAAAAATTGTTTGATTCAAAACTTTTTGTTGGGCTGAAAGGAGAAATCGGGCCATTTGTCTGGACCAAAAGAAAGACTAATTCATACAAAATAATATTTTAAAAAATTTCAATCTTTTTGTCATCCAAAAGATAAATGATATATTCTTTAAAACTATTTTGAAAACTAATGAAAACATCATTTTTGACTCTTGAATCAAATTTTGATTTATTTATCATTAGGGTAGAAACAAAACACAAGCATTCAAAAACTGTAAGGTCATGATAATTTGGTAGATGATTAAATAAAACTTCAAATGGTGTTTAAAATTAATTATAGATGATGGAACTCTATTAAGTAAATAAACAGCATAAGATCAAAAAGATAATGGTAAATTAGATTGAAACATAATAGCACAAATTATATTTAAAAGATGTTGATGCTTGCATTCTACCCTTTCATTGTGTCGTGGGGTTTTAATACAACTACATTGATGAATAATGATTTGAAGCATAAAAATCAATAATGATTTGAAGTATAAAAATCATGTAAAATAAATTCTAGTTCATTATTGGAATAGACAATTTTGACTTTAGAGTTGAATTATGTTTCAACTAAAAAAATAAAATTCTTTATATGATTTTGCACTTCTGCTTTTGATTTTAACAAAATAACCCATCTAAAGCAACTAAAATCATCAACAATAGTTAAAAAATATTTATGATTATAAATAGAATTTTGTCGAAACAAACCCCAGATATCAAAATGTAACAAATCAAAACTTGCATTATCTTTATTAAAGTTTTGAGAAAAGGAAAGTTTCTTCTATTTAGAAAAAGGGAAAAGCTCTGCATACAAGTCATTAGGGCTTGTATGCTTTACAAGTTAATTAACGAATAAATCCCAAAAACGCGATACAAGGTCTACGTTCTTTTTCTTCTTCCTCTTTCTCTTCTTCTTCTTCTTTTCTTCGTTTCTTGCCTTCTCTTTCTCCTTCTTCTTCTTCTTGCTGCACATTCTTCTTCTTCTTCCTTTTCTTCTTCTTCTTTTCTTTCGTTTCTTGCTTTCTCTTTCTCCTTCTTCTTCTTCTTGCTTTCTCTTTCTCCTTCTTCTTCTTCTTGCTGCACATTCTTCTTTTTCTTCCTCTTCCTCTTCTTCTTCTTTTCTTTCGTTTCTTGCCTTCTCTTTCTCCTTCTTCTTCTTCTTGCTGCACGTTCTTCTTCCTCTTTCTGTTCTTCTTCTTCATTTACGTGCTTTTCTCTCTGTTTTCTTTCTTCGTTATTCTCGATTTCCATTTTTTTGACATCAAGCTCTGAAATTATTTTTGAAGAAGAAGAAGCAGCAGAAGATGAGGAGGAGGAAGAGAAAGAGATCTGAAATATGCATAAGGTGTAATTCAACAAATTTTAGGTGTATTTCTTAAATCCTTTGGGTGTATTTCTGTAATCCCTTGGGTGTATTTCTATAATCGTTTGGGTGACTTCCTGTAACCGTTTGGGTGTATTTCTGTAATCGTTGGGGTGTATTTCTGTAATCGTTTGGGTGTATTTTTGAAGTTCTATTATCTTCAAATTTGGCAAGAAAATTGTTTTCATGGAGGAAGAAGAAGAAGAGTTGTTCATAATGCATGGTGAGTAGCGCGCTTTGGAAACAGGAAGTTATTGAATAACGTGCGTTTTATTTACTCTTGAATGTGGAAGTGTGTAATGCGTTAATTAAGTGTAATGCGTGTGTTTTATTGGACTTGTAAGACATGTAAGCCAAAAAGACTTGTATGTGTAGCAGACCTCTTAGAAAAATGACAAATATCACAAACTTTATCATGATGCATAGAAATAAAAGAAAATTACTTATCTAAATAATTAAGTATTTGTTCCGAAAGATGGCCCAAACGAAAATACCATAAGTCGGATAGCGTGATGACTGATTTTGTTTTGATGGTATGAATGGAGTGTGAAGTTGATGAATTGTGACCGGGGATACTTTCAACAACATATAATACAAGACCAAGTTGTTGTAATATCCCCAAGTCAAGAAAAAATAATCAGGCAGATGAGAGGAGATAGTAAAATTCATATTTATTTTTGAAATTCATAGCCATAATGAATTATTCATTGTGGGAGGAGGTTGAAAGGATTTTAGGATTTGAATTGGTTGGTTTATCCATGGATGTCAACAGAGTTCATCAAGAAAAATTCTGAAACCATAATAAAACTATATATAATTGTAATAAAATTTATGTATTCTGACTTTATGGATTGTGAGACTTTTTTATTGTCATAGACTAAGTAGATTATTTTTATATTGTTATGGACTAAGGTGGAAGAGAGATTTAATAACACTATAGCTCAAATATTAGGTTAAATTTAGTATGGATCATCATAACCCATTTTGGAACACTGCTTGATGAAGCATGTAGGGTAACGTACCCATATTATGGATTCTCTGTTGTGTCAAAGAAACTTCTATATTGGCCACGTTTTCGTCATCATATCTTCCTCAAAATGATTTCACCAAATTAAAAGTTGTGGCCTCCATGATATTCCTTTCTAATTATTTTGTTTTTCCGTTTAGAATTCATCAAGATACGTATCTTAATAAGTAGACTTTTACAATAATGCTCATGACAACCTATATAGCGAGCAAAGATTTGAATATCCATGCCACAATACCATGTGCTTATTTGTGTTTGTACTTGCATTTATTTATTGATTTTTTTTTCTTCTTCCACAACCATTTAGTTGATATGATATGATATACATACTATTAAGACTTGATCGGTTTTAAAAAATATATCTTTTAATTTCAATATTTATTGTTTAAGAATTTTATTAAAAAATATGTTGAAATATTATTTTTTCGGAAAAAAAATTAACGAAATTTCAAAAAATAAAACATTAAATAAGGGTTTTTCCTTTATGTGCATATATAGTTGTAGTAGTTTAGCTTAAAATCTGTTTTGGTGTCATGGTAACGTAAGCATGCACCAAAGGAAATGAAATGAAAAAAAATATCATCGAGGATGGATACCGAGATTTTAGTGTATTGGAAATTGAAGAACATATCCATGGACTAATTATTATAAGATTGAGAATATATTAATTGAGGTGTATACAATGGGAAAGTACGAGGAGCAAATGGAATATTTGTATAATGTATATAATAGAGGTTTATAGAGTATTAGATATATAACCATTAGTGTTACATTTTTTTATCAGCTGAAACTTTTGAGATGAGTGATATTATGACATGGTATTAGAGTGCTAGATCTGAAAGGTCAAGAGTTTGATTTTTGGTAAACTCCAAAATTAGTTTAAACTTTTAGAAAAATATTTATTATCCTTAATACTCGAATGGTTATTCTAGATAATATAGGGGATGTTTATTTTATAACTCAATAGTCAATAGTTCATTGTATATATTGTACAAATAATTTATTATCTTCATAACGGATTCGTATACAATATAAAGGAATTTTGTGATTTTGTTGTCTTGAAAGTTTGGATCAAAATATGATGTTTCACGACTGCACTTGTTTTAATGATTACTCATTTAATCTATTAATAGTTGAAACATGCGTTGGATAGAAAACAAGAAAAGAAGTTTTTTCATCTAATTATTCAATACTAGTTAACCATCACTTAATTAGTTAATTATAAACAAATATTCATTTAGTAATAATTGATGTTCACTACTACCGACATATTTTCTCTTATTACCACGTGAATATTGAATTCATGCCGACACATTTATTTTTCCCACCCTTGTTAGGTGAATTTTATTCACTCTCAAATAATACTCTGCATATATATGATAAATTTCTTGCACGCATAATAATTGATGTTAATATATTATATATTTAATTTTAAAAAATCCTAAAAGATTACCAGTGTTTATTATTTTTTATTAGTGATTATATTATTAAATTGTTAAATTAAAAAAATTAGACTAATAATTAAAAATAATAAATTCTACTAACTTTCTGATATTTTAATTTTTTTAATTGTAAAACTCTCTAAATTTTGATTATATGATGCATGATTATATATATATGATAATAAGAATAAATTGAATAATGATTAAGAATGAGGGGAAATTGGTGGTAGTCTCCATTAGGAGATATGAAATGTCAACCTCAGCTCATTCGTCACATGAAAAGTGATTTCCACCATACTCCATGCTTATTGACAAGGAAAATTAATTAAACACTTTTTACAAAATTTAATGGAGCCACCAACATGACTTCGATAGTGACCTTCAATTCATTGACAAAGACAAGTGTATGTATATGGTTTTCAAATGAATCCTGGCATCTTTTTTTATTAGTTTAAATTTTTTTAAAAATAAAATTATAATATAACATTAAGATTTAATTTTTTATAAATTTAAAAAATAAAAAAATAATATAAGACAAACAAAAAAAAATATATGCAAAATCAAATAATTTTTTTAAAAAATTCTTATTTTAAAAAATTATTAAAAATATAATTATTTATATTTTTTCTATCCATTTAAATTTTTAAGAAGAGTAGAATCACGATAGATATGTTATATATGCATGTGCTTCGATAGCTGATCTTTGAGATAAGAGAATGTATGTGTCATATCTATTATTCTGATCTTCCACGTTTGAGATTTTGTTATGCTGAACCCACAAATTCGTGTCCATTTTTATGGATTTTATTTTTCTTCGAATGATAGTGAATGTGTTTTTAAGAAAAAATAAAAAAGAATAATTATGTCTTTATTTAATATTTAAAAAAAAAAGTGGAATTATATACGTACTAATTATTAACGATTCACGTGGACTTCATATTCTGATTAATGATTGATAATTTAATTTCAACTAATTGTAATGGGCTATTATTATTATTATTATTATTTAACAGCCTTAAACGAAAGCCCTAGATAGTTACTTTCCTTGTAGCCAAAGTACCATCATCATCCTTCATATATAGTATGCATGAAACAAGTTAACCTCTCATTATTTTAATTATTGGTTATAGCTGGTGGAATGAGAAAGGGACTTTTCAAGGCACTTTATTCAGTTTGATTCTTGAGTTTTCATTCTTTAATTTCCTCATCATAATTGCTTTGCTTATACCATGCATGCTCTATATATTTGTTTTTTTTTTTCTTCTTCTTATTTTGTTATTTATATATAATATGTATCTAAATCTACTCACTTAAAATTGTGAAAGAAAAAAAAGAAATTTTTGTATTTCATTAAAAGATATATGATATTTTTAAGTTAGTTTATTACCAAACAAATATGCACAGTTTAATTCTTTCTTTTATGTTATAGTCATATTTACACTTTTTATTTTTATATTGAATTGACAATGATATTTTTTTGGACTATAAATTATTAAGAGTGTTAATTTTAAATGTGACACCGTTTAATTTGTGGTAAAGAAATTAGACTTTTGATTTTTGAAACATCCAAATTCTCGGATTCAAAATTGGACTATCCAATTTATGTTTCAAAAAAAATTAAAAAATTTAAAATACAGAAATTAAATTCTTCAATTTATATATTTTTCACAATTTTAAAAATATTAAAAATTATAATATTTAAGTATATGACTCGTTTTACTTTTATAAAAAAAAATTTTTGGCTCATATTTATAGGTTGGTCAATTCTCAATTGTATGAATGTTATAATCATATGGACAATGTTGTCACTTGCCACTTTATTCTTTACCTAGGAGGAATCAACTTTAAACCGAAAACAGGGGGAAGATCTCTCTTCTTGTAGTTTTCACTTTTCACATTTGCATAGCTGTTTAGGCTTTATTGGTAGTCAATCTTGTGAGAAAGTTTTTCACTTACTATGTCTTAACCATGTCGGATACTGTTAAATTTAGTTTCTGACTTCCATTCTTTATAGAAATGAAAGCTTCTATTCACTCACATTTTGTTCACTATAAAATCAGATATTATTTACACTATTTACACAATTAATAATAAATGTGATGTACTGATGTGGGTAATTGATTTTCCTGTTTTTTTTTTTTTTGTTACTTGCAAAAGATCATTAAATTATTCTTATAATTTTGAGTTGAATTCTTAGACGATAGAAAAAAAGAATTACAATCAAAAGAATTGAATTGTAATTTTATTCACACTTAATATTCTACCAACACATTTTTATTTATTATTAATCAAATAAAACACAATATTTTGATAATTATCATTCATCAATGGTTTCTTTAATTTGGGAACATAATATTTTGATATTCAAACGTTTTTGTCCAACTTAAAATAATTTAGGGACCTAATTAAAAAAAATATAAAAATCTAATTATAAATTTGACGAAACTATATAGATCACGGAGTAATTAAATTTTAAACTTTTTTTATTGTAAAAATATTTTTTAGCCTTTATTTTTTTGAAGGATTTAAAAATTAAAATTTATAATTTAGACTTTAAAAATTTAGTATTTAGCATTTATAATTTTAAAAAATAATTGATATTAAATGAAAAAAATATATATATTGCTAGTTGAACTCTTTTATCTAACAGTATTAGATTTTATCTAAAAGTAAAAGTATGTAATAAGGGAGTGAGAATATGGCATTTTATCACTTTTGAGTATAAAGAAACTTGTAAGAAAAGCCAAGTGTTCATTGTGTACATATGACTGCTCCATTCCCTGTTTCATTCTTGATAAATCTAAATTCGGTTCTATATATAGTGGCAGATTATGCTATTAGATTCATCCACAACAATAATGAAACATTTAAAAGAAAATCAATATAACTTTTCAGAGAATACAGAATTGTAATTTGTGATATTTGATGAGGTGAAACTTTAATACACAACCATAGAAGAATAATTAATACTGATCTGTAGTTATTCTTTACAAATATTCCCATTGACTCCATCAATATAATAAGGGAATATAAGTTTCATTCTTTAACTCTATTCAAATTGTATCAAATTCTATATTATTTCTCTGTTTTTTTCTCATCTATCTATTTGGAGCAGAATAATAATGTTGCTTTCCTTCAAAGAAGGAATCACATTCTCTCTTGAATTTTTCTTTTCCTTTTTTCGGTTTCATCGGAAAAGCTTCTTCCAGGTGGCAAACACCAAAAGGCTAGTACCATGCAAATCAATTCACTACTGTCGGATTTCGAATCTCGCTTTGTTCATGTAGTAATTCTCAAATGGAATTTTAACCTGCAATGAATTAGTCCTTAACCTATCGAATTTGAAAAAATCGTAGGAAAAAAAAACTAAAATGAGATGTTTTATTTATACTCAATTCAAATTTATATAGAAGAAAATGAGAATGCAAAAAATTCTTAAAATCTAGTTATGGGTGCAAATATCCAAAAGCTTCTTCCTTGATTGAACAATGTCATCAAAGAAATCATCAAGTTGCCCTGTTATAGTCTCAAGACCACATCTCAAAAACCCAAAACAATGCTTCAAATTCTCAACTTTCTCTTCAATCACAACCTCTTCATATTCTTCTTCATACACCACTACTCTCTCCAACTCCACTTTCACTTCCTCCATGGCAACCTTTGCTTGTGTGAATTCATGTAGCAAAATCCCTGCCTGCCCATTATTATTAATCTCATGTTCAATCTCTTCTGCAACCTTGTGCTGCAACCTTCCCATTGAAGCCATGAAGCTTGATCCAAAACCCATGTTGTTGTTGTTGTTGTCGCCTTCATGATGATGATGATGATCATAACCTGTTTGTTGAAATGCAAAGCAAGAAAAAGAGCAACAATATGCAACCCCACATAGGAGAATCATGAGGAGCAATGAGCTAACACTCTTCATTGCATAAAGAACACCTCTGAATCCATTGAACTCATTCAACTTTGACTCAGTTGTGATACTCTTGTTTATACATTCACACAATGGTTGAATCCTTGCCTCCATCAAGCTCTTGTTCTCCTCTTCCAATCCTAGAATCTCCCTTTGACAAACTTTTATTGCCCTAATAACCTGCACATACATAAGAACATTAGACAATATTGTTAAAAAACTATATATTTCTATGTGGTCTCTGCTGCCATGATTGATTTGATTGTAAAGAATTGTGATCATGGCAACCTGATGTGAAAGCTCAAGAGTGAAGTGATGGTAGTTATCCATTGAGGAAGCTATATTGGAGGCAGAAGAGTAATAGTTTTCCATTCCAGAGATGGCAGATTTGAGAGCATGACACACATCCCAAAGCCTAGAGCTTTCATCCATGTACTCATCAAGCCATTTTCCTCCAACAGGCAAGCAAAGCCTCTGGACAAGAATGGTTAACTGTGAATGAAAAGATTGTAGAGATGAAAGAACCTTTGACATGAACTGCATAGACATGAAGTTGTTGTTGTTCTGGTGAAGGTTGTTGAGTCCTTGAGTAAGGAAGTTGTAGAAGCCATTGACAGAAGAGTTGTTGTTGTTGCATGGAGAAGCCATAAGCAAGATTAATAAGAGAAGAAGAAATAAGAAAAGAGAGAGAAGGGTTCTGAAGGAAAGTTGATGGAGATTGATGGGGTTTATATATAATTGGAAAGGTTAAGGAAAAATGGGATTGAGGGCAATGGAAGAAACGAAAGTTGGTAGTTTTTAGAGAGATTTCATTGATTTAACTTTGTGTGGTGAAAGTTACTCTATGTTGGGTGCAATTATGGCTGTTTCCTTTAGAGAGTGGAGACGATGATTGAGAATCTATTGTTTTCTTCATTTTTTTTAGTTGAAACTTAAGTGTAGTTAATTTTATATAAAATTAATAGTTGATGGTTGAGAGTTATTTAAATAATAATTTAGTCAAACATATCAAATCATTTAACGATTCTCAAAATTTTATATAAAGTTAATTGTATTTAAATTTTTATTTTTTTATATAAAATAATCTTTTATTAATGTAAACAGATTGGGAAGGGAAAGAAAAAGAGTAATGCTTCTTACAAGACAAAAAAAAAAGGTATTAATTCCTTAAGAGTAATATTATTACAAAATGTAAAATGCATGTGTAATGAAAAATATAACTAATAAATTAGTTAACTAATAGTCTGACTGATCGGATAATGAATTAGATTCTAACAATTATGATCGGTGCAAAAATTTGACTTAGATCTTTTTGGTGAGATGAGGTTAGGAGAAGAAGAGGAGTCTATTGTGTATTTATGCTTGTTTTTATAATTAATTTTATTTACTTCTTTGTTTCTATAATAAAAAAAATTGTGTAACAAAATAAAAATATATAAATTTATTTTAAATAATTAACAAAAATAAAATAATATATTTTATTAGATGTTCATCTTTTGATATTTCTTTTTGCAATTCATTTTGATTTTGGCTAAGAAAGAGACGTATGTTAATAGGATCAGTATTCAATCGTATACAAATTACAATGCATTTTCTATTTTTAGTTACACCCAACAATTTCATTTTATTGCCAATGAGTAATAGTTCAAATGGCATAATTTTCCTATACTCAATTAAAAAGTTACGGGTTCGAGTCTCTTATCTTTAGCAAAAAAAAAAAAAAATTTCATTTTATTAAATGAATAAATGACAGTAACATGACATACGCATCTAGAATGTAAAACATATTATAATTTGATATTTTATGAGTAAATTTTATTCTTCATTTTTCTTCAAAATTTATTTAAACAAATAAATAAATTGATTATTTGATTTTAATATCTATGGTCAATAATGATAAAATCAGTACTCAACAGTATAAAAATTACAATGCACTTTCTTTTTTTAGTTAGTGTCCAATAAATCTATTTTATTAAATGAATAAAGGACAATAATATGGCATACACATCTAGAATGTAAAACGTATTATAATTTGGTATTTGTTTTAAATATATGAATAAATTAATTAGTTAATCATTTTAAATTGAATAGCATCTAAAATTTTATTCTTCATTTCTCTCAAATATTTACTTAAACAAATAAATTAATTAATTATTTGACTTTAGCATCTATATGCAATAATAATAAGATCAGTACTCAGTGCAGTGTGCTATATAAATTACAATGCACATTCTCCTTTTAATTAACACTCAACAATGTAAATCTTGTTATCTGTAAAATAAATTATGTGAAGATTTTTCTTGTAACGATCTAATATTTAGTATGCTATGATCATAATAAAAATTAGGCGGAACTTCAAAAATTTGGGAGGAGGATTTTAACATAAAAATTTTATAATAATATTTATATTAAAATAAAATTTATAAATATACTTATTTCAAAATTTATTACTAATATGACAATAAATAAATAACTATGATGTTTGATTAATTTTATTACTAGTGACACGTGGCATGCTGACGTGGATGGTTATTCCGCGTGCCACAATGTTATTTGACCATGTATCCGTTTGTGTCACGTGTCGCAACAGTATTCGTCCACGTGTTATTCATTATGTCATCGTTGTATATGCACTAAATTAGTCCCTCACTTTACATTAAGTGTCTCATTTTAGTCCCTGAAATTGAATATCGTGCACCAAACTAGTCCCTTCACTAATTTTTTCTCATTTTTTTTTAAATTTAAAATTTTAATATCTTGGATACACTAATTTCAATTCTATTTTTTCATATATCGTTTAAATACAAGTGTTTTCATAAAAAAATTTTAAGATTTTAGTTTTAATTATATAATTTAGGGAGTCACTCACATAAAGACTCTTAAAATGTCTTTTTTTAAAGATGCTTTTTAATAATTAATATTTAACTTATATAATTGATCAAACTGTGTTATTTTTGTTAAAATTAGACCAAATAAACCAATTTGACTGAAAAATCGATAAATCAAATCTTGAACCGATCTAAATTAATATTCTTTTTTATAGAAAATGACTATAATACTCTTATTGTAAAAAATGACTAAAATATTCTTATTATATATATTAATTTTAAAAATCTTAAATTCTAATTTTATGATGGCATAGAGAGAAGAGAAAGGGTGGAATTTAGAGTTTTAAATATATAGTAGAAATATTTTAAGTCATTTTCTGTAATAGGGGTATTATAGTCATTTTAATAAAAAATATTAATTTAAATCGGTTCAAGATTTGGTTTATCGATTTTTTGGTCAAATCGATTTATTTCATCTAATTTTGACAAAAATAACACAGTTTGATCGATTATATAGGTTAAATATTAATTATTAAAAAAATCTTTAAAAACAGATGTTTTAAGCATCTTTATGTGAGTGGCTCCCATTTTTTTAATAATTTAACATTGGTAAATTTTATAATATATAAGTATGTTATTATAAAAAAAAATAATTATATGATTGATTAGACACATTTTTTCATAAAAAAATATGTGTTTTTAACAAAAAATTAATAATTAAAATAAATATTTTTTTATGAAATACACGTTTTTGTTATGTGTAAATGAGTTAGATTGAAGACACTTCAAGCACCATCACTACCATCTTTGACCTCTGCAGTCTAGACGAAAGAGATTGGAGATGGTAACGAGGGAAGTTTAAAATGCCTTCACGTCAACTCCAAGACGGCGGTTATTAAGGGTATCCGCAAGAAAAAAAATATTTTATAAAAGTACTGAAAGAGGTCGGAGATGGTAGTGAAGGTGCTTGAAAAGCCTTCACGTCAACTCCAAGTCGGCGATTAGGGTATTCACAAGAGAAAAAATATTTTATAAAAACAATTTTATTTGAAGAACATGTGAAAAAATAGAATTGAAATTAATGCATTTAAAAATATTGAGAATTTTGAATTTATAGAAAAAATGAGAAAAAACTGGTGAAGGGACTAGTTTGGTGCACGACATTCAATTTCAGGGACTAAAATGAGTCACTTAATGCAAAGTGAGGGACTAATATGGTGCATATACAACGATGACATAATGGATGATACGTAGACGAATACTGTTGTGACACGTGGTATAATCATCCACGTCAGCATGTCACGTGTCACTGGTCACCACATCATCATACCATTACACGTGGCCAAATCATGAAGTGACACGTGTCACTTACAGTCTACGTCATCATGCCATGTCATCACGTCGTTAATAGAAAATGGGCCAGGGACTAATTTGGTACACTTTTTTCAATTCCAGGAACGTAATTGGTGCAATTGGAATCTCAGAGACGATTTTAGTGTATGACGACAATCTCAATGACTATTTTGAGATTTAACTCGTATAAATAAACTAATAAGACTTTTAATTTATAAAGTCTATTGAAGTTCAAATATAAGATATTATTGTAAAATAAATAACTATATAGATAAAAAAATTAATTTTAATACAACTAATTCCAACACTAAAGTTTTTAAATCTGATTGATAATAAGAATAATAAATAATAATAAAAATGAGATTTTAATTTGTATGAATAAATCAACAAAATTTTTAACTTGTGAAAGTCCATTCAAGCCAAATCCAAAATATTAATGCTTAAAATAAAAAATGATTGAATAAATACGGAGAATGAGAATGATTCTATAAATCTAATATAAAAATATAAAACATAAATTAATTGGATCAAATTTGTTTTTTTTTATAGTAATATTACTAGTTTTTTTTATAAAAATTCTGGCAGTTTTTATGGTCAAACTAAGTTCTGCCTATGAAGAGAGGTGTTGTTGGATGATTGGATCTAAATCTAGTCGATTGCAAACGTGACTCTAGTTGAAAGTCTTTAAATTATAGAGTGTTTAATTTATCACGAGACTATGATACTTTTTAATAATAAATATGCTATTTAATTAATA
>NC_029774.3:128692382-128699601 GCF_000817695.3 Arachis duranensis
CAAAATAAAAATATATAAATTTATTTTAAATAAATAATAAAAATAAAATAATATATTTTATTAGATGTTCATTTTTTATATTTCTTTCGTAATCCATTTTGATTTTGGTTAAGAAAGAGACGTGTGTTAATAGGATCAATATTCAATTGTATACAAGTTACAATGCGTTTTCTATTTTTAGTTAACACCCAGCAATTTTATTTTATTAAATAAATATAAGACAGTAATATGACATACACATGTAGAATGTAAAACATATTATAATTTAATATTTTATGAGTAAATTAATTATTTAATCATTTTAAATTAAATAGCATCTAAAATTTTATTCATTATTTTTATTCAATATTTATTTTAACAAATAAATAAATTGATAAAATCAGTATTCTTCAGCAGTATACAAATTAGAATGCACTCTCCTTTTCTTCAGTTAGTATCCAACAATTTTATTTTATCAAATGAATAAAGTACAATAATATGACATACACATTTAAAATGTAAAACGTATTATAATTTAATATTTTTTAAATATATAAATAAATTAATTAGTTAATCATTTCAAATTGAATAGCATCTAAAATTTTATTCTTCATTTCTCTCAAATATTTACTTAAATAAATAAATTATTTAATTATTTGACTTTAGTATCTATAGTCAATAATGATAGAATCAGTACTCAGGGCAGTGTGGTATACAAATTACCAAGCACGTTCTCCTCTTAATTAACACTCAACCATGTAAATATTGTTATTTGTGAAAGAAATTATGCGAAGGTTTTTTTGTGTAACGATATAATTTTAGTATATTATGATCACACTAAAAGTTAGATCGAGTTTTACATAAAAACTTTATAATAATATTTATATTAAAATAAAAATTATAAATATACTTATTTTAAAATTTATTACTAATATGACAATAAATAAATAATTATGTAGGCAGATATTATAAAATATTTTAACAATTTCAGAATTTAAATGGTAAAATAAATAAGTATATAGATAAAAATTTAATTTTACAATAAAAAATTAATTTTACTATAACTAATTCAAACATTAAAATTATAAAATCTAATTGATAATGAGAATAATAAATAATAATGAGAATAAAATTTTAATTTGTATAAATAAGCTAATAAGACTTTTAATTTATAAAAGTCTATTGAAGTTAAGATATTAAGGTAAAATAAATAGCTATATAGATAAAAGAAATTAATTTTAATACAACAATTCTAACACTAAAGTTCTAAAATTTGATTTGTATAAAGTCAAGTCCAAAATATTAATGTTTAAAATTGAAAATGATTGAATAAAAGTAGAGAGTGAGAATTGATCCCACAAATCTATTATAAAAACACAAGATATAAATGAATTGAGTCACATTTATTTTTTTATAGTAATATTATTAGTTCTCTTATTAAAATTTTGGAAGATTTCATGGGTAAACTAAGCTCTGCCTATGAAAAAAGGTGTTGTTGGATAATTGGATTCAAATCGAGTCCGTTGCAAACGTTGCTTTAATAGTTTTTAGTTTATCACAAGGCTCTGCTATTTTTTAGAAATAAACATGTTATTTAATTAATATATAATAAAAAAGTATAAAATTATTTTTTATTATTTTAATTATATACTCACTCATTTTTAAAGTAATTATATTTTTTAATTATGAATAATTATTATAAATATAAATTTTATTAAATACTTACAAAAAAACAAAAAAATTTATTAATTATAACAATTTTTTATGATTATATAATATTTACTAATGTTATTTTTTTCAATAATTGCACATAGTGTATAACAATATAATAGGTATAAAATAATTAATTAGTTATTTAAAAATTTTAAAAATAATGGTTATTATGGTATAAAAATAAAAATTTATCGATTAAATTAATAAACTAATAAATCAATAATTTGATCACCAGTTCGATTTTAACAATTATGCTTTAATTCCTTCAATTAGGATTTAAGGACTGCCGTCGTACACTAAAATCAACCACCAATGTATTTGTATATAAATACATGTATAATTTAATTTATTTTCAATGTGTATTTATATTTCAACATGTATTTTATACTGATAGCTAATTTTGGTTTTTGCATTCAAAAAAGCAGCACGTATTGGCAATCTAAATCCAAATACATCAGTTCTAGCATTCACACTAACTCATTACACCTTTGGTCACAAACAAAAAATGGTTCTACTACACCACCATTAGGTAGGGGAACATTCTGTGATTTGTCATCACCATTCAAAGCCTCAAAGGCTAAAAAGTGAGCAGTGTGAGTGTGTAGTCGCAAAAAAAAACAAGAGTAAAATACAGGTAAACTGTCAAATAATACAACTTGCCGGTTGTAGACTATATCTCTTTGGATAATTTAACATTTCACATTTCAGTCTTCTTTTTCAATCAATTTCCAACATCATTGTCCCCAAAATTTCTCTGATGAAGTCCAAGAGGTAAACATATATAGAGAAAAAATTAATTTTACTATAACTAATTAAAACATAAAAACTATAAAATATAGTTCATAATGAGAATAATAAATAATAATGAGAATAAAATTTTAATTTAAATAAATAAGCTAATAAGACTTTCAATTTGTAAAAGACTATTAAAATTTAAATCTAAGATGTTATTGTAAAATAAATAACTATATAGATAAAAAAATAGATTTTAATACAACTAATTCCAATACTAAAGTTGTAAAATTTGATTGATAATAAAAATAATAAATGATAATGAGAATGACATTTTAATTTATATGAATAAGCCAATAAAATTTTTAATTGTCAATGAGTTATAACTTAAATGACATAGTCTCTTCATACTCAATTAAGAGGTTGCGGATTTGATTTTTTTGTATTTGGTAAAAAAATAAAAAAATAAATAAAATAAAATAAAAATAAAACTTTTAATTTGTGAAAGTCCATTGAAGTCAAGTCTAAAATATTAATGCTTTAAATTAAAAATTATTGAATAAAGATAGAGATTGAGAATTGATCCCACAAGTCTAATATAAAAATATCAGACATAAATTAATTGAGTCACATTTATTTTCTTTTACAGTAAATATTAGTAGGTTTTTTATAAAAATTCCCAAAGTTTTCATGGTCAAACTAAGCTCTGCTCATGGAGAAAGGTGTTGTTGGGTGATTAAATCCAAATCGAGCCGATTGCAAACCTGACTCTAATTTAGAATCTTCAAACTACAAAGTGTTTTAATTTACCATCAGATTTGAATACTTTTTACTAATAAATATATTAGTTAGTTAATATATAATAATAAAGTATAATTAAATTATTTTATATTATTTTAATTTTATACTCACTTATTTATAAATTAATTATATTTTTAATTATAAATAATTATTATAAATATAAATTTTATTCAACACCTACCAAATTTTTTTTATTAATTATAACACAATTTTTTTATGATTACATAATATTTATTAATGTTATTTTTTAATAATTGCAATATATAACAATATAATAGGTATAAAATAATCAAAAAATGATAATGAGAATGAGATCTTACTTTATACAAATAAGGCAATAAAACTTTTAATTTATGAAAGTCCATTGAAATCAAGTTTAAAATATTAATGCTTAAAATTAAAAATGATTGAATATAGATAGAGATTGAGAATTAATCCCACAAATCTAATATAAAAATATAAGATATAAATTATTTGAGTCACATTTATTTTTTTATAGTAATATTATTAGTTCTTTTATTAAAATTTTGGGAGTTTCCATGGTCAAACTAAGCTCTGTCCATGGAAAGAGGTGTTATTGGGTGATTGGATTCAAATCGAACCGGTTGCAAACATGGCTCCAATTCAGAGTCTCCAAATTATAAAATGTTTAATTTACCACCAGACTAAAATACTCTTTAGTAATAAATGATTACATAATATTTATTAATGTTATTTTTTAATAATTACAGATAATATATAACCATATAATAGGTATAAAATAATTAATAAATGATAATGAGAATGTGATCTTACTTTATCCGAATAAGCCAATAAAATTTTTAATTTGTGAAAATTCATTGAAATTAAGTTCAAAATATTAATGCTTAAAATTAAAAATGATTGAATAAAGGTAGAAATTGAGAATTGATCTCACAAGTCTAATATAAAAGTATAAGACATAAATTAGTTAAGTCACATTTTTTTTAAAAGTAATATTATTAGTTCTTTTTATAAAAATTTTGGGAGTTTTCATGGTCAAACTAAGTTCTGTCTATGGAGAGAGGTGTTGTTGGGTGATTGGATCCAAATCGAACCAGATGCAAACATGGCTCTAATTTAGAGTCTCCAAATTACAAAGTGTTTAATTTACTACTAGATTAGGATACTCTTTAATAATAAATATGTTAGTTAGTTAATATATAATAAAAATATAATTAAATTATTTTATATTATTTTAATTTTATACTCACTTATTTATAAATTAATTATATTTTTAATTATAAATAATTATTATAAATATAAATTTTATTAAACACCTACCAAAAAATAAATATTTTTATTAATTATAGCATAATTTTTTTATGATTACAAAATATTTATTAATGTTATTTTTTAATAATTGCAAATAATATATAACAATATAACAGATATAAAATAATTAATAAATGATAATGAGAATGAGATTTTACTTTATACGAATAAGCTAATAAAATTTTTAATTTGTGAAAGTCCATTGAAATCAAGTTTAAAATATTAGTGCTTAAAAATAAAAATTATTGAATAAAGGTAGAAATTGAGAATTGATCCCACAAGTTTAATATAAAAATATAAGACATAAATAATTGAGTCACATTTATTTTTTTATAGTAATATTATTATTTCTTTTATAAAAATTTTGGACTTTTCATGGCCAAACTAAACTCTGTTCATGGAGAGAGGTGTTGTTGGGTGATTGGATTCAAATAGAATCGGTTGCAAACGTGGTTCTAATTCAGAGTCTCTAAATTACGAAGTGTTTAATTTACCATCAGACTAGAACTCACTTATTTATAAATTAATTATATTTTTAATTATAAATAATGATTATAAATATAAATTTTATTAAACACCTATCAAAAAATAAATATTTTTATTATTTATAACATAATTTTTTTTATGATTACATAATATTTATTAATGTTATTTTTAATAATTGCAGATAATATATAGCAATATAATAGGTATAAATTATTAAAAAATAATCATGAGAATGAGATCTTACTTTTCAAAATGTGAATGCTTAAAATTAAAAATGATTGAATAAAGGAGGAGATTGAGAATTGATTCCACAAGTAGGGGTGAATGCGGATCAGATCGGATCTAATATCCACAGTTTTAAAGGTTGGATCCGATCCCCAAATTTGCGGATCGGATCGAATATCGAATATATCTTCAAAACATAAAAAAATTTAAAAAGTTTATTTTTATTAAAAAATATCAATAAAATTCATTTTTTTAGTCTTTTAAATATGTTTACTCTTAAAATAATATTAAACATACTTTTCTTAAATAATAAATTAAAATAATACAACATATATTATAATTATTAGTTGAAATAAAATATGAAAATAATATTTATCTATTTATTTTTTTATTTTTACGGATACGCGGATATGCGGATCAGATATGCGAATACCAACACAAAATCTGCAATCCGATCTGACAAGTGTGCGGATCTGATCCGATCCAAAAGCCTTGCGGATCGGATCCATATCCGCAATTTTTGGGTCGGATTCGGATAAACACCGGGATATACGGATTGGATTCGATCCATGAACACCCCTACCCACAAGTCTAATATAAAAATATAAGACATAAATTAGTTGAGTCACATCTATTTTTTTATAGTAATATTATTAGTTCTTCTATAAAAATTTTAGGAGTTTCCATGGTCAAACTAAGCTCTGTCCATGGAAAGAGGTGTTATAGGGTGATTGGATCCAAATCGAGCCGTTGCAAACGTGGCTTTAATTCAGAATCTCTAAATTACAAAGTGTTTAATTTACCACCAGACTAGGATACTCTTTAATAATAAATATGTTAGTTAGTTAATATATAATAAAATGGTAAAAAAATAAAAAAATAAATAAAATAAAATAAAAATAAAACTTTTAATTTGTGAAAGTCCATTGAAGTCAAGTCTAAAATATTAATGCTTTAAATTAAAAATTATTGAATAAAGATAGAGATTGAGAATTGATCCCACAAGTCTAATATAAAAATATCAGACATAAATTAATTGAGTCACATTTATTTTCTTTTACAGTAAATATTAGTAGGTTTTTTATAAAAATTCCCAAAGTTTTCATGGTCAAACTAAGCTCTGCTCATGGAGAAAGGTGTTGTTGGGTGATTAAATCCAAATCGAGCCGATTGCAAACCTGACTCTAATTTAGAATCTTCAAACTACAAAGTGTTTTAATTTACCATCAGATTTGAATACTTTTTACTAATAAATATATTAGTTAGTTAATATATAATAATAAAGTATAATTAAATTATTTTATATTATTTTAATTTTATACTCACTTATTTATAAATTAATTATATTTTTAATTATAAATAATTATTATAAATATAAATTTTATTAAACACCTACCAAAAAAATAAATATTTTTTTAATTATAACATATTTTTTATGATTACATAATATTTATTAATGTTATTTTTTAATAGTTACAGATATATATAACAATATAATAGGTATAAAATAATTAATAAATAATAATGAGAATGAGATCTTACTTTATACGAATAAGCCAATAAAATTTTTAATTTATGAATGTCTATTGAAATCAAGTTTAAAATATTAATGCTTAAAATTAAAAATGATTGAATAAAGGTAGAGATTGAGAATTGACCCACAAGTCTAATATAAAAATATAAGACATAAATTAATTAAGTCACATTTATTTTTTTTTACAGCAATATTATTAGTTCTTCTATAAAAATTTTGGGAGTTTCCATGATCAAACTAAATTGCCCATGAAAAAAGGTGTTGTTGGGTGATTGAATCCAAATTGAGTCGGTTGCAAACATGGCTCTAATTCAGAGTCTCTAAAGTACAGAGTGTTCAATTTACCACCAAACTAGGATACTCTTTAATAATAAATAAGCTCATTAATTAATATATAATAAAAAATAAAATTAAATTGTTTTATATTATTTTAATTTTATACTCACTTATTTTTTA
>NC_029774.3:128700376-128706557 GCF_000817695.3 Arachis duranensis
ATATTAAAAATCTACCAAAAAAATAAATATTTTTATTGTTTATATCATAATTTTTTTTATGATTACATAATATTTATTAATGTTATTTTTTAATAATTGCAGATAATATATAATAATATAATAGGTATAAAATAATTAATAAATGATAATGAGAATGAGATCTTACATTATACGAATAAGCCAATAAAACTTTTAATTTGTGAAAGTCTATTGAAATCAAGTTCAAAATATTAATGCTTAAAATTAAAAATGATTGAATAAAGGTAGAGATTGAGAATTGATCCCACAAGTCTAATATAAAAATATAAGACATAAATTAATTAAGTCACATTTATTTTTTTTGTAATAATATTATTAGTTTTTTTATAAAATTTTTGAAAGTTTTCATGATCAAACTAAGTTCTGCCCATGAAGAGAGGTGGTGTTGAGTGATTGAATCCAAATCAAGTCGATTACAAATGTAGCTCTAATTCAGAGTCTCTAAAATACAAAGTGTTTAATTTATCACTAGACTAGGATACTCTTTAGTAATAAATATACTAGTTTGTTCACCTATAAAAAAATAAATATTTTTATTAATGTTATTTTTTAATAATTGCAGATAATATATAACAATATAATAGGTGTAAAATAATTAATTAGTTATTAAAAATTTAAAAATTATACTTACTTGCTTACTTTGGTATAAAAATAAAATAAAAAATATTTATTATGAAAAAAATAAAATTTTATATAATTATTTAAATAAAAATATTTCTACTGGTTTAATCGATGATTTATCAATTTAACTAATAAACTAATATTTTAAATAATTAATAAAATAAATTAATATATTTTATTAGATGGTCATCTTTTTATCTCTTTTTTCATTATCTATTTTGATTTTAGTAAAGAAAGAGAAATACGATGAAATATTCAATCGTATACAAATTACAATATATTTTCTATTTTTAGTTAGTACCCAACAATCTCATTTTATTAAATGAATAAACGACAGTATGACACATACATCTAGAGTTTAAAAATAACGTATTATATAATTTGATATTTTACGAGTAAATTAATTATTTAACCATTTTAAATTGAATAGCATCTAAAATTTTATTCTTCATTTTTTTTAATATTTATTTAACCAAATAAATGAATTGATTATTTGATTTTAATATCTATAATCAATGATGATAAAATCAGAATCAGTACTCAATCGTATACAAATTACAATACACTCTTTTTTAGTTAGGACCCAATAATTTCATTTTATTAAATGAATAAAGAACAGTGATACGTACACATCTGAATGTAAAACATAGTATAATTTGATATTCTATGAGTAAATTAATTATTTAACCATTTTAAATTAAATAGCATCTAAAATTTTATTCTTCATTTTTCTTTAATATTTATTTAAATAAATAAATAAATTATTATTTGATTTTAGTATCTATAGTCAATTATGATAGAATTAATATCAGTCGTATACAAATTATAATACATTTTTTATTTTTAGTTAGAATGCAAAATATATTATAATTTGATATTTTTTTAAACATATGAGTAAATTAATTAGTTAATCATTTTAAATTGAATAGCATCTAAAATTTTATTTTTCATTTTTCTCAGATATTTACTTAAACAATTAAATTAAGAGTAAATATTCTTTTC
Source organism: Arachis duranensis (assembly GCF_000817695.3). NCBI lineage: Eukaryota > Viridiplantae > Streptophyta > Magnoliopsida > Fabales > Fabaceae > Arachis > Arachis duranensis. The sequence continues at coordinate 128,702,039 of NC_029774.3, forward strand.
GACCCCTGTTCTTTTTAAATTTTGACTACTCGTCCCCTTACGTTTATAAAATATCAAATCGGTTCCTATCCATCTATTTCGTAAGACCAATAAGCCCTTTCGTAGGTTTTTTCCCGTTCATAGTCGTCGAAAAAAACGGTGGTGTAACATACAGCCTGTGACATGGCTTGAGGGCATCCTATTATGTTTTCGTTGGGACCATTAAGCCCCGTACAATCAACAAAATGACGTAGTTTTGCTTGAAAGTCCTTTTGTGTCTTATTGTAAAATTCCATTTCCCCCCTTTTCTAAACCTAACACTAGCTTCAAGCATGAGCGATCCAGAGCAATCTTCAACCTCTCACACACGCCATGTCTGGAGGAAGACTACGGTGGGTTCGAGTAGTAATGCAAGGGAGGACAAGAAGGCCGAGTTCCAGCACTCTAAATGCAAGTGCGAAACTTATGCAATCATGCAAGAATTTGTGACATCGAAGAACCCAGACAGAATCTTTCTGGGTTGTTCCTACTATCATGTAAGTGTGCTTCTATCTTCCATTCATGTAATCAACTTCTTCTGTGGTTTAACAAGTTGTATTCACTATAATGGCAATTGCAGACGGAACAACGTCACTACAACTATTTTGTTTGGTTGGATGAACTGATTTCTAAATATTTTGGGCATGAAGATGACAATGATGATGAAGGAAGAATGATGATACTGGAGAATAGATTGGAGCAACTGAAATATAAGATTGAGCTTGAAAATGAAAAAAAATAAAAAATATGTAGTAATTACTATAGTGTATTTGTTATGCTGGCAATGTTAATTTTATTAACAGCAATTGTGTATGTAGTATTTTAAGGTATACTCTGTTGCTGTAAGTAATATATGGATAAGGTTAAGACATGAATTAATTTACTCTGTAATTGCAGGTTCTAAGTACAAAGACCTACTTTAGTTTGTTGATGTATCAGCCAAAAACATTATCATATGTCTGAAATCACAAAACAAAAAACATGTTTCAGTAGTCTACCAAATTTCATAATGGTAGCCTTAAGTCTATTACATATTGTAATTTGACAACCAAAAAAAATTACACCAAAATATTCATAGTCTCCATAACTATGAATACAAGTATGTCATTTCTAAAGTCTTGGCGGCCTAAACCCATATGTTCGCTTGAATCTAGGGATACATTTAGGCTTATGGTGGGGACAAACTTAAAGGGAGTTATGGCAGTCCCTGAACTAGTTGCTCTATCAGTTATTTGTTGCTGCTGACTTGGTGGTGTTACACTTAGGGATGATGCCTGCTGGAGAGGGTGCTGAACTGTTAGGGTTGTGGCCGATTGCAGTGGGTGCTAAATTGTTAGGGTTGTGAACTGCGGTTGAGGGTGATGAAGTGTAGGTGCTAGTAGCCTGATTATTGTTTGCTTGGGTCTGAAATTTGGTTATTGTTTGCTTGGGTCTGAAATTTGGTCCCTGATTGAGTGTAGTTGGGTTGGTAGGGTTTGAGTGCTCAGTATTGAAACCGACTCCCTAAAGCACATGAAAACAATAGAATTCAGAGGATATGCTCATGAGCTAAATATGTTGTAGTGTACACAAGAATCTAAAAAATAAAATTACATCTGTAGGTGGTGGGACAGACTGTGAGCATTGTATCTCAACTCTTGCCTCTTTTTGGACTGAAACAGGGGTGGATCTCTTTGGAACCTTTTTCTTTTTCTTTTTTGCTTTAGCCTGTAAAGTGCATAAAAGAAGTAAAGTTGTTCATAAAAAAGAAAAAACAAACACTAACTAACTATAGGATGTAAAAAAGCGGGCTACCACTGAGTTCAGTGGTGTGGCAATAACATTTTGGGAGTTATTTGGTTGAACTCCTTTCCTGGACTGTGTATAAGAAAAACAACATCTCAACTACTTAAGTGCATAAAAGAAATAACTACTCAAGTTGTTTCATGCATATAAAGAATTAGAACTATTCTGCTCATTCTATGCATGTAACCAATATCTAGAATATAACAAAAATATGTAGAACCCTTTAACCTATGTTGGAGGTTGATCTATAGGGGTCTATGATAATTGGTCTCCATTTTGTTGTTGCTTTGCCTTCTTTCATTTTGGCTGTCAATTCGGGTTTGTAGGTACGCCTTTGTAAGTCCTATGGTAGTATTCCTTCTGGCTACATTTACTGCATGTTACCTGAAATGACTTCTTCACCTTGGGACCTTGTGGCAGCATTTGAGACTCAATCACCACATCAATAGTCCTTTTTTGTTGGTCTCCCAGCGAGTCTCTTAATTATTGGTGCTTCTAGACGCAGCTTGTTGGTTTCTTCCTAAAACTCTTTAGAGTTCACTAGCTTTATTGAATCCCCATAAGTAGCCTTAATCGCTTCCATTGTAAGCCATTTGTGTGCAAAATTCTCTCGCCTCAGATTTTGTTTCCTTAGTCTTGATATAGCAGCTATTACATGTTTGCATGGCAATCTTGTCAGGAAAAGAAACATGAATCACCGTTAACTGAATCTACAGCACTACAACATAAGATACAATGTCAGGCACAAAGTAGATGATTAAACTTGTTATTTGCCAAACATTACAAGCACATGTTTGTCTTTGCAAATTCACAACAACTCTTATTTGGTATCTCTGGACTTCAAATAAGACCCTGGTTTCATCCCCAGCCCACTTTGCCATCCACCTGTTACTTTCAGGGATGATGTACTCATCTAGGCTCCAGCCTTAATTACTGAACTGGAGCCAATTTACCATTGCACTTGCTTAACCTATGTTTGTGTCCTGCCATCTTTCGCATAGTGTAGTTGCGAAGCTCTTCGCACATAGTTAAAATTGGTTTGGCCCTGTACTCCATGATCTTGGCATTCCAAACTTCGCACATGTTGTTGGTTATATTGTCACACTTTGGACCGTGACTAAAGTACGCCTTGGTCCATGCACCAGGATCAAATTTGCGTAGATACTCCTAAGCATCCTTATTCACCTTCTTCACAAGCTCCATTGAGTTCTTGAATTCTCTCATTGTTGTGCTCTTAGAAGCCTTCCAAATTAGTCCTTTTGTTTACTTGTCCTTGAAGTGTTTGATGAAGTTTTTTCATATGTGTAGGACACAATTTCTATGATGAGCTTGTGGCATTACCTCATGCAAAGTCTTGGCCAATCCCTTTAATAACATGTCAACCGAATTTTAAATTACAAACGAATAAGAAAAACGACGTATGGTTAAGAATGAGGGTGATGTATGGTTGCTGAAGTGTGCACAAGGGGGATAATGGGATTTCAAAATAATATGCCAAAAAGGCTTCCAAGCAAAATGACGTCGTTTTGTTGATTGTACAGGAGTTTAATGGTCCCAACAAACACATAGCATTCCACGTAGGATGTTCTCAGGCTATGTCATAGACTGCACGTTACATCTTAGTTTTTTTCCGACAACTATAAATAGAAAAACCTACAAAAAAATTTATTGATCTTATGAAATAGATGAATAAGAACTGATTTGATATTTAATAAAAGTAAGAGAGCAAATAGTCAAAATTTAAAATGAACAAGAATCAGAAACGATATTTACTCTTAAATTAATAAGTATTCCACTTTAGTATCCATAGTTAATGATGATAGGATCAGTAATCAGTGTAGTGGTATACAAATTACAATGCACCTTCTCCTTTTAATTAGTACTGAACAATGTAAATCTTGTTATTTGCAAAACAAATTATTTAGAAGTTCTCTGTAATGATCTAATTTTTAGCATGTCATCCTATTTATTAGCTAATATTTATTTATCTCGGTGAAAAAGGTTTGGTGGTTAATATTTCAGTCCAAAGACACAAATAACATTTACCGATTTTCATAAAATTAATACTTTATATTATAAGTTTCTGTTCTCTTTTTTCTATATTAAATTATTAATGTTTTCACTTGTCATATCTTTTCAATTTTATAACCAAACATAACTTTTATTTTTAAATGTTTTTATGAAAAAGTCTCTAAGATTTGTGTCACTAAATATTCTTTTTACGTGTTTTATTATAATAAAGGTTATATTCCCTAAATTTTACATTACTTCCCTCAGCTCAATCTTTTTGGGCGTCCGACGCCCAGCGCCCAGCGCCCAGCTCCCATCTCTTTTGTACCTATTATATACATATTAATGAATATTCTTATTTATTATGTATGGTATATCCGTATATATATATGTTATGATTATTGTAAGGGGCGTCCAACGTGCTGGATTTATTTTAAGTTGGGCGTCCAGTGTTCATGTCTAAAGTAGGGCGTATGTGATTCTAAAGCTGGGCGCCCAAGGATATTCACAGCGAGGATATTTGATGTTTAAATTTTTTCGCCACCAGAATATTTTAAAACGTTACGTAAATATTCAGTTTTTAAATATCAAGTAATCAACTATTAAATATTAATCAAGCATCTAGCAACATAATTAATTTATGATTAATTTACCAAATTTTATTTATCGGTATTAGCTTACAAAACCGAATTTTTCTCGATATTTT
>NC_029774.3:128707254-128714320 GCF_000817695.3 Arachis duranensis
AAGACCGGAATACTGGCAATTTTGCTGCACTATGATAATGAGTTGAGGATTTAGCTCAAAGCTGCTTGCTTTGATGGGAGGTGTACAGATGCTACTCCTATATGCAGCTGTAATGGGGTTAGCATATGACCCCAGAGTCCTTCTGGACTGCTCAATTCCACTTAGGTCCATGATAGAGTTTTTATTAATTTTTTATATTTATTTTATTTTATTATTATATATTTTTAAAATTTTTAATAAAAAAATTAAATTTTTATAATTTATTATAATTTATTACGAAACAAAATATAAAAACACTAATTTTGATGAAAATTCTATAGTAAATGATGATAGGTTCGGTAATGTAGTGTACAAGTTATAATACACCTTTTTTCGTTAGTACCCAACAATTTCATTTTATTAAATGAATAAAAGACAATAATATAATATACACATTTAAAATATAAATCATATTATATTTTGATATTTTCTTAAGCATATAAATAAATAAATTATTTAATAATTTTAAATTGGATAACATTTAAAATTTTATTCTTTATTTTTCTCTAAAATTTACTTAAACAAATGGATCATTCTATTACGTATTAAAGCAGAACACTAATAGTAACTCCAATGATAATTATTTTAAGTTTCTTTTTTGACATAAAGGCATTTTTGGTCGTTGAAGTGTAAACTCAAATGAATTTCTTTTTCAGAGTTCTTACTCAGAGAAATTCTCAACATCCAACAAAAATTTGACATGTGGAATGTCAATAAAAAAAGTTAAAACATATATAAAATGATAATTGCAGAAATTATTTTTAATATGGAAAGAGAGATGGTGTTTTAGTTGAATATTGATATTTAAAGTATATTATAATATTGTGAAAATCATTCAGCATACCCCTACGTGATTCAACACGCCCTCCACGTGTTGGTTAATATATTGCCACGTGTCCAACACGCCCCCACGTATTGGCCAGAATGCTGCCATGTGTCTAACACGCTCCCACGGATTGCAACACACCTTCTATGTGTTGATTTCTCTTCTACAAAATTCACTCATCTATAATTACACCAAATAATCTCATTTCCCAAAAAAACACCAAAATTTTTTTCACACAAAAAAAATCAGCCTGATAATTCTATTATATGCATTTATATTATACCGGCTGCTATTACATATAAATGAATTAAAAAATATGTTACATATAAATAAATTAAAATATATATTACATACATATTATATGTATGTTAATTAATTTTACAAATTAGTTTAATTATATTTTTTCCTCAAATTATATATTCTGTATTATTGTTATATATGAAATTTTTTAATATTAATATATTTTCATAGTGAAATTATTTTTTAATTTATAAATTTAAATAATATTATTAAAAAAATAGTAATTATATTAATTTTAATTATTTTAATTAATTAATTAAGTGAAACCACAACAGGAACTAAAGTTAGTTCCTTCTAATGGAGAAGAACTTATTTACTATTTATGACTGATATGGAGTTATTTTTTATGACCCAAGGTCGTGGCATGCTTGTAATATGAAAAGGTACTACAGTTAAAAAGCGAACTCTACTCCCTGATGTACTCTTTTCCCAACTTCATGATTTTTTCCCAAAATCAAAGGGTTTTTTCTGGAGAAGAATTTTTAACGAGGCATCATAGTAGAGGCTAAGGGAAAAAAGGCTATTAAAAACCCTTAGTAGCAAGAAGGTATCTCCCCAATCAATAAAGATCTTTTTTCATTTGCAATATCTCCTATAAACTCCTTTCTATTTTCTAAGTCTTTCTATTCTACGAAACGCGCCGACTTAAGCTCGACAAAACGTGAAAATCCTATGAACCGACCTAGATGGTCGTCAGGATAAAACGACGAGGTACAAGTCGGTGTAATGAGGTTATAAAAGTTGATCGTAAAAAACTCGGAAACATCCCGACTCATAAGTCGAAAGGAAAAAACCGAGTAGAAAAGAAAACGAATCGCAAAAATAACCTAAATCATAAGAACTCAATAAAACAAAGTTGAGTATAAGGGATAACAAAAAAGAGATTGAAGTTTAAAGGCTGTCAAAAAGTCCTTACACAAAAGGGTTCAGAAAAACAGACAAGCCAAAGGGAAAGGTTTTCAGAAAAAGATCAAGGAGACTTCGAAAAATCAAAATCAGAAAAGCATACACGCATAAGGTAACTTAAACCCTTATCCAAAAAAGGGTATTTATTTTGTTAATTTAAAACCCTTATTAAAAAGGGTACTTTTCAAATATTTTGTTTATGGCCTTAAAAGGCCAAAAGAAATTGTCCAAACACCACCAACAAACAAAGAGTTTAAAAAAGGGGGGACACACAGGCCGAGCCCCCATATAGCCATAAAAAACTTATTTCTGCAGAAGAGTAGACGGATCACCACCACCAGAGTCAGGAAGAGCGCCACCAGGATCAGGAAGAGAGGCAACCCCGGGAGATGAAGAGGAAGTCGGAGGAACAACAGAAGAACTCGAAGCGTCCTTGGAACGAGGAGGGGACTCAATAATCCTCTGCCCCCGAGTCTTCAATTCTGACTCGGAAATGATTACGGGGGCAGGAGGATCCATAATAGCACCATCAATGATGACTTTGTCTGGATCTAAAGGAGAAAGATCCAAGTCAGGAGCAATAATTCCGACCTGCTCCTTAAAAATCCTCCAAGCCTCCTCGGCACCATCAGCGACAGAGTCCTCCAACTCGGCATACGCATTTCGAGAGTTCAGCAAATCCTTCTTCACAGACACAAGATCTTGAAATAAACTCTGATAATTCTCCTGTGCTGCTTTCCTCAAACCCGCCTCCATATTGCATTGGGCTTGCAGCTTACTCTCCTTCTCCCGAAGGCTATCCCTCTCCGCCCTCAGCTTGGCAATCTCCTCCTTCAACTCCCTCTCATGCTCTTGATAAGAAAGAAGCCTTCCCTCCAGCTCTTCAACCTTCGAGGTTAACCCCAAAGAGCTGAGAGGAGTCTTCTCAAAAATATCCAAGAGCTTGCCACAAACACCCGCCGCCCTAAAACTCTCCTCAGCCAGAGTGGCAAGGTGGTTCCGAACAGAGACATCATCCATACTTATATGAGGATAAATGTTCTTTCGGACGAATGCGAGAGCATCCGCCTTAACCCCACCATCAAAAGAAGAGTCAGACTCTAAAGTCTTGCGCTTCTTTTTCTCTGGCTCAGAAAGAAGTCGGGCGGAGGGGAGCGGCCGAGACAAAGCTGAAGAAGAAATTACAATGGGCTGGGAAGGAGTCCCCATAGTCTGAGGAGGAGGAGGAGGAGGAGAAGGAGGAGAGATGATCGGAGGAGAAGGAGGAGGAGGAGGAGAGATGATCACCCTGGTACCACCAGTCCTAGCCCGAGATCTTGCCTTAGCCTCCTGAACTCTTTGGTAAGATTCCTGAGCATTCTTCCTTGCCATATCTGCAGAAGAAACAATTAGCAAAAAAGAACAAGTCGACAAACCTCAAGTCGGCAGACACAAGTTGAAAATAAGAAATGTATATACATATATAAAAACTACCTAGTTGCGACCGAACAAAGGTCGGCGATCCCTGGAGGAATTTCCTAGTATCCAAGTATGGGGCCCTCCCCCACATTTCTCGGAAAAATTCCAAGTATGGGGCCCTCCCCCACATTTCTCGGAAAAATTCCACAATGGCCGCCTCCACCTCATCCAGGTCGTCCAGACCGTATTTCTCACAAGGGGAGGCCTCCAACCAATAGAGGGGAAAGCGAGGGGAAGAATTCTCATCCAAGAAAAAGGGGTGGTGACCCTCTACAGCTTGCACTTTGAAAAATTAATTTTTGAAGTCGTGGAAGGATTCGTCAAAAAGGGTGAAAATTCTCCGACCTTGTATGGCTCGGAAAGACACCCATTGCTGCTTGTTATTTAGCCCACTGAAGGGCTTAGTCATGTGGAAAAGATAAAAGAAAATCCTCAAAGAGGTCGGAAAGTCCAAAGCGTGACTTATAAATTGGTAAATTCTCAGAAAACCCCAAGAATTGGGGTGAAGCTGGGTAGGGGCAACTCGACAGTGGCGTAAAACAGCTGGTGAAGTTGAGTAGGGGCAACTCGACAGTGGTGCAAAACAGATATTTCAAAATCCGAGAAAGGAAGAAAAACACCTAAGCGGGTGATCATACATTCATACATAAAGAAAAAATGAGGGGCCGCCTCATTGGCCCTCCCAAAACAAACCCGGTCTTCTGGACCCGGGACTACCAACTCATACTTTGGCTCGTCCTCCTCAGAAGTACAAATTCTGTGGTGAGTACGAAGGTGGGTGATAAACTCGGCGTCAACCAAGGGTTCCTCCCCTAGGACTGTGACATCAACCCATTGAGAAAGAACATCTACGGAAGCCATTTCCTTTTCTTATAAAGGGTGACAAAAACCTACAAAAGAAAAAAGAAAAAGAAAATAAAAAACACGGTCTCTAAAGGGAGGAGATACGGAACCAAAGTCTACAAACCAACCTATCTATCTACAAAATAAAGCATGCAAACACAAAGCATGTTACGAAAGAAGAAAAGCTAACCTTTATCCAAAAATGAAGGTTGGAAGAAGCAGAAGTCTCCGAAACACAAGAATGCAGCATGAACGAAGAAAGAAGAAATTCGAAAAATTGCAGAAACGAAAAAATAAAAAAGAGCGAAAGTATTTATAAACGTGCTAACGGACACGACGCTTGATTAGACGTAACTGTCAGAACCAAAAGGACACAGAAAATCACGTCGGTCCTCCAACAAGTCGGCTGCGACCCCGAGCAGAATACTTGAACCCAAATCTTGAAAAAATTGGGCTCGAGTAGGGGCACTGTTCATACCCTAGCCCAATAATAAAGACCCAGGATCAAGCAAAAGACCTAATCCAAAAGGTTGGGCCTCACCATTACCAATCCTCATCCTATGAAGTCGGTACTCACCACGACCTGTTCTATAGAAGTCGGGCACGAGATTAGCTGGCGGATAAACACTCATTCAAATGAGTAACTGCCCCTAGAATCTCTCTAACCACTTCCACGAGCCATATCTTAACCTCCCTAAGATAATGGGACGGTTAACACCCTAAAAATATGGCACTACTCCAACGGTGGTTATTGGTTCACCACTATAAATACGCTGACACCCCTCAGGTATCTCTAAGTTCCAATACATTCTAAACCTGCTTAACCCCATGCTGACTTAGGCATCGGAGTGTCTTTGCAGGTACCACTCCCCATTCTCTCTCACACACAAGTCGAAAGGAGACTCCCAGACGTAAACCAAGTCAGAGACCACCCTCCTCTAGCGCTTGGGCCTCACAAACAAACCCAACCACCATCCGGTTCTAGGTAAGCCCCGGAACAGTAGTATACAAGTTATAATACACCTTTTTCCGTTTGTACCCAACAATTTCATTTTATTAAATGAATAAAAGACAATAATATAATATACACATTTAAAATATAAATCATATTATATTTTGATATTTTCTTAAGTATATGAATAAATTAATTATTTAATAATTTTAAATTGGATAACATTTAAAATTTTATTCTTTATTTTGCTCTAAAATTTACTTAAACAAATGAATAAATTAATTATTCAACTTTAATATGGATCATTCTATTATTTGTTTCCATCCGTATTAAAGCAGAACACTAATAGCAACTCCAATGATAATTATTTTAAGTTTCTCTTTTGACATAAAAGCATTTTTGGTCGTTGGAGTGTAAACTCAAATGAATTTCTTTTTCAGAATTCTTACTCAGAGAAATTATCAACATCCAACAAAAATTTGACATGTGGAATGTCAATAAAAAAAGTTAAAACATATATAAAACGATAATTGCAGAAATCATTTTTAATATGGAAAGAGAGATAGTGTTTTAGTTGAATATTGATATTTAAAGTGTATTATAGTATTGTAAAAATCATTCAGTATAACCCCACGTGATGCAACACGTCCTCCACGTGTTGGTTAATATATTGCCACGTGTCCAACACGCCCCCTACGTATTGGCCAGAATGCTGCCATGTGTTTAACACGCTCCCACAGATTGCAACACACCCTCTATGTGTTGATTTCTCTTCTACAAAATTCACCCATCTATAATTATACGAAATAATCTCATTTTTCAAAAAAATACCAAATTTTTTTTCACACAAAAAAAAATCAGCCTGATAATTCTATTATATGCATTTATATTATACCGGCTGCTATTACATATAAATGAATTAAAAAATATGTTACATATAAATAAATTAAAATATATATTACATACATATTATATGTATGTTAATTAATTTTACAAATTAGTTTAATTATATTTTTTTAGTGAAACCACAACAGGAACTAAAGTTAGTTCCTTCTAATGGAGAAGAGAGAGATGTTTTGAATTCTTATTTACTATTTATGACTGATATGGAGTTATTTTTTATTACAGGTGGGTCATAAATAAAAATTGAAATGAGTTTTTTACCGGAGATGGTTTAAGCCATAATATCAAAAAACAAAAAAAAAAACTAAAAAATCTTCGTTTTTAGCATTTAGAGCGTCATTTGTATTATTATATAAAATAGTTATATTTATATTACTTTTTATCTATACTTTTTTTTTACATTTTTGTAATATATAATATTTTTTATTATATAACTGTATAATAAATTTTTTTAATTTTTAATGCATTTAATTCATTTTCCAATAAATTATTTTTAGGGATTTGTTTACACTAAACAATTGCCTTATTCATGTACACTGATTTAATTTGAGAGATCCAATTTTAACAGAAGTATAATGTACTAAAGTTATGAAGCACAGTCATTTTTTTATTACTTATCGATATTTGTTTAATATGCATGTTTTTCTTTTGTTCAATCGTATCTTAAAAAAAATAAAAAAATTATTTGGATATGTTTGGACATATTTAAATACTATTATGTGATAATGTATCTAATCTTATTCTTTAACATGTATTTTTGAAATGAGTTTAAAAATAGTATATAAAAAAATAATTTTATATTTTAATATCAATAAAATACTAAAATATTATTACAGTTT
>NC_029774.3:128714338-128718335 GCF_000817695.3 Arachis duranensis
CCACGTATTTTATAAAAATTTTAAATTCATCTGTCTGCTTATCTCGTATCATATCATGTCTCGTATCTGGATCAGTATTCGTACATCATAGTACCAAAGCAATACCGAACTAATTCATCAATGAAAGGACAACACTTTTATCTACTGTTAACTGATTTTAAAGGCAAATGAGAGCTTTGCATAAAGCCATAAACCATCATCTTCTCCTTCGTTCTTTTTAAAAATAAAATAGTTGGTAGAGCAAAGTGTATTATTCATGTTGTTTCTGATATTAACTCATCATTACCGTGTCTAGTTCTACCGAAATAATTAATTAGATTTTTGACATAATGACACACAAAAATAAGCCCACGTCAATTTCATTTATAATATCTTCAACATATTTTGTGGTATTTACACAGTTGATTATAAGTGAATATATTTAAATTTCTTCTAATATATATTTGGTCATAAAAGTGAAACGTATAGTTATTCAAGTGATACTAAATCTCATTATTTGTGTGTGTACATTTAAATTCAAAAAATCCGTTATTTAAAGTTCTTTGAGTATTTCAAGTATTATTGAATTAATTATTGTATTAATAGCAAAACTCAAACTATAGTGAAGTCTGTTTAAAGTGCTTGTAACGGCCACTTTCCATAAAACACACAACATATGCTTAATATTGTGACAATATACACAAGCTTTTTAGTTAAGAATATGATATCATCCAAATATATATTTTAATTATAACTTAATTTAGTTACATCCTCAATCTTACTTTTCTTTATACATGTATATTTTTACTATTCTAAATAACTATGGGAAAAACATGGTGTGCAAGAGCCATTGGCCTATCTGGAATTGGTGGAATCTCAATATCCCCTTCTAACATCTTCAAAGCATCCAAAATTGTTGGCCTTGAATCAGCTACTACATGAGAAGACAGAACACCAACCATTAAGAATCTTTCTATTATTTTCCTACTAGTAAGGTTTTCATCTATTAACATAGAAGCATCCAAAGCTGATTCTAAGTTACCAGATTTCAGCAATGACCAAACCCAATCTGAGATAAAGAATGCAGATGTTCCAGATGAAGATAAATCAAGAGCTTTTCTTCCACACAATATTTCCAGTATAACCACACCAAAACTATAGACATCACTCTTTTCAGATAATTGGCCATAAAGTGCATATTCTGGTGCCAGGTACCCATGAGTTCCAGCAACTCTTGTATTTATCAGAGACCTACTTTCAATGTTTTGTTTAGCCAACCCGAAATCCGCAACTCTTGCATTCATACCTGCATCAAGCAGAATATTGGTGGTTTTGATATCTCTGTGATAGATTGCAGGTTTAACTCCAAAGTGCAAATAGACCAACCCATTTGCCACATCCAAGATTATGCTCTTTCTTTGAGACCAAGTAAGTGATTTCTTCATATTTCGGTTGTCCATGGAAGAGAAGAGATGGTCTTCAAGGCTACCATTTGGCATGTAATCATAAACAAGATATCTTTGGCTTTCTCTGTACCCGGAATCCTCCTCTTCTTCTTTATCAACCACACAACACCCTCTTAGCAGCACTAGATTCCGGTGTTTCAAGTTGCTAATAATCTCCACCTCCCTGTAGAATTCTTCATCTCCTTGAGAATCCGATTCTTCTATCCTTTTAACTGCAACGATTGTGCCATCAGGTAGAATGCCCTTGTAAACTAAGCCAGAACCACCTCTGCCAATGAAGTTCTGGGTTGAAAAATTGTTAGTGGCCTTCACTAGGTCCTCAAACTTGAACCAAGTTGACCCTGTATTTGGTCTCACTCGAGTCCTAGACCCTTGCACTGTCAGTTCAGCACAGACATACAAATTCTCAGCAGCTTTTCTCGTCCCCAACCTGTTGTACCATAGACACAAACCTATCAAGGAAGACACAACCAAGATTCCAATTGAAGCTCCAATTAAACCAAATACAAGAGCATGATTATGGCTCCTTCTTCTGGCACCTCTCCCTTGATCACTAATAAGTGGCAACTCATAAATACAAGACATAGCACCTCTGCTTTCAGGGCCAAGCTCGTTTGCGATTCCAGCAGCATATAGAATTGAAAAATAAAAACAGTCTTGGGAATGAGAAGCATTTCCATCAATAGCATTCATCTTTTGCAGAACATTTAGACCTTCTGTGACACAAATGTCGCAGTTGGCAGAGACACTGAGGTCTGGCTTACAGGCATCGTTGAACCGAGTTGTAGGACCAAGATTGTTGATCCAGTCTTGCTTAGATTGGATGTTAGCGCATAGGTTGGGACTGATAACAAATTGAAGCGGGTCAAAACAAGAGGAAACAAGGTTGTTTGGAAGTGAGAGAGCACTGAGCTTGGATTGGAAGTGATGAAGGCAGGATTTTATGGTGGGAAGATTCGGGAACTGGAAAAGGGAGTTTTCTTTGAGGTTTTGAGCAAGTGCTATGCCAAAGAGGGATAACAGAGCAGTGCAACAAAAACTTGAACGTGTTTTGTTTTTGGATGGGAAAGGTTGGAAGTTATGGCAGCTAGAGGAGTTCCATGGGACTGTCAGCACATAATCCATTCCCACTGGGCATACAGAGTTGTTGCTGCTATGGGAAATGGTGGGAGATGATGATGATGATGATGATGATGATGATGAGAATGGCCTTGTAGGAGCCACAAGAAAGATTAGGAGAAGCACAAAAACAGGTTTCATGTTTATGATTACTGTGTTTTTGCTGTGTTGTTTGTTTCACATTTTGTGTGTATTTAAGGATGTTATAGAAGAACTAATGAGTCAATGACATAGTGAAAGACGGGGTAGAAAGAACTGAGCCACTGACACCATTTCAAGGAACACGGCATTGATCAGAAATAAAAGCTTATGACTTTGCATTAACAAGAGTGGTTGAAGACTTGAAGTAAGTTCGTATGGAGAGGTAGTGCGGAAACCAATGCACCAGTTGACTTTGAAATGCTCATTCGTCATAACTATTTTCCAATTCTTTTACATGATTTTATTTTATTTTATGCTAATTTTACTCGTGTATCAGGATTCACCAATTAAATCTCGATCCAAAAAAAAAAATTCAAAACCACCATAGTATATATACATAAGTCCAAATTTGTTACTCTCTTACAAAACATAATGCTAAAATGTCAAGGCTTGTACCAAAATTTGTCTCTTAATATATTATAAACCAAGAGATAAGTAAGGATTAAAAATGAAACATCAGCTTAACACGTAACTTAGAAATTTTTAAGTGATGAATGAAGAATTCATTTCCGGCTGATGAAACTCTCTTCTAATAAAGAAATTTTTTAACACTACACATTGACAAGATTCCTCCTCGAAAGGTATAGTGTATTTTCTAAAAACTTTATCGAACTATACATAAATAGCCTCCAAATATGAAATAGGCACCAGTTGTATTCAGCCATTAATAATTTAGCAAACTAGTTAAAAAAAAACGGCCAGTATGATGCATGAACTTTTCTTACACTTCTACCTGATCCGACATCAATATGCTATGCATCACAAATTCATAATCACACTGAACCACATTGTTCTATTTTTCATGCCAAAAAGAATCAACCAGTTGAACTACCAGAAGGCGGCTGTTGCTGAGAAAGGAAAGGAACTTCCACCACTGTTCCACTGATGTTGTCTCCCACAACTACAGTATCTCCTTCTGAAGCAGCTTGCCTCTTAATGTAGCCTAATCCGTAGTGTTCAGATTGCTTTCTTCCTGATGCATAGCTGGTCAACTTTCCAACCTGCATGATTCACAGAAAACATCAACTTCTTCCAACCCGTTGAAGATAAAATCAGGATTACAGAATGCAACTCAATATCAGGTGCATAGGGAACTAGTATTACCTAAGAGTTACCAATATCTCTGAGGTGATAGGGGCCAAATAAAATGCAACAATTCATTAAAAATAATGCAATCATGAATAAAAAAATGAAATAAATAACCTTTTTGCCATCAACTGTAATAATGCTGC
>NC_029774.3:128718340-128759687 GCF_000817695.3 Arachis duranensis
AACCGCTGCTTGATTCCATCATAAGTTATCAGCCTAGCTATAGTTTCCTGTCCTTTGTAACAACCTAAGATCAAAAACAGACCTAAGCATCCAACAAGTATCAACGTTATATGCAGATCAGTAGCTGCAAAATAACAGTCAACACACCCTTATTTAGAGAAATCGAGTTCCATAGACAGGCTTCTAAGACATTGAATTCCTTAGTAAGCTCCATTCCTGGAGCAGGCCTTCCTGAGAAGTCAAGTCATGATCAAAAGATAATGCAAAAGTATGTATATATTAATTATATATAAAGTCCATATAATCTAAAGTCAAGTCAGTGATACTCTCAATACCTTGAATTATCCGTAATTTATTCCATGCATTAGAACCCATTGGAATAGCCCCTTGAGCAAGAATAGCATTCCAGACAGATGGAGCAGCTGCTGGAGACATCAAGAATGAAAAACCACCTTCAGAAAGGATATTTCCAACCCCTATAGTTAAAGGCTGCTTATCAACCTACAAATTTCAAAGACATTTCAGAGAATTCCTTTACATGAATATTAATAGATTATGTAGGTTTTTAAGCTTTTCAAGTTTTCAACCATAGGAAAACATTATAACAGATATTAATTATGTAATGCTGTTGAAACTTTATATGGGAAGAATAAGTTTAAATCATTTTAAGAAGTTATGAAGAAGTTAAACATGCAAAATTTGAACAACTAATAATTGGTACACATCACACTAGATTATCAGTATGGTCACGCTCACATTAAAATGTTGATGTGTGCCATATGGTTTTCCCACAAGTTCACCAAGTTTCAAGTTCTCCATGACCTGTTCATTTCATTATTTTGAAAATTACCAACTTAGTCATTCAAAACACTAAGGTTGTTTGTACCTTTGTGAATTGGATGTTTGGTGGGAAGGAAAGGCTTATAGTGTGAATTTTACACTACAAGTACAAGCCCTCCATTCCTCTCCAACCTTCCAACTTGCAAACAACCTAAAGGTGTAAAAGAAAAATACTGTTTCTTGCTTTTTATCTAATAAGTAAGATGTTTCTTACCTGGTCACTTTTAGGTCCCAACAAAACAAATAAGCTTGTTTGCTCAGTAATGTCTTGAATCTCTACCTTATCAGCAAAAAATATGTACCTTGAAATCATTATATGTAAAGATTTAATTCGTGCAGCTTCCATAGTCTGATGATATTCCTCCTCTCTTAACCCAAAAAAAAAAAAAGGGTTTAAGCTCTTTGTGAGAATGCTATCATTAAATGATGTTACCTACTTATTCAGCATTTCCGTAATGGTCCTACAGGTCTCAGGTGAAACCACTAATGTGATTGCATTTTTCTGTCAAAGCAATAGGAGAAAGTCATCAGCTACTTCAAAACTTAGATATCACTACATTGTAGAAAAGAGAACAACCACTAACAAAGTCAGAGAAAACAAGCAAGAAATGAAGTTTACCATGATCCATGCATGTGCAATATCTATTGTTCGAGCTGTTGGGGTCACAAAGGCAGTGTCACATCCCTATGGATTTCAGTTAGAAATCCCATTACTTAAGCCTGTATTATAATATGAAATATAAAAATAAATTGAAGAGAACTTCCAAAGAACGCCTTAGTTCAATGAAACAATGCTACTTTCTTCCAGTACGTACTTGCCCCGGCTGCAGACATTCAAAGTTTGCAGTAGTCTGATTGTGAAGGAACTGGGTACGATCTTCTCCACTGACTTCATTTCAGATTTGACAAAATATATGCATAGAAAATTAATAAAACATTAAACATTTCAAGGGTTTACTTCCCCAATAGGTTTAAGTTGTGTTGTGAATGCTTAGTTTTATACCACATTTCACTTGATCTACAAGTAACTAATAAGTACCACATTACACACTAATCATGAACAGAAAATAGCAAAAGAAAAATAGTCATGCAAAAATATTTTGCCCCTTTTTTTTGTCGTTAGTGTCTCTTTATGCATGTTTCTGCCAATTTTACTTTATCTAACCTAATATGGCTAGGAAATTTTGTTAACAATGATAGAGAAAGCAAGTATACCTCTAATCCGCCCAAAATGTGAAAGATCAACAACCTACACAATTAGACGCCACAAAGAATCAAATTAAGTAAACAACTAAATCCCACATATTATCTAGCACAATTGTAATGAACCTAGCTAAAATGGTACATTCATCGAACTATTAGACTTCAAAAATTGTATTAGCTTTAACATTTTGTTAGACACATCCAAAGCAATGAGTATTTAGTTATGGTAATCCACGAAGACTGAAGCATCTCTACTTCTCTAGAATCACGGATTAATCAGCTCAAGGAACTAAAACAAACCGTCAACTAAAAAGCAGCAAGTTACAGGCACAAATAATCAAATAAAACAACAAAATTACCGCAACTCCGTTCTCCGAGGCATCGAGCGCTTCATCATCATTATAAAATGTTTCAACGATCCCTTCCTCAGAAACCCTAGCGCCTGCAGTTTTAACAGTGTCCTGCAAAAGAATCAAGAAAATAATAACACAACTAAAGAAAAGAAAGCTTTAAAAAATAAGAACAATTAAAAATAGTAAAAAGAGAGAAGCTGAGAGCAGACCAGGAAGTCATGGTCGATTGGCGGAGGGGAGAGGTCGAAAGAATTTGCCGAAATGGACCATGAATTTAGCTTACTCTTTTGATGATGATGATGATGTGGCGACCAAAACGCAGCGTTTCGGGGAACACGATATCTTGAGAGCAGTGAGAGATGAGATGCTACTAACATGGTGGTAGTAGTAGTAGTTGCCATTTCGCAATTCACACGCACACTTGCTTTGGATTAGAACGCAAAATCTATAGGAATTTCAAAGCAGGTGTATTGTGCATATTGAAATTTGAAAATAATAAATAATAAAAAATAAAGTGTGTGGTGGTGGTCTGGTGGAGTTGGAAGCCCAACATAGGGTTCAAATGGACCTTGGTACTGGTGTGTCCAAAACCCAATCCTTTTAATATTACTGATATTAGCATCCATTTTAAGCCCAATAATATTGAATCTCCGTATATAATGAGCTCATATTGGACTCCACATGGGCTATCACAATCCTCCATCTAGGTTGCCCTGTGTATGTAAACACCTCATCTTGCTTTGTTTGTTTTTATTTTTCGTATTTGGTGGTAATGGCATATATGTGGTGTCTTGCGTTGTTTTCAAATTTTCATAGAGACCAACTTGATGTGAGATCTTAGACGTTGAACAAAGCTTGTGTGAATATCTAGTTATCTTCTAATATATATTGGCCGTATTCCTTTTGAAAAAATCTCAATTATGCAAGAATTGATCCAAATATCACATTGATCAGTAATTTTTAATGTTGACATTAGTATTAGCATAATTAAATATCAAAATATATCTGTCCAACTCCACGCTCAATCCTGGTGCATTTCATACTTAGTATATTTCATAATGAACTTCATGTTTGTAACCAACATATTATGGGGATATAAAAAATATTATTTATACACCAACATCAGTCACTAAAATCAGTTAGTAATGTATTTGTATATAAATATATGTGTGATATTTCAACATATATTTTATACGATAGTTTACATTGATGGCTGATTTTAATGTATACACGTAGTATAATTGGATAGATTATAGATATATTATGTATGAAAATTTTTTTCCCATAATCTTTTGTGCCCACTGTTATGCCATTCATTCACATTCTTCATGTTTTAAAATTTTGCCTGATTTGTTTGCCATTGTAGACGTATAAACGGAGCAGTATAAGGGAATCTCGTTTGCAACTGGTGTGTTCATTAATTGAATTTGATATTTTGTCAGCTATGTTAAACTGCAATAGTGACTATCTGCTGGTCATGATTTAGAGCAATGATGAAAGAAAGCCAAGGCCAATAATCTAGCTTGTTCACTGGTGAAAGTGGTGCTCGGAAAACCAAGACAACAAAATTTATTAGAACAATATAATAGAACATGTTCTTGAAGTAAGATGTTTGTTGAAATGGTGAGTTCAGGGGAGATGAAGGGAAGAACTTCACAAAACTTGAAAACAGAGGAGAGTGTATTTTCTATCACAATTCTGTCATTCTTGAATTTATTTTCTGTTTGCACACCAAAAAACCAATTCAATTCACTTTTCTTAGCTAATAAATAGCAACAACTTGATGAGCTGCATAACTAACTATCTAGTCAGCATTCTAACAAACTTATTTCCTAATTACTCACTAACAGAATCTGCCTATATCCACAACTCCTAACTAACTAGCTTGCTAACCACTACACATGACTCATTAGCTCACGTAACACCCCCTCTCAAACCAGAATCGGTGACATTCACCAGTCTGAGTTTGCTACAACATTTTTGAAACATGTTAGGAGCTAATACTTTGGTTAATATGTCAGCTGTTTGGTTAATTGTGGTAATAGGCAACAACTTGATTACTTGTTCTTGCCATTTATCTCTTACAACATGACAATCCATCTCTATATGTTTGGTTCTCTCGTGGAAGACGGGGTTTGCCGCAATATGCAAGGCTGATTGGCTGTCACAATACATAGCAATTGGCTTCTGTAGTTTCACTTGCAAATCCTCTAAGATGTAAGTAATCCATTGTGCCTCCCTAGTGGCCATAGCAAGGGCTCTGTATTCTGCTTCACATGATGATACGGCTACTGTACTTTGTTTTTTACTTTTCCAGGACACAATAGAAGTACCTATGAAGAAGCAATGACCAGATATTGATCTTCTTGTGTCCGAACAGGTGCCCCAGTCGCTGTCTGAAAAACCGGTTGGCTCCAAATCTGTCTGAGATGAAAAGAACAGTCCCAATGCTGGCTCATTCTTGAGATATCTAAGTACCCTTATAGCTGCCTCAAAGTGTTTGTCAGTAGCACACTCCAAAAATTGACTCAATCTTCCAACCGCATAACATATATCTGGCCTTGTATTGGTTAGATAGAGTAATCTTCCAATTAACCTTCTATATTCAGATGTTGAGCTAAGCGGAGTTCCAGTATTCTTTGTCAACTTGCTGGTGTAGTCCATTGGAGTTGAGATTGCCTTGGCTTTCATTAACCCGTAGTCTTGGAGTAGATCGATGCAATACTTTCTTTGACATATTGCAATTCCCCCTTTGCTTCGAACTACCTCCAATCCCAAAAAAAATTGCAAGTCCCCAATGTCCTTGATCTTGAAGAGATCATGTAGATGTTGCTTGATGAATCGTATTTCACACATATCATCTCCAGCCAGTATTAAATCATCGACATACACCAGAATGGCTGTGAATTTGCCCTTGTTTGATTTTGTGAAAAAGCTATAGTCATGTCGTGATTGAGAATATCCAGTTTGAAGTAGTGTGGTGCACAATTTTGTGTTCCATTGTCTGCTGGCTTGTTTCAAGCCGTAAAGAGAACGGTCCAATTTGCAAACCAAATCTGGTGAGGATAGTTGGAGACCTTGGGGAGGGCGCATATATACTTCTTCAGCTAAATCACCATGCAAAAAAGCTGTGTTGACATCCAATTGGTGGACAAACCAGCCTCTCACTGCAGCAATGGACATGAGGATTCGAAAGGTATTCATTTTCACCACAAGACTATATGTTTCAAAATAATCCACCCCTGCTGTTTGGGTGAACCCTTGAGCAACCAGCCTGGCCTTGTGGCGATCAATTGAACCATCAGGCTTTAGTTTCAAACGGAATACCCATTTACACCCGACAGCCTTCTTTCTATCAGGAAGCTTGGTAAGTGTCCAAGTTCTATTTTCCCTTAGAGCAGTTAATTCAGCATTGATAGCCTCCTGCCAACTAGGATCACAAACGGCCTCGGCATAGCATTTTGGCTCTTTGTGTTTGAGTTGAGAAGTATGTGTGGTGGATAGAATTGAAGATGCATTAATTGGGAGGAGGGGTGAAGGTGACTCTGACTCAAAAATAAAATTGTGGACTGATCAAAGAAATTTGTTGTTTGCTCATGTAACATGTTTTCAAAATTTTTCAAGAAAAATTGATGAGAATCATGTGAATTAAGAGTTGAATTCGAGGAACAATTGGTGTATGACACAACTGGCATGCAATGATAATCCTCTAGATATGCAGGGGGCTTTCTATTTCTTGTGGACTTTCTAATCTCCTGAGGTGAATTAGATGCCATGCTAAGATGTGGTGAATCATTGGACTGTGAAGATGCAGGCATGGTGTTAGGTATAATATTCTCATGTTGATGTTCATCTAAATGATTGACTGATGGTGATGCATGGGAATTAATGCTACTATGAAATTCAGAAAATGGATCATCAAATGCTAGATTGTTTAATGTAGTAATAGGTGCAGGATCAATAGCAATGTTATTGTCAACTAAATTTTGCAATGAAAAAGGAAATACATGTTCATAAAATGATACATTCCTTGATATTAAAATATTTCTACTTTTCAAGTCATATAGAACGTGCCCTTTGACACCTTTTTTGACACCCAAATACACACATTTAATAGCCCTCGGATCTAATTTTGATCTATGAGCTGAATTTGTTGAAGCAAATCCTAGACATCCAAAGACTTTGAGGTAAGATATATCAGGCTGTTTTTCTTTCAAAATTTTATAAGGAGAATGATTTTGCAATAGCACACTAGGAATTCTATTAATTATGTGAACTGATTGTGCTACTGCAAAATTTCAAAATTTCTTTGGCATGTTAGAAATGGAACATCAAAGCTCTTGTGACTTCCAAAATGTGTTGATGCTTCTTTTCTACAATGCCATTTTATTGGGGAGTTTCAACACATGAAGTTTGATGAATGATTCCTTTGGATGCATAAAAATTGTTCAGTTTGAATTCATTTCCATTATCAGTTCGGATCTTCTTAATTGTTACTCTGAATTGAGTTTCAATCATTTTAACAAAATTCTTGACTAATTCACTAGCTTCACTCTTTAATTTCATAAAATACAACCAAGTGAATCTACTTTTATCATCCACAATAGTCAAGAAATATTTGAAACCCGAAACAGAAATAGTATTGAGAGGACCCCAAATGTCAATGTGTACAATGTCAAAGTTGTTCATGCTCTTAGTGATCCTTGACATAAAAGGCAACCGTTTTTGTTTTGCATAATGACAAGAATCACAAGGCTTACTACAAATTGAAAACTTTAAATCTTTGTATTCCTTTTTCATAACAACAATTCTATCATTAGGTAAATGTCCTAATCTAAGATGCCATAGTTCAGAGTGCCTTAAGTGTGTGGACTGTGCTGACAGTGTGGATGCAAGTGATGCAGATGCAACTTGTGATGTAGCTTGAATGGGTGTGAGGTTCTCAAAAGCATAGAGCCCTCTCCTTTGTTCAGCTACACCAATTGTTCTCTTGGTAGTTTTGTCCTAGATTTCACATTCATTTTCATCAAAAATCAATTTGCATTGCAAATCGGCTGTCAATTTTGAGACAGAGATCAAATTGAATTTAAAATTTGAAATATAAAAGATATGTAGCAAAGAAAATTGATCAGAAAACACAACTGTTCCTGCAGTATTGACTAATGTATTTGTGCCATCAGGCATGCTAACTAGTACGGGTTCAATTTGGTACAGGTTTTGAAATGAATTTTTGGCATATGACACGTGATTGGTTGCTCCTGAGTTAATGACCCAGGATTTAGGACTGAATGTAGAAAGTGACATTATGTAAGAGATACCTTGGTTTGATGGTAGAGTTGTGGTGACAAGTTGATTTATGCTATGCTTTGGGTGTGCATCTTGTTGGTTCAGAAGAGCAAGCAAAGCCTCCTTTTGTTCTAAGGTGAAATATGGCTCAGATTTGCCAAGTTTTTCCTTCTGAGATTGATTGCTTACTTCATTATCATCTTCAGCAACCATGTTGTTGATCATGGCTCCATTGTTCTTGAAATGAGGGAGGAAGCCATGCTTTTTGTAGCATGTGTCTGCCAAGTGACCATGCTTGCCACAATGAGAACATTGTTTGGAACCTCTTCCATTCTTTGCATTGTTGCCATAGCCTTTTCCCTCTCTGCCTCTGCCTCTTCCTCTTGTGTTTGTGCTACTATTTTCATTTCTTGAATTGATTAACAATGCCTTTTCTTCCATTACTTCATTCAGGTTCAGCTGCCGCTCTTGTTGCAATAAGGATGCAAAGGCTACATTCACCGTAGGTAACGGCTCCATCAGCATGATCTGGGATCTCACAGTTGAAAATTGTTCGTTAAGACCTCTCAAAAGCCTAACTGTTCTAGATTCTTCCTTGTAACCTCTCATTATGTTCACCTCACAATTGCACTTCTCCACACATCTTGAACAGTTTGGAATTGGACGTAAATTTTCCAATTCCTCCCAAATCGATTTCAGCTTAGTATAGTAAGCAGTTACTGATGCATCTCCTTGCTTGGTTGCAAATAATTCTTCCTCCAATTCTGCTATTCTATACACGTCACCATGACTGTACCTATGCTTCAATTCTTTCCATAATTCTTCGGCTGAGTTAATCCACATGACGCTTTGAGCAATTTCAGGGCTTAGAGAGTGATTGATCCAAGAAGCAATGTATGTGTTGCAACGATCCCATGCTTCAAACAATGCATCATCCTCTGATGGTCTTTGAATCGATCCATCCACAAATTTCAGCTTGTTCTTGGACTTCAATGCTCTCCACATGTCTCTTTCCCACTGTTGAGAATTACTCCCTACCAATTTAACAGCAACTATGGCTGATCCTGGATTTTCTCCAGGATGTAAGAAATAAGGACTCACCGGATCCAATGCTGGATTTGATTGACCTTTGTTCGTGCTTGATTGGTTCATCATGTTGATCTGATTCACCAACGCAGCAAGTGCATGAATGTCTACTGAAGGAACCGATGCAATACCTTCACGTTCCATCGCCTCTTGTTCGCAAATCCTAATTTCAGAATCAAATCAATGAATCTTGTTGATGCAGATTTAGAACTTCTTCCCTCAATCTCGCTGATCGGAAATGTTTGCCAGTGCCGGATTGATGCACGACAACGCAAATCTCATCAGTCTCTATCGATTGAGTTTAAGGGAAGAGAAGAATAATTAGATGAGAAAAGTGAGAGAAAATTGATTTTGTAAGAAGAAGACAAAGAATGAAGAAATGTGCTGCAGACTTCTTTCGAAGTTTCTCAACCTTTTATCATCATTCCCCTTCCACGCTCACCGCACCATGTTGAAATGGTGAGTTCAGGGGAGATGAAGGGAAGAACTTCACGAAGCTTGAAAACAGAGGAGAGTGTATTTTGTGTCACAACTCTGTCACTCTTGAATTCATTTTCTGTTTGCACACCAAAAAACCAATTCAATTCACCTTTCTTAGCTAATAAATAGCAGCAACTTGATGAGCTGCATAACTAACTATTTAGTCAGCATTCTAACAAACTTATTTCCTAATTATTCACTAACAGAATCTGCCTATATCCACAACTCCTAACTAACTAGCTTGCTAACCACTACACATGACTCATTAGCTCACGTAACAATGTTCTTGAATTGAATAAATTGTTAGTTCTCCAATTTTTATATAGGCATGCAATTTCAGCTGGATTGAATTGAATTTACTTTTACAGGCATTTGACAATTAAAGACTACTCACAATGAATTTTTGTTATCCTTGACAGTTATAGGAGTATTCATGGGTTAGGTAGATTTAATTAAATCCGGACCAATTTCAAAAGGATAATAGGTCTATTTTAATTCGATTTAAAAGTGACTAAAAATAAATTAGGTTAAACCAATTTGTCTTGATATAAAATTAGTATATACAAATTTATAAATTTTATTGTATAATACAAAAAATATTAATTAAAATATAAAAATATAATATGATACTACTAATTTCACTCTAAAATATATAATTTTTATTATAAAAAATCAATTTCAAAATTAAATGTGGTGATACAAAACATAACTGAAATCTGATTCAAAAATAAAATCGAACAAAAATAAAATAATCAAACCCAATAAAATATACTTTCAATCCACACTAAATTGGTGTTTGCGATAAATTATCTTCTATGATGAGACAGTTCCTTTGGAAGGGTCAAGTTGATGGTAGAGGTCTTTCTCTTGTTAATTGGAGGACCGTGATCATTCCAAAAAAATTTGGTGGCCTGGGTGTTAGAGACCCTGCGTGTGTTAATATATCTTTACTTGGTAAATTGGTGTGGCAACTTTTTCATTGTCAGGACAAGCCTTGGGTTGCTCTATTGAGGGCGAAGTATCTGAGGAATGAGGGAGTTTTAGATGGCCCTGTCCCTTGCAATGCTTCTCATGTTTGGAAGAGTATCTCAAAGGCTTTTGGTGCTCTTAAGGATGCCTTCTCTTGGTGCATTGGGTCACTTGATCAATCTTTTTTGTTTGACAATTGGAGTATTGAGGGCTCAATTGCTCAAGATGTCCCTTTTGTACATATATCTGACTCTGATTTAACTATTAGAGACGTTTGGAAAGATGGTCAATGGAATCTCCATGATATTTTCTCTATCATTCCAGAAGATGTCAAATAGCGTTTGAATGCTTATAATCCGGATTTGAATGCTGGAGAGAGTTCGGGTTGGTCGTGGGGTGTGGCATCTTCTAGACTCTACTCAGCTAGGAGTGGGTACAGTTGGCTAGCCAAAAGAAAGTTTGACTGGAATGAGCATGATAATTGCTTGTGGGTATGGCGTCTGCATATTCCTGAGAAGTATAAGTTCTTGATTTGGCTCAGTCTTCATAATGTTATTCCTACGGCAGAGTTTCGTTTGGGTCGTGGTTTAGCTTTATCTAGCACCTGTCATCGGTGTCAGAATGGTTCTGAATCCATTCTTCATTGTCTTCGGGAGTGCCCTAGTGCCAAGGAGGTCTGGACCCTTTTAGGCTTGTATTCAGATAACTCGAATTTACATGATTGGCTCTACAGAGGTGCAAGGAGTGGAGATGCTTTTCTTTTCTTTTCGACTATCTGGTGGATTTGGAGAAGCAAAAATCATGACTTATTTAATATAGATGATTCATGGAGTGCTAGTAAAGTGGTGAGTTTGATTCGTAGTTCAGTAAGGGAGTTTCACACTATTTTTGCTATGCATCAATCTCTGTCTCCTCCTTCACTTTGTTTGCATTGGGTTCCACCTCCAGTTCATTCTGTTAAATTGAATTGTGATGCTAGTTGGTTTGCTCCTTCTGGCTATGCTGGTTTTGGTTGTATTATTCGCAATCCTGATGGATGTTGGTTGAAAGGTTGCACTGGAAAAGTCGAAGTGTGCAGTGTTCTTTTTGCTGAATTGTATGCAATTTGGAGAGGTTTACTTCTTGCTTGGGAGAGTGGATTTCGTGAGATTATTTGTGAAACAGACTATTTAGAAGCTCTTTTTTTGGTAAACCAAAGAATGCTTAGTAAGGATATTCCGGAATGGGATTTGGCAAAGCATATTCAGAAGGTTATGAATTGGAATTGGAGAGTCTCTGTTATTTTAATTCAGAGGACTGCAAATAGTGTTGCAGATTGTATGGCTAAAGCAGCTGCTTCTGTTGCGGACATTCACTCGAATTGGAGCCAACCATGGAGTGAGCTTCAACATCTAATAGATTTAGATATGACCCTAGCCAATTAATTTGGTTTTGTCTCTTTTTTTTTTCTTTCTTTTCTATTTAGTCACTAAAAAAAATCCACACTAAATTTTGAGTCGATGACAGATCTTAATAATCCCTAATTTTCAATTCCGTGTTATGTTCTCTTTTCCCTTGAATTCCACTGTTTTCTTTTTAATAGTGTTTTTTAGTCTTTTCACATTATTGCAATCTAGATCTTATTTAAATAAAATAAGAGAAAATTTAAGAAACTAATATTTTTATTAAAATTTAATCGGTACTTAACTAACAAAAAAATGAATAATTCTATATTATTAAATATAATCTCATATCATTAAAAATGTTAATAATAACTCATTAATAATTACAAATTATTAAATTTATTGACCTCTTAACATTCATCATCAAATAAATATTAAATAATCACTCAGGTATTTAAATATTGAAAATATTTTCAACCTTTCGATTCAATATTACAAAAAAGCACTAAGGTAAAATACACTACATCTCCAAATTATTTATCTAAATCTTAATATTAGAATAATTATTTACACATCTAATAAAATGAACATCTAATATATTTATTATTCACATTATTTAGTATTTTCATTGTATGCCTATACTTTTTCATATGAAATTAAGACCACGTTTTGGCAATTAAAACACTGGTACAGTAAGTCAATAACCCAAACACTCGTACAATAACCCATATTATTAATTAAATTGCATGCAATCTTTGCTTCCATCACGGGGTTCATACCAAATCAAAGATATCATAAAAAATAAAATAAAATAACACGTAGGTCATACTCATACATACAATACGAATTAAATATCAGAGGGGATAAGATTTGTTGTCTCCTCAATCTTCGATATGAAAAGCTTCTGAAATTCAGAGTCAACATTAAGAGCCACTTCTTGAATTATAGGGGACATAGCTCCCCACACCGATGCCTTTCCAGCCAACTCTTCAAACAAAGGACTGCAAACAAATAAAAGAGTATTATTGTAATATAACCAAATATTAATAAGAAAAAATGTGTGGTATGGTTTCAGTATAAAAAAAAAATTATCTTTCTCAATTATGTTTGGCTCAAACTTACTTTTCAGTGGTTACAACAGAGTAAGTCTCCATTCCTTGATCACCAGCAATTTGAGCTGCCACAAAGAACTGTGGCACAAGAAGTAATTGACCAGCCTCAACCTGAGTATCCAACACACTTTGTCCATTCAAACCCACAATTTCAATTTTGCCACCTCCTCTGGCAATGTAAATTAACTGAGCCACAGGGCTAATTGAGTGTGATGGAGTCTTAATAGCATTAGGTTCCAATTTCACTATAATCACACTCAACCCAACTTCCCCAATAAAAGGGAACTCTTTGCTTGTTACTGTTGTGACTGAGCCACCTTTATTGACACTATAATCAGGTTTTGAGGCATCTATATTATGGACCATCTTTTTGGTGAGGTCTACATGGGGATGAGGCATGTCCTGAGCCTTTTCTTTTTGTAATTTAATTATGACAGCACCAGTTTGGCTTGTTGTGAGTATTTTTGTCTCATCTTTGTTGAGATTATAGGATTTGCTTGTGAGATCAGAAGAGAAGCCTCCTAAAATTCCTCCAAAGCCAGATAGGAAGAAGTAGTTGATTTGACCAGGGAAAATAGCCTTTGAGGTTTCACCAAGATAAGCAATGATAACATCTGAATCTCCATTGTTGAACCACCATGAGACAGATCCTATAGGCACTGGTATTATGTCACCTTGCTTAAGCTTTACAACCACTTCTTTTTTAGTGTTGGGGAGTACTATTCCTGCTACACCATTGTTCCCTACATATATATATGTGCCATACTTACAATTCAAGAAATAATAACTTCAACATGTAATTTGAGTTTGAGTTAATTAACTTGAGGGAAAAAAAATACACACAAATATATTTTAGAAAAAAAAAATGCTAAAATTTGTTGAATTCTCTTTATATATATAATAGACATAGATTTTAAGAGAAAAATATATTTTAAAATAACAAAAATCGTAAAGTAATTAAATAAAAAATTAAATATTATTAAATTTATATTTTTTATCGTATATGTAAGTTTTATAATTTTGATTAAAAATAGTTAATTTATATTTTCTCACTTTACCATTGTCTTGAATTTAGAGAAACTTCATCCTAAATTTACTACTTAAATAATCATATATACATAAGGGTATGCAAAAAATGAATAAGTTATTGTTGACTTATTTAGAGCTACACAAGGATCGGATTGGATATAGTCTTTAATTCTATCTTATTCGCACTACATTTACGAATTGGATCGAATACGATATCCACATTTTTTTAGGTAAGATCCAATTCGATCCGCAAGTGTTTTAAAGCCCTGTTTGGCTGTTTTTATTAAAAATATCCAAAAAATCTATTTGTTTACCTGTTTAAGTCTATTTACTTTTAAAATATTATCAATAAAAATTCTCTTGAATAACAAAACAAAGTAATAATAACACAGTATCTAAATTTAATTATTCTAAGTTAAAGACAACATAAAAAATTAAAAACAATATATCATAAACTATACTATTGTATGAGATAAGCCGATATGCAGATCTGCAAATCGGATCTGCGAATATCATTGTCAAATCCGCAATCCGATCCTAACGCAATGCAGATCAGATCTGATTTGATGGCTCTGCAAATCAGATAATATCCACAAAATTCGGATTGGATGTGGATATTTATCGCTGGTATGCGGATATTTATCCAATCTACATACAACCTTAGACTTACTTTTTTTTACTAATATTAAGAGATGTATTTAAATTTAGTTTTTTTTTTATACAAATAAAATGATGGGATGATAATAATGTTAAAAGAAATTAAAAAATTAACTTTTAATGAGTTAATATTAATTGATTTTAGAATTTAAATTTATAATTGAAGACTTATAGTTAAATATCTATGATTTAGAATTTATAATTTAAAGATAAATAAAAAATTATAAAAAGGTAACTAATGTTAATTGGAAAAAAAAAAGTTGGCTAGCATTACTCTAATGTTAAATTTTATAGAGCACTAAATTTAACTAAAAAGGAAAATAGAAAATATGAGAGTGTAGGTTACCTTGAATGACATAACCAACTTTGGAAACATCTCCATAATGAGGAAGAGCGAAGCCCCAAGGCTTAAGGTGAAGGCGACCACCACCCAAATTGAACTTAGACAACATAGGACTTGACCAAGCGTAGTACCCTCCTCCATCTCCTTCAAACACTATTTCTGCTCTCTTTGGTGTCAATTCCAACTCCATTTCTTTTTCTTTGGGACCAATAATTTCATATCAATCATTGTATCATCTTTTAATATAATTTTTACTCGGATATTAAAAAAGAAAAAAAAGAAAAATTAACTCTTTGCACCTTAATCATTGTATCCTCTTTTAATATAATTTTTACTCGGATATTAAAAAATTTTTTTTTGTAGTTATCAAAATAGAGATTAAATACAAAGACCAAGAAATAATAATAATAAAAAAAAAGCCTCTAGATCTCACATTTGAAAACGTAAAATTAAAGAGAAAAATAATTAAATACACATGTATATGTTGTAAAATAAAACACAAAACAGTTCCATTTTAGAAAACTATCCTTTTAGTTAATAACCCATCAACAAAATAGAAAATGGGTAAGGGTGAAGGGCTTGGATTTCTATTGTAACAAGAAAAATATTTTTAAAAAAATTAATATATACCACAAGTTTC
Organism: Arachis duranensis; assembly: GCF_000817695.3. Lineage (NCBI taxonomy): Eukaryota > Viridiplantae > Streptophyta > Magnoliopsida > Fabales > Fabaceae > Arachis > Arachis duranensis. Next base: position 128,733,721 of record NC_029774.3, read on the forward strand.
TTTCTATTATTTAAGACAATATAAGATTATAAGAGAAGAGAAACATGTACCTGTACTTGTGCAATGTAATATGGAAGGAAGAAGTGTATAAGCCTAGGTTGTCCCAAATCCTTTCTTCTAATTAAGAAGCCACAAACTCAACAGACATCATTGACATTTATAGAGTTCCGAGTGAAGGGGCAAGCGCATGTATCATGTATGTGAGACTTGACAATATATTTAAACAAAGTGGCATTATTAAAGCTAAATTCTACTCGATTTTCACTAAAATATAATATGTAAGTTATTTTTAAAAATAACTTATATTTTAATTGGTTATTATCTTAATTTATAATTAAATTATTTTATATTTAAATTATTATTTAAAAGGGATAATTTAATAATTTCTTAAAATATCAAAATTTCTCCTCCGTTGATTGAAGCATATTTTCACTTCCCCATCACGTAGTTTCGGTATTTTTAGGTATCGCTATCGTCGTCGTGACAAAAAGCGGTGACGTCGTCGCCATCTACTGTCCTCAGTTCTTCTTTCTTTAGTGTATCTGTTAGAATATAATTAGGATCAATTAGTATTATTTAGTATATCTGAATATTTATTATAGGAGATTACGTCTTTATTATTACGATTTTCTTAGTACCTATAAATACCCTTTTATATTGTATCATCCCAGATAACTTGAATATACTCAATAATACACAAATCTTTTCTCCAATTTAATCTCTTGTTTTTAACAGTATCATCTCTTAAAGACATAGTTAAATTTCTGTAGCTCGTAGCACTTCTTCTCAGTATAGCCAGCACCGATGTCATCACTATCTCCTGCCTTCTCATTCGATCTCTCTTTCTACCGTGGATCGCCCCTTAACAATATAATTAATAGTTAGTTTGGTTATTAATTTTTCAGTAAAAAAATATATCTTTATTTAATTACATGATATAACATATATTCATATGTAAAATATAATATAATAAAATAAATCTATTTAGAGTACTTAAAAGTATTATTAAAGTCTAGAACATACAAATATAATAGTAAAATTTGTATTCTAAATCTTTTTTTATCATATATAATTTATTTAAAAAATAAATAAATTGTTAAAATTAATAACACAAGTTTAAAAAGATAAAAATCAATTTTCTTACAAGTATTTTTTATAAAGTAAAAATAATATTTAAATAAAAAATATTTAGTATTAAAATTTTTAGATACAAAAGTAAATTTTATAGACATTTAAGAGATAAATATGAAATACATGTCTAAAATAAATAAAACAGACAAAATAGAAGTGCTCTTGAGAAATAGAAAATTATATCAAATATTCTTGCAAATATTTTTTTTATGTCTCTTTTCGATTATTGTTAAACTTACTTTTATCATATTCACATGAAATTAAAAAATACTCCATCTCAAAGAAATTTTAGGTATCATCGGAGAAGATGATAAAGGGTAGAGAGTAACTAGCAATGACATAGGAATGACATAGGAAATCGCACATTTAATATTTATTGAGAGGCAAGAATTAATTGAAAAGAATAACACATGGGAATCGATAGATCGCCCTTCAAACAAAAATGTCATTGGAGTTAAATTGGTATACAAGACTAAGCTTAATCCCGATGGATCCATTCAGAAGCATAAGGTAATGCTCGTAGCTAAAGGATATGCACAAATTCCTGGGATAGATTACATAGAGACATTTGCACCTGTAGCTTACCGGTCTGGACCGGATCGATTCTAAATTATAGTCCAAAAAAATACTTTCTTCCTATTTTTCGTTCAACTTTTATGATTAGTCAATTATATACATGATACTTTCAAATAGTGTCCGTCACACTTTTTCTTTACTTTATTGATTGATCCATAGCAGTATAAATTTTTTGATGATGATCGAGTATTTTTTTATTACGACGACGCTTGAAAGTCACTGATGAAAAAAAATGAAGAAGTAAAAATGTATTTTAATTAATGAAAAGAAATATTTTTTTAGGTAATAATTTAAAAAGATAAAAATAAATTTTACTATATTAAAATAGTAACTAAAATTAAAATAAATAATTAAATATCTAATTAAAATGTGATACATTATAAAAAATAACATATATATTATTTTAGAAGAAGTTAATAGAATTCACCTTTATTAAACAAAAATTGACGGTCTATGTTATATATATGATATAATATGATATGATATGATATATCATCGCAATAATGCATTAGATGTATCCGACAGATAACCCCACAGATATCTAAAATAGTAGCCGATACTCGGTACTATATTAAGCCATGCTTCGCACGCATAACAGTCACAAGATAAAAGCAAAACAATATATACTAGCTAGCAGCTAGCTATTACATAAAATTTAAAATTTATATAACTAACCAAAAAATATATCACCATAAAAATAAAAATATAATAAAAAATTAGATTAGTGTTATTTATTCTTAATTCTTTATTCACTCAAATATTATTGTTTTATAGTTTTCTACTGGTTTCTTATCAAAAGTAATTTTTGAGAAGGATCTTATTGCGATTAATATTCTAGAAGATATATTATGTAAGAATAGAACTGTTCTTGTGAATAACAGCTAAGGAAGTGTATCAAAGAGAGAAAACAAATGTAAATAAGATAGGCACCACTCAAATAAAGATTTCAAAAACAACTTTTTCTAAAGACGTTTACCTGGCAAAACCTCAATCATACATTATAAAGCTACACTTTTAACTATGTAACACTTAAAATCATAACATTTTATGAGAAAAGCGTCACTTAATAGAAAAAAGTAAATTAGAAGATTTAAGAGAAGAAATAATTAAATTATCAAAATTAATAGATCAAAAACTAATGATTTTAACTAATGTTAATTGTAATGATACCGAATTCTTAAAATCAATACAAAATAATTTTTTTCAAAATCTTTATTTTACTATAAGTTTTATCGAATGATTTCAAAAACCTGAAAAAACTTATATTTCACATGGAATTTCTAAAAAATGTTACCATGGAAATGATTCTCCACATCTTTATCATACGTTTAACCCACAATTAAATTCTATAGTAGATATGCTTGAAGAAATATTAGTATCCATAAATTTTCAAAGAAATAAGGAAAAAGAGGAACCTAATATAAACGAAATTAAACAAATATTAAATAAATATTTTCAGAAAGAGAATCCCAAAAGAAGAAAAAAATCAAAATATAGCCAACATAACAAAACTAAAAATAAAACGACCATTGAAATTATGAATATTGAAGAAAAATTAGAAGAAGTTACAATGCTTTTTAAACAATTAAAAATGGCTCAAGAAAATAATATTATGGAACAATAATTTCAAATAGAAGAAGAATTAGTAAATTCTGAAAGTATAAAAAATGAAGAACACATCCTAGATTATTCAAGTGATGAAGAACCAGCAATTCCAATACAAGTAAAAAATGAAGCTGGAACATCTAAGGATAATCAATCTCAATTTAAATGGGAAACAGGGTTTGAAAATTATGCTTTTAAAAAGGGATTTATAAATAAAAATTCAAAGTATACAAAAATACCATCAAAGTACGTTCCTAAAATCCAGGAAACGGAAGGAGAAAGAATGCTCGATTTAGACTGTAAAAAGAATGAAAAAGAAATTTTTGAGAACTGGTTGAACTCCTTATTATTAGAAGCCTTTACTAATCCAAAACTTAGTGAATTGTCTGGAGGAGATATATGAAATTATATATGATTTCATACTAAAGGAACTGTAAGAGATTATATGACATCAATAGAAAACCAAATAATAGAAGAATTAGTAACAAAAACAACAGTTTACAATAAGATATTACATATAATGATAATTCTATATAAAGAATTTTTTGAAAAAAATATTATAGATCATAGACAAGAAGTCTATAATAAAAAATATCAAGAAGCGAAAAATCATTTAGCTAATATTCAAATATATGATTTATGTAATGTGGAATCTTACATATGTGAATATAGAATACATTATTATAAACTAAAAGAAGAAGATAAAAACCATTATCTTAGTATGTATATAACAAAACTTCCATACCCTGCTAATGAATTTATAATAGGAAGATTTATAAGAGAAATAAATAGAGGAACAATTGAAAATAATTTTGGAGGAGCAACCTCTACAATAAGAGAGGAAATAAAAGAACGTTGTATGCAAGAAGCAACTCAAAAAAAATTTGAAAATATAATTAGAATTTGCTGTCAAGATAATGAAGAAATACCTCAAAAATATGGTCTTAATAAAAATTTTCAAAGAAAAAGAAAATATCAATTTAGAAAAAGAAAATACTATCCAAATTGGAGAAAAAAGAGGTATTTTAGAAAAAGAAGTAACAGTAAAAATAAAAAACAAAAAAATGACTATTGCCCAAATAAAAAAGAAAATTGTAAGTGCTGGTATTGCCAAGAAGAAGGACACTATGCAAATGAATGTCCAAAAAAGAAGGATAAAAAAGACCTTACCAAACAATTAGAAATTGCTAAGTCTTGTTTCATGGAACCATTAGAAGAATCAGATGATAACTTAGACTATATTTTTGAATATGTCTCAAAAACAGACTCAGAGACTGAGCAATAATGCCACATTTATTACTATAAAAATAACAGAAAAGTTTATAAATACTTTCATAGATACTGGAGCAACACAGTGCTTTGCTAGTACAAATATAAAACTTGATTGGAAAAAATTAAAGAAACCATTAAGAGTTAGAATAGCTGACAAATCAATACATAAAATTGACCAAAAAGCAGAAATGGCTGAAATATTTATTCAAAATTATAGGTTCATTGTTCCATCCATATATATGTTAGATTCTGGAATGAATTTTATCATAGAAAATAACTTCTTAAAGCTATATCATCCATTCATTCAAGAATTAACATATATAGTTTTAAAAGCTCCACACGATTCTTCAATAAATCAAAAATCAAAACGTATAAAGATACCAACTACTACCATAGATAAGATTTTAAAATTTAAAATATTTTCTATATGTTAATGTTATTTAAATTTATATTTTCAGATAAATATCCCAAAAAATAATCTTGAAATAAAAATAGAAGAACTTTTGGATGAAACTTGCGCTGAAAATTCTTTAGATGTTAAAAATACAAATAAAGAATTAGTAAGCATTAAATTAAAAGATCCTACAAAAGAAATAAATGTTCCAAATAAAATTCCTTATTCCGCAAGAGATAAAGAAGAGTTCTCATTAGAATGTAAAGATCTTTTGGAAAAAGGAATTATAAGACTAAGTAAAAGTCCTCATGCGGCTCCAGCCTTTTATGTCGAAACAATAATGAAATTAAAAGGGGAAAACGAAGAATGGTAATTAATTATAAGAAAATAAATGAAGCAACTGTTGGTAATGCTCATAAACTTCCAAGAAAATATTCTATTTTGGAAAAAATCAAAGGAGCAACTTGGTTTTCATCTCTTGATGCAAAATCAGGATATTGGCAACTTCGTTTAGACGAAGAAACAAAGAAATTAACTGCTTTTACTTGCCCAACAAAAGAGTTAAATGAATTTATTCTAGTTTATATTGATGATATATTAATTTTTACAAAACAAGATAAAGAAAATCATCTTCAAAAATTATTAATAGTTTTAGAAAGATGTAAAGAAAAAGGATTAGTTCTTAGCAAAAAGAAAGCAAAAATAGCAAGACAAGAAATAGAGTTTCGTGGGTTAATTTTATCCACTCAAGGAAAGCTAAAACTTCAACCAAATATTTTAGAAAAGGTAAATTTATTTTCTAATAAAATAGAAGATAGAAAACAATTACAAAGATTTTTAGGGTGTATAAATTATATTTCTGATCAAGGATTTTTAAAGAATATAACAGAATACACTAAAAACTTATTTCCAAAAATAAGTACTAAAAAAGAATAGAAATGGGAAGAAAAAGATAGTATGCAAATTCAAAGAATCAAAGAATTATGTGAAAAGCTTCCGAAATTTTATATTCCAGTAGAAAATGACTACTTAATAGTAGAAACAGATGCTTCAGACATAACCTGGTCAGGATGTCTAAAAGCTAAGAAAGCTATAAAAAGTTTGGAACAAGAAAAAGAATCACTAGATTCTAAATATTCCCCGAAGGAATTACTTTGCATGTATATTTCAGGGGCTTTTACTCCAACAGAATAGAGATATGCTACTCATGAAAAGGAAACTCTAGCAGCAATTAAATCTCTTAAAAAATAGAAAATTGATTTACTACCCAAAGAATTTACATTAAGGACAGATTCAAGTTACATAACAGGTTTCATTCGATACAATTTAAAAGTTGATTATAATCATGGGAGATTGGTAAGATGGCAATTATTTTTGTTACAATATCCAATAAAAATTGAATATATTAAGGTGACAAAAATATTATTGCAGATACATTGACAAGAGAATGGAGTTCGTTTACAACGCATTAAATCAAGAAATTCAAAAATATCAGCAAGAACTCGAAGAATGCAAGCATTGTCTGCAAATAAGGGCACAGATCCAATCCCTCAAGAAAGCTATTGAAGCAATGAAATCAACACAACAAGCAAAACCATCAGAGTTTGGCTAGCTAAGCATGGTGGACAAACCAGGTGAAGAAAACATTTCAGAAAATAAAACAATTGCTGAAATTATTAAAAAATCTATACAAGATAAAAAATATTATGTAATTTATAATGGCCCCATGAAAGGAGTATATGATGTATAGAAAAAAGCAGCACCATTCACACATCAATCAAAGATAGTTCATAAAGGAGGATTTTTAACACTGGAATAAGCAAAGGAATCCTTCAGGGAATATGAAGCTCTTCATCTAGAGCAAACCCTAAAAAGAGCAGATAAAGCTCCAATTCAAGCCCAAAGAACAGAAATAATGAGAAACATTCCTACAAGGGCTGAAATCAAGGAAAAGAAAAGGGTCTGTAGATCAAATATCAGAGAAACCCTTAATATAGTCCTGAATTGGACTGAAGAAAAAAAAGGCAAGTTTGGGATACTATCCTATTGCCAAAGAACAGCTAACAAAGCTGGTTATTTTTCCAGAGGCTTTCCCATCTGACACTTATCAGTTTTTCCAGTATGGATTAATTGATACAATTTTAATTTTTAATGATCTAAAAATTATTAGTGAGTTTCCTGCAGGATTCGTTGATGCAGTAAAGAGATTTAAAAATATGATTGAAAATGTAAATCCAAGGGATATATCCCTAAAATTTATAAATAGTCAACCTATTTTTAGTGAAGAAGAAGAATGCTTAGTTCCAGCACACCAAGTAATATTCATGTCCGTCTTCTCAGAAAACTTTCAACCAATTGATCAAATTCAAGATTTAACAATCTACGGTCATGAAGGAAGACTAGCCAGCACATTAGCAAGGGTCTTTGAAAGAACTCAAAAAATAACAAGGGAATCTCACACAAGAATTAATTATAAAAGCAGAAATACTCTGCTTGTGTCCAGCAAAAGAAATGAAATTGAAGAAAGAGAGATGAGACTCTTGGTGGAATTTGAATCTGCATTCTACAATTTATCCGGACTCTTAGAAAAGCTCCCTGAAGGGATAAAAAGGAATCTCTGCTATTTGATAAAAGACAGAGAAGAGCACAAGTGCCAGCTATGTGCCTCGAAAATATCTGAAGAAAGCAATAATGAAATGGAATCCACCCACATGATAAAAGAAGAGGACAGTGCATCCACCCACATGATAAAAGAAGAGGACAGTGCATCTGAAGCATCCCTCAACATTATTGTATAATGACGTAAGCGCTTAGGTCATAGAGCACCAACAGTGTAGTTGGTGCAAGATAATAAACAATGACGTAAGCAATGACGTCATAAGAAGGGTAAGGATGGAAATTGTCCATCAGACCCAACCATTATAAATAGAGTTTTTAGGCAATTGTAGAAGTATCAGAAAACAGAAAGTAGAAGGCTAAGAGTACTCATATGCTAGGAGAGCAAGGAGGAAGCTGCCGAGGCGATTCTGTAGTCTGACAAAAGAATTCCCTTAGGAAAAAATAGTTTTAAACTCCACTCTGGAGTTAATATCTACAATCTCCCCTCTGGAGATAAAAACACATTATGTAAAATATACTAAATAAAGGAAGTTTTTCTCTAGAATGGTACGCCTTTATCCTAATATCTTAGTTATGAATTATTTAGAAAGCTTAGAATTAATGGAAGAATCGGATTATTATAGATTAACTGCTTTATTAGATAATAAAAAACAGGTTGTTCTGAAAACAGAACTAAATCTCAAATCAAATAAAAATTTTAATAAATAAAGTCTTTTAAAAGAAGTTTTTAATAGAAAAAATATAATATACTATGGAAAAATTCAACTTGAAGTCCTGTAAAAATAAAAACTGCTAATAGAGAACTTGAAATAGCTTTGATAAATGATGAAGAATTAAGTAAACAGATTGAGAAAATTAAGGATCAACAGAAAAGATCTAAAATTGGATAGATTCATATTAGTACCATACAAGTTTTAATTAAATCGACATATATGAAAGGAATTAATTCACCAATAAGTTTAGCAATCCGTGATAAAAGAATTACTGATGACGCAATAGATCAAATAATTGAAATTGTTCATGGAAATTTGGCAAATATAAATGTTAAATTTAATGCCTTAATGCCCATCTTGGATATGCTATACCTTTATCAACTGAAAATCTTGGTAGATCTATAAGTTTAACTTATAAATTTTATAGAAAAAGTTTAATGGAACAAGATGATGACCATTTTCAATTACATATGCAATAAATTATGCTTTAACAAATAGCCATCATAGTATAATATTTAAAAATAGAGAAAGAATTTATGTTGATAAATTATTTCAGAAAATTGTAAAAACAGAAATACCAAAATATAAAGTTATGGAAAACTCAGTTCTATTATTAAAAGAACCATCAAAAAGATCGGTTTCATCAAATTTTTAAATAAGAGAATCTAAAATCAATAGTCCTTTAAGTTTATCTAAATTAAAAATTAAAGAAGAAAACTCTGAAATAAAAGAATTAACAAAAAAGGTCGAAAAATTAAATGAAACCCTGAATACTAAATTATGACAATAAATAAGGAAGAAATATATGTAACTTATCAAGATAAGAAACAAGAGCTCTTTGAAAAAGAAAATCGTTTGAATTATTTGCAGTTTTCTGAAATAAATCAAAGAGCATTTAAAGCTCTAAAAATAATCTATAACAAGTTAAAAAGAGAAGTTGAAGAGCTAGAAAAATTAATAGAATCTCTGAAAAATAGTGATGAATCAATGATAGAGTTTGCAGAAATTCTAAAATAAATAATGATAAACAAAACTATTTTAGGAATTATAATAAGATTACCTAATTTATGAGGCATAAAAAGATTGAAAAACCAGAAAATAAAATAAAAAGGAAAAGAGCGAAAAAATTAAAAAATAAAATAGAGGAGTATAAAAGAGAATTAAACAATCTTCAGATCGAAATTGATGACCTTATAATAAAAATGATAGAAATAAGAATAAATATAAACAAGTTAGAATTAAATTTAGGAAATTTATAAATGCCTGAAAAACTATATTACAATTTAAAAGAATTAAAACTGTTGATAATTAGAAATAAGAGAAAGTGTAGAAATAAAAGAAGTCTTTGAGAATTTAAGAAATTATAAACTTATTCGAAGAAAAATATGAAGAGTTAGTAGAAATTTCGAAAAAGGAATTAAAAGAAAAGTCGAAATTGAAAATTGGTATCAGAGCCAAGTTAACGATTAAGGGTAACACTTTCTCTTTAAGCAACACTTTTAATACTACGCTTTTAAATCAATAACAACCATAAAATGAAAAACGTCTTTACAAAAAGATGAAATTGACAACTTTACCATAGCATCCACCAAAAATAAGATATCATAAAACTGTTCTTGCACGAAAAATAATTTTTTTATATTTATATATAAATATATGTGATTTAATTTATTTTTAATATATATTTTATATTAAATATATATTTTATACTGATGGTTAATTTTAATGGCTGATTTTAGTATACATATAGCATAATCCAATTAACTAATATAATGTCCTTAGAATGCTTATTAACAAAACTCTTATCTAGAATATAGATATGAAACTATTTAAATGAACTTGTAAAATTTAAATAAGCAATGATATATGACGATATTGTTTCTCCAACTTCCAATAATGAATTGGAAATTTCCCATGAGTCAAACTAGAAAACAAATACCTTAGTGGCTTATTGCCCATTAATTATTATAAAGAGACACATGTATAAGGAGATACATCTAAGAGATACATCTACAAAGACACTTTCATTAGACACATATAGTTAGACACATCCATAAAGATACTTTCGTTAAACAAAGTTATAAATAAGAGATGGTAGAAATTGGTAGAATTGTTGTTGGTTACGTAGTGAAATTGTTTAAAAAAAGATGTAAATCATAACTTCTAAAACAAATGTTTTTTTAGTACTTTTATTTTTATTATTAAAAATTTATTAAATATACTAAAAAATAATTAATTTAATAACACTCGACCAAACACAAAATTTTTACCGTCCAACATAACGTACGTGCACTAGTATCTCGCTGGCACATATGGTACGTACCAATAATAACATAAATCTATAGAATGGATTCGGTGGGTATAAACATATCACGTAAATACAAAACGTTTTTCATTATCAAAGTATGCGCGGCTACACTAACTTGAAACCAGCTGTCATTTTAGATTTATTAATTTAAATTGACGTTTTGTTATTAGATATATATGGGGACCACACCTGAATTTCGCATGAGATAAGGATTGATAGTTTGATGCTATATATTCGGAGAAAAAGGGATGGATAACATAAACATATGATGCTGTTTTCGATCATTATATAAAAAGCTTTTAGACATTCTGAATCCAGAATCAGAGCCACTTGTTGCATTGCAACGTCGGTGATATAGCGTTTCCAAATGATTACAATTATGTGTAATGTGTTGTAATGTTGTATACATAGTCAAATAATTAGTTGGTCAACAGAGTAAATTGTAGTAACACTAATCCATATAGCAGTTACACGAAATAAGTCTTCATTCCTTCGTCAACCATAAAGAATTGTGGCACGACAAGCAATTATTGATCCGTGAATTTGATCAGGAAGGTAAAGTCTACAAATGTATTCAAATTGGTAACTATCATCTATATTAAGTAGGCAATCTACATATTTAAAACATTTAGGAAAAAACTTTAAGCAATTATAATTTTTTAAAATACTAATGTAATTGCAACTTTTTTTAATTATATGTAAATCGCAATACCTGTCGCAGATTAGAATTGTACGTAAATTCGCTACATTCTGTCACGGTTTACACTAAATTTGGCTTGTGCATAAACCACTACACCAGTTTATATTGACTTTTGTAAACACACAATGAACAGAAATGGCATCGATGAAGAAACCGCGATATCCTGAGCTCTTAACAATTTCAAATTTTATTTTATATTCGGCTTTGTAAAATTTATAATTATAGTTATAATATAATACGTTTATTATCAAAATTTTGCATAATATAAATTATGATCTATCAAAAATGATAAATTAAATAAAAAATTAATTATAAGTAACAATAGAAACATAAATAATAAAAATTTATAGGTTAAAATAATACTAAATTAAAGAGCCCTGATAGTATACTAAAAAATTATAAAATATTTTTTTTTTGTTTAACATTATAAAATTTAAAAAAAATTTCAAATATATTAGTACATCGGTATTTCAGTAATTTTTAATCATTAATTTTAATTATATATATATAATTTTTTTATGATCTTAAGTATATGATAAATAATTTTTATATTATTTTTTTAGTATTCTAATTTTTCATGTATATTATTATTTTTTGCAATTCTTATTATTTCTTTGTTTATATTATCGTTTTTTAGATATGAAGAACAGGAAATGATAAAAAAAGTTAATATGAACAAAAAAATAATAAGAATTGCAGAAAAAAATAATATACATGAAATATTAGAATACTAAAAAAAATAATATAAAAATTATTTATCATATAAATAAAAAATAAAAATATAAAATAGAGTACTATAAATTTTAAAAAAATGTTCAAGTGTAATGGTACACCAGTGTTTTAATGATTTCTAACCACTTATCTTAATTATAAATTATATATCGGTTAAAAATCACTGAAATACCGATGTATGAAAACTTTCCTAAATTTTATAATGTTAAACAAAAAAAATATTCTATAATTTTTTTAGTACTATTAGTACTCTTTAATTTAGTATTATTTTAAACTATAAATTTTCATTATTTATGATTCTATTTGTTGAGTTTAGTTTGATTTTAGATTTTACAAACGATGACAAACATTTCTTGGGTTAAAAAGTCCAATATTATCTAATCTCATGGTGCATGAGCCACTTCAAGTGATAGACAATATGAGGTCATTAATTGCCAATGAGTAAGAGAACACTGAACACAAGGTGAGAATAAAAAGAAAGAACAAAAAGAGGACATCTGTCAACATGAGGGACAGCTGTGGCTTTAGCATAAAAACAAGACACCATGACACCTCCACTACTCCAAGAATATCAGTAAAGCAACATTCAGATCATGAGTGAGCAAAATACAAACTTGCAAAGAGCAGAAGCAGCAGTACAGCTCCTCGGACAGCAGTGATAATAGAGCAGAGAGAAAAAAAAGCCTACCAAGGAGAAAAACATATCAAAGGACAGCAGAGGTGGTGGACGAATTCCTCAACCAGCAAAGATAGTGGAGCAGGATAAGCAAGGACTGCATGCCCTCATAAATAACTCCAACGGGTAGCTGTAACATGGAAATGAAAGAGGCAAATTGGAGAGCAAGCTGAATATATAAAACCAACCTCATTCCAACATTTGAAGATAAGAAAAAGAGAGCAAATTCAGAGCATCATCTCAACTTTGAGCTGAATTCTTTTTCTTCTACTCGAGGTTCATTTCTGATTATTTGTTATGGCTATATTGAGTCATCTTTTGTATTGAGAAAAATGCTGAAAATATGAGTAAAAAAGTCATGAGAGAAAAGGTAAAAGGTGCATGAAAGAGCCACTGAATTTCTAGTATTTGAGTTGTTGAACTAGGATTAGTTCCCCTTGCCAAGTTGGGTTAGCACTTGGTGAGTTTGAATCTGTGTAGATTCCCCTTCCAAGTTAGGACAACACTTTGGGTTGCTAAGCTATGGTGAAGAAAGCTTAGTGGTAGATACTAGTTGAATTAGGTTATAATTCAATAGTATTAGTGATTGTAATCAGTGGATTATAGTGAAAATTCTATCATAGTTTGTGGTGGAGACTGGACGTAGGATTCATGGTATTTAGAATCCAAACCAGGATATATGATGGCAATTCTCTGTTTCAGTTCTGCATATGAGACAAAACGAAAAAATCTTCTACATTTTTAGCTTCCTCAAAAATAGAGCTTGAAAAGTTAATATTTTGAGCTAACTTGATTCAACCTTCCTTCTCAAGTTCAATCAGTTCCATCATTATTGTTACTTATAATTAGTTTTTCATTTAATTTATCCTTTTTGATAGAATTATCATTCATATTATGCAAAATTTGGATATAAATGTATTATATTATAATTATAATTACAAATTTTACAAAGCCGAATACAAAATAAAATTTGGAATTGTTAAGAGCTCTATTATTAAGAGCTCACATTTATCATTCATTTGCATATTTGCTAAAGTAAGAGACAATGTTTGGGAGAAGAAGAAATCGCTACACGGTATCACGGTGTCTTCATCAACACAATTCTTTTAAAAACCGCTGCAGGGTGTAGCGGATTCTGTATTTACAAAAGTCAATATAAACTGCTATAGGGTGTAGTGGTTTATGCACAGGCCAAATTCAATGTAAATCGCGACAGGTTGTAGCAGTTTACGTGCAATACTAATCCGTCGCGGTTTACATATAATTAGAAAAGTTGCAATTGCGTTTGGTGTTTTGAAAAGTTATAATTACGTAACATTTTCTTCCAAATGTTTTAAATATGTAAATTGCCCTATTAAGTATCATTCATATTAAATGTATACTAAAATCAACTATTAAAATAAATTATTAATATAAAATATATATTAAAATTAAAGGAGACACTTATATAAAAATACTTAAAATATTTTTTTAAAAAATATTCTTTAATAATTAAAATTTAATACATGTAATCGATTAAATTGTATTTGTTGAGTTAAGAAATTAACTAAATTAATTAGTGATGACAAACATTATTTTTGGGCAAAATAAATAATTAGTGTTTTACAGGCCAAATTCCTTTAAGCAGCCCAAATGGTATAAAGACAATACAGCAAGGCTAATGGGTAAAGCCCAAACAAAAGCAAAGGATAGAAGCCAAAGAAATCAGATGGGCCAAACGTGTTACATGATCTAAGCCCGAATTGATTTTCAATTCCCACCATAATGCTCCAACTAAAGCAACGTTCCCCTCCTCTCAAATCAAGTCAAATCAAACCTTCAGAAAAGTAAGAAAGAGAAAGAGCTTCTTCACCAAACTAAACACCAAAAAAAGCAAAAGAGAGAAAGGTAAAGCTTGACACACAGAAACTTAATCAGAAAATCCAAACCAAATCAAGCTTAGGTTAAAGGTAATCCATCTCATTTTGTTTGCATCAAATCTTCTTCTCTTCTTCCCAACTCTCTGCTATATCCGAAAACGGCATTCAAGGGAAAGTGGTTCTCTGTCCTATTCTGTTTCACATCTACGGTCACAAGTGATACTTGGGGACCAAGTAGCTTTTCTATGGCTAAGATCAAGTTGACCATGAGAAGATTTCTATGGTTACTGCTTTGTGGCTTTCGGTCAAGATGAGGAAGTCAGAGGGAAAGTTTCTACTCTGAGGATTAAGAAGAAAAAGTGGATCTGTGGTTGGTGAAGCTCAAGGCTCAAGATGTTGACCTTGGAGGAAGAACTAAGGAACATGCAAGGAGATAAAAAGAAGCTTGTTGTTCATTCTGAAGCAAGGGAGAGAAAACCAGTGAATTGAGGTTTTGTTCTGAGAAGAGCTCTTTGAAGAAGTTCAACTAACTGGACAGTGTAACCTAAATCAAAGGTGCATTCCGCCAGTATGAAGAACTGAATCAGAGGCTTGCTTATCCGGTTTTTCGCATAGCACAGAGGCTGTTGATGAAGTCAATCTCCTCCATGTTCTTACTGATTGTAATGATCTTTTCAATGTTTATCTTTCTGTAATTTCTTGAGAGAAAAGGCATTGTGAGAAAGCTTGTGAAAAAGCCAAGAGTTGAAAAAGGCTGAGTGAAACACTTGAGAGAAAAGCCTAGAGTTATTTTCTGATTTCTTTAGGTTGGTTAAGTGTCTTGTATCTTGTACCTGTTTGGTATCCCTTTCTTAGTTGGGTTAGCACTAAGAGTGAATAGTTGAGTGTCAGCATAGCCAATGTCAAGTTAGGTTAGAACTTGAGTGTGAAATTGGTGTATGTAATACTGTTAACTATAGTGAAATTCTTCCACAGTTGTGGAGGAGACCGGATGTAGGTTGCATAGCACAAAGCAACCGAACCAGGATACATGCTGGTGTTAGCTCTTTCTTCTCTGTCATGTTCTGTTTTCTGATATTCATGAGACAAAAATAATTTGTCTCATAAATTTTCGCTGCTGAGTTCAAACAGAATCAGATTTGTAACTTTGCTTCAAAAAGGGTGAAAACAGCAAATCAAAGGAAGACATAGATTCAACCCCCCTTTTCTAAGCCTACCACAACCTTCAGTATTATTTTTATCAAAATTAGACTGGACAAATTGATTTGACTAAAAAATCAATAAATCAAACTTTGAATTAGTCTAAATTAATATTTTTTTTATAAAAAATGACTATAATATCTCTATTATAGAAAATGACCAAAATACTTCATATAATATCTCTATTATTTGTTCTTGTGTAAAGAAATATCTCTGAAGTATAGCTTGTTTCACTCGTGCTCGAACTTGCTTTCCCTAGAGGAGAGGAAGGAACGTTGGGCACGGGACTCCAACGTTCAAGTAAGTGAGAATGTGTGGATATTTAGAGCAAGGAATAGAATGAATTGCGTATGTGTGACTTAGTGGGTCACTAGTATATATTGAGTTACTCTTAAGTGGTTATCCATATCTTTATTATTTGGTTTGACGGAATCCTCTTCCTGATACTCTGGAATTTGGGACTTTAGTGGTTTGTTTAGAGAAATTCTCGAAAAAGTTACTTTGTTGAATGGGTTTCGATTCCGAGATTGTTGGTGTGAGCCGAAAATGGGGTAATGGATCATATATACACATATATATATATTCTAACTTTTCTCCACTGTCATAGGATTAAGATTTAAAATTAAATATATATATATATATATATATATATTATAAAATAAATATTTTAATCATTTTTTATAATTAGAGTATTATAATCATTGCTAATGAGTTATAACTCAAATGGCATAATCTCCCTATACTCACTTAAGAAGTCGCGAGTTCGAGTCTCCTTATTTTTGGTAAAAAAAAGTATTATAATCATTTTCTATAAAAAAATTAATTTAGATCGATTCAAAGTTTGATTTACTTATTTTTTCGATCAAACTAATTTGTCTGGTCTAATTTTGACAAAAATAACATAGTTTAATTAATTATGTATATATTAAATTTTAATTATTAAAAAACGTCTTAAAAAGATGTTTTAAGTATCTTTATCTTAGTAGTTTTCTAAAAATAAATGATTATATTTATATTTATATACAAATATATTATAATAAATTTTAATAGTTAATTTTAATATATAAATAATATTTTTTATTAAATATAGCTAACAACCAACCAATTTAAATTCATTGCTTAAATAAATATCGAGAGTTTAAATAAAATTTAAATCCATAATAAATTAAATCTTGATTTATTAGACTAACAAATACTATAAACAACCGAAATAAATAATTAAATATAGCTAATAGACTGGCACACGCGGCTCTAATAATTGTCTCGTGCCGTTTTAGAAAGGTCTAATTAATTAAGACGTTTTTTTTCAAACTAACGAAAAATTTATATATAATTTATGGTGAAAACTTAGGTGAAGTCGACTTCACGTGAAGTTGATACGTGAGAGCTGTTAGATGAAAATTTAGTCAAATTAGTCAAATCATCTAACAACTCTCAGATATCAACTTCACGTGAAGTCGACTTCACCTGAGTTCACCATAATTTATTTTTTCAACTAAATAAATGTCTCGTGCAAGTGTTTTGAGACTCGTGAGATCTTGCAAAGGCAATGTTTTTTATCACACGAGAGGGTAAAGGCCCAACTAAAACAAAATAAGGAAACCACATTAGCAACAATGGTCGTCTAGTCTGTGGAGTGATATGGAGCCCAATTTTGAATAAGCAAACGCAGATGAAATGAATTCACTCCCTGACCAATAAAAAAAAAGAAAAAAAAGAATTCACTCAAAAGTCAAAGATCTAGGTGAGAAGAATCATGAGGCAGCCACACATTACTAACTAGCTATCAATTGCAACACTATCATGTACTCTTGGTCTTGGCAAATACATTTGTTTCAACTAGTGCAAGCCGCTAGTGCTTCCTATACTGGATTCCTGCTAAGAGTGTGAATGCATGATGCAATCTTATTGAGTAGGGTCGTAGTGATAATTTTACATTGATAATTAACTAACTAACTAACAAACATCACATGCCATTGATCCTCTCAATAACAGTTATAACACCCTGACCACCAAGCTTACCATCACCATTAGCAACCATACTCTGAAAAATCTGCTTACAGATGGCAGCACCAGGAAGCACAACACAAGATTCATCATCACCACCTTCAACAACATCCACACCCATTCCCAAATCCTTAACCTGATACTCAGCATAACCACCTGGCCTGAAATCTCTCCCAATCATCCTCCCAGCGAAAAGCTCCATCGCCTTCGACCCCGCCGCACCTTCCCTAACCGCCTCAACGAACTTCTCCAGATCCAGCCCCACGCGCTTCGCGAACACCAAACCCTCACTTATCCCAACCAGGTTCCCTCCTATCGTGATCTGGTTCGCGATCTTGCAGCTCTGTCCGCACCCCGCGCCTCCCATGTACGTTGCTTTTCCCATCACCGAGAACAACGGTTGCAGCCATTCCACCACGTCGCGATCTCCGGCCGCGAAGATCGCCAGTTTTCCGTCCCTGGCGCCGATGTCGCCACCGGAGACCGGCGCGTCGACGGACCAGGACGAGCGTTGTCGTGCGGCGGAGAAGATCTGGCGGGCGAGGTCCGGGTGGGAGCTGGTGGTGTCGACGGTGACGGAGTTAGGGTTTAGGGAAGAGATGATGGAGTGAGGGCCGTCGAGGTAGAGGGAGCGGACGTCGGAGGGGTGGCCGACCATGGTGAAGAGAATGTTGGAGGATTGGGAGAGGGCGGAGATGGAAGGGGAGAGGGTTGCGCCCTTTGATTGGAGAGAGAGGGAGTTTGGGTTGGATGGGTTGCGTGCGTAGAAAGAGAGGTTGTAGCCGGCTGAGATGAGGCGGGAGGCCATAGCGGCGCCCATAACTCCGATTCCGATGAATCCAATTCTGGTCTTGGATGGATCGATGGGCATCGGGTACGGCGTTCCCATTTTCTTTGGTGCCGAATGAAGATGCTCCTCACAGTGGAGTGCGCACCGGCCACTGTGGAGTGTTTTGGATGCTCTTCTAATTTCGCACTTGTTAACCAGAAACGTTAGAAGGACGTTAAAATTATTGTTTTTTACTTATTAATTAGTTATTAATATTTAAAAATATGAACTAAAGTATATTATTAAATTAAAAAATTAAACTAATAATTATAATAAATTATAATAAAATTTTAATATTTTTTTGTTAATTATTGGTGAGTATATATATTGTTTGGTAAAGTGAGTATGTGTATATTATGAAGGGGAGAAGCCGAAAACACTGGTGATAAGAGCTTTCTAATTTTCTTATTAGAGAAATGGACTTGGGAGAGTTTTTGTTTGTTGTGAAATTGAAGGCTTTTTTTTGGGTCTGATTAAGGGAGTGGACTTTAAAGTTGGGTTAAGGTTCGTATTTTGGTCTGTCCAAAAAATGGTTCATAGTTTGAGCCCTACGGGCTATATTTTAGGGTTCGTCCATTTTGGCAGTAATTGGTGTTTTTTTATATAAAAAAATGCAATATTAAAAAAAAATCCAGATTTAACGATGAGGGATTTGAATCCTCTAAATTTTAAATTTTTACTTTAGAAGATAAAATGTGGTTTTCTATTCTTGAATGGTTTCTCTTAGGGGTGGCAAAATGGGTCGAGCCCGCCGGACCGATCCGCTAAACCCGCTAAAAAAGGCGGGTCGGACTAGAATTTAGAGCCCGCCAAATTATAAAAACCCGCCAAACCCGCACCGCCAAATTGGCGGGTTTTGGCGGGGCGGGGCGGGCCGGTCTGCCGGGTCGAAGCTTTTTATTTTTCTTTTTTTTATTAAATAAAAGAGTGGTTGCTATTATAAAATTAATAATTAATTAATGAATTTTATTTTTCAAAAAAAAAAAGAGTCAAGCGGGCTAGCCCGCCAACCCGCCAATCCGTCATAAAGCGGGGCGGACTAGCATTTTGAACTCATTTTAGTTGGCCGGGCGGGTCGGTCCGCCCCGTTTATGAGGCAGGCATAGGTGGGTCGGGCGGGTTGGGGTGGACCGGCCCGCTTTGCCACTCCTAATTCTCTCTCATATTTATTCTTGATTCCACCTATAAAATAAATAGTAAAAGATTACACTTTACTTTTTAAAATGAAATTCAAATTTTAGAAGATTCAAATCGTGACAGTGTTATGGCCAGGTAAGCTGTAGCTCACAATTCCAATTCTATGCGTTGCCAGCGAATCATATGGTAAAATATCTGCTTTTTATATTCTTTGTTCTTGGACTGCATTAGCTTGAGGAATATGATCTATCATCTATGATCTATCAATTATAGAGAAAGTTGTCAAGATGTGATTCAATCAGCCTGGCGGCTTGGCTTGAAATGACTATTTATAAATTATAACTTCCACAATTCTCTTTTTAAAGAAAAAACTCAAAATATCTTTCTATTTCCACATTGGTTGTTTGTATTTTTGTATTAGATTAATACGTTGAAAATTTTCAAGTTTAAAAGTAAAGTACTGTATATGATGCTACTTTGTTATGGGATTGTTATTAAATTAAACTAAAGATATTGTTTGTTAACTTCGCATCCAATCAAAGTTGCCTATCGTGGAAGAATAAGATGCTTCCTGTGGTTCTTGAAAACGAAAGGCGTGTAATATATAATTGCTTGCTTTCTGATTCAGAAAGCAATGAATTAATAGATTAATTACAGATAATAGAAGGTGTCAAAAAGATCACTCACACACATTTTCTAATGATCTTGGTTTCAACGTGTCTTGTAGCTTGATTTAATATTAATAACTATATTAATTATATATATTATTCAAAGTGCAACATAATTAATGGATATGTTTCCAAGTGTTTGGCTGGTTTTTGTAACAACCCTACCGTCGATAATCTCTCCCTAGGGACAGGTATCTCTCTCCATGCACTTCATTCTCCATAGTATAGGTGAACAATAAAAATATTAAACAATGTAAACAATAGATATATTAAATGTTAATTTTATTAGTGTACGGATAGTTATTTTAATAATAAAATTTAGAAGATTAATTTGGAGGTGTAGTGTGTTTTTTTATTGGTGATTGTTCATATTGTTCAATAAAATCATTGTCCCCCTAACATTCTCCTTCTTATTTCACATATGAAAAATATTATATTTAAAGAGGTCTGCTACACATTCAAGTTTTTTTGCCTTACAAATCTTACAAGTTGGCACAAACCCAACAAAATAAACGTATTACACTCCCACATTCAAGAGTAAATAAACGCACGTTATTCAACCACTTCCTGTTTCCAAAGCGCGCTATTCACCATGCATTATGAACGACTCTTCTTCTTCCTCCTCCATGAAAACGAGTTTCTTGCCAAATTTGAAGATAATAGAACTTCAGAAATACACCCAAACGATTACAGAAATGCACCCAAACGATTACAGTGATACACCCAAATGATTACAGAAATACACCCAAAGGATTATAGAAATGCACCTAAAGGATTTAAGAAATACATCCAAAATTCGTTGAAGTACACCTTATGTATAATTCAGAACTCTTTCTCTTTCTCTTTCTCTTTCTCATCTTCTGCTGCTTCTTTTTCTTCAAAAATAATTTCAGAATTTGATGTCAAAAAATAATGGAAATCGAGAATAACAAAAAAAAATAGAAAAAAAATACGTAAATGAAGAATGAGAAAGAGAAGGCAAGAAACAAAAGAAAAGAAGAAGAAGAGGAAGAGAAAGAGGAAGAATAATGTGCAGCAAAAAGAATAAGAAGATGCAATAAAAACGTACAATAACGATTCGAAGCGCGTTAATGTAAATAACTTATAAAGACTTGTATAAAAAAATGCTCGTATGTGGAGAATTATTATATTTTAAAAGATACCTAGTTATCTGTTTACATATATATTATATTTAAAACTTCATGAGATAATTGATATTTGCACTTTTTCATTGTGTTACCTCATAATTGGCGAAATACTAATCACATTTATACAAGTATTTTATACAACTTGACTTTAATTTTTTTTTTGGTGAACTATCTTTTTTTTGGAGCGAGCAACTTGACTTAATTTAATATTTTTTTTGGTGACTAAATAGAAAAGAAAGAAAAAAGAGATAAAACCAAATTAATTGGCTAGGGTCATATCTAAATCTATTAGATGTTGAAGCTCACTCCATGGTTGGCTCCAATTCGAGTGAATATCCGCGACAGAAGCAGCTGCTTTAGCCATATCTGCAACACTATTTGCAGTCCTCTGAATTAAAAGAATAGAGACTCTCCAATTCCAATTCATAACCTCCTGAATATGCTTTGCCAAATCCCATTCCGGAATATCCTTACTAAGCATTCTTTGGTTTACCAAGAAAAGAGCTTCTAAACAGTCTGTTTCACAAATAACCTCACGAAATCCACTCTCCCAAGCAAGAAGTCATCCTCTCCAAATTGCATACAATTCAGCAAAAAAAATACTGCACACTTCGACTTTTTCAGTGCGAATAATACAACCAAAACCAGCATAGCCAGAAGGAGCAAACCAACTAGCATCACAATTCAATTTAACAGAATGAACTGGAGGTGGAACCCAATGCAAACAAAGTGAAAGAGGAGACAGAGATTGATGCATAGCAAAAATAGTGTGAAACTCCCTTACTGAACTACGAATCAAACTCACCACTTTACTAGCACTCCATGAATCATCTATATTAAATAAGTCATGATTCCTGCTTCTCCAAATCCACCAGATAGTCGAAAAGAAAAGAAAAGCATCTCCACTCCTTGCACCTCTGTAGAGCCAATCATGTAAATTCGAGTTATCTGAATACAAGCCTAAAAGGGTCCAGACCTCCTTGGCACTAGGGCACTCCCGAAGACAATGAAGAATGGATTCAGAACCATTCTGACACCGATGACAGGTGCTAGATAAAGCTAAACCACGACCCAAACGAAACTCTGCTGTAGGAATAGCATTATGGAGACTGAGCCAAATCAAGAACTTATACTTCTCAGAAATATGCAGACGACATACCCACAACCAATTATCATGCTCATTCCAGTCAAACTTTCTTTTGGCTAGCCAACTGTACCCACTCCTAGCTGAGTAGAGTCTAGAAGATGCCACACCCCACGACCAACCCGAACTCTCTCCAGCATTCAAATCCGGATTATAAGCATTCAAACGCTGTTTGACATCTTCTGGAATGATAGAGAAAATATCATGGAGATTCCATTGACCATCTTTCCAAACGTCTCTAATAGTTAAATCAGAGTCAGATATATGTACAAAAGGGACATCTTGAGCAATTGGGCCCTCAATACTCCAATTGTCAAACCAAAAAGATTGATCAAGTGACCCAACGCACCAATTTGGAGTGATCACGGTCCTCCAATTAACAAGAGAAAGACCTCTACCATCAACTTGACCCTTCCAAAGGAACTGTCTCATCATAGAAGATAATTTATCGCAAACCCAATTTGGAAAAAAGGATACCTGCATATGATAGACAGGAATGGATGCTGCAACAGAATTGATCAGGCAAAGTCTCCCTGCTTTATTTAGAAGCCTTCCTTTCCAATTAGCTAATCTTCCCCTCACCTTTTCAATCACCGAATGAAAAGAAGCCCTACTGGTACGGGAATGATTAAGGTTAACTCCAAGATATCTTCCTAAGTCCAAAGCAAAACGTATTGAAGAAACACTAGTAAAAATATCTCTTCTACGAGCAGTCACATTTTTAGAACAAAAAGCTTTAGACTTTTCAAGATTCACTTTCATGCCAGATGCCTTGCAAAAAATATTAAGAGAATGCATGACCATTTGGACCTGACTCTTTGTAGCCTGATAGAAG
The DNA here is from genome assembly GCF_000817695.3 of Arachis duranensis. Lineage (NCBI taxonomy): Eukaryota > Viridiplantae > Streptophyta > Magnoliopsida > Fabales > Fabaceae > Arachis > Arachis duranensis. The sequence continues at coordinate 128,757,274 of NC_029774.3, forward strand.
AGTAAGAGATCATCTGCAAACATCAAATGAGAAAATTTTGGGCCACCCCTAGTGACAGAAACTGGTTTCCACACACCCTCGACCACCTTATGAGATATATAGCAGGCAAGTCTTTCCATACAAAGCACAAATAAGTAAGGAGACATTGGATCGCCCTGTCTAAGCCCCCTTCTAGGAGCAAAACTATCCAATCTATTCCCATTCCACATAATAGAAAGAGAGGATGCACGGACACAAGTCATAATCAAATTAACAGTGATGATAGGAAAACTAAAAGCAATGAGAGTACTCTCCAAAAACCTCCAATCCACCCTATCATAAGCTTTTTCAAGATCAATTTTAAAAGCAAGAGTACCTTTCTTGGATTTTGTGTGCTTCATGAAATTCAAAATTTCTTGGGCCACAATAAAATTTCTTGACTTAATTTAATATGTGTAAGTGTAACTACTATCCAAAGCAGCTCTAAATTATTTTTGTACGAATATATTAGTGACACTCATTGAGATCTTTGAAATGATAATATTTAGTATAAAAATAACTTTTAAAACTTATGATACATCCAATCCATTTACAAAACCTTGTAACATAGTATTAAAGTAGTTATATAATATACATAATAGTAATTTCCAAATTGGTATGAATGCATGATAGCTCAACTGTATGAATGGTAGTTTCTCTCTAACGTAATCCAAAATGAATAGCTTGATTTTCATGATGAATTGATGATTGAGACATGCAGCCATACTAGGGCCGGTGATAACAAATGCCAAAATACAGCACGTGAGCACGTGTCATGTTACCACTTACCACCGGAAAAGGGTATCCCATTTGTTTGTTTCCCTCAAAATGGGACCCAAACTCCATAATTATTATTTAAAAAATTTTAAAATTATCAAGGAACCTATATATCTAACTTAAAGTTAAGACATCGTTTTTATTCAATGAGACGTTGATATCAATATCTACTCAAGTATATTAAGGACTAAAATGAGTTATTAAAATTAATTATTAATATAAAATATGTATTTATATATATATTGTGACTAATTGTAATATATAAATAATATTTTTGTTAGAAAAAAATGAATTTTAGAGATAAGTTTTTTGCACAAATCTCATAAATAAATTAAAGAATAAATATCTTTTCAAATTCTGAATATTTGTCCGAAAAATGAAGTATCTTCCATAATTAAAAAATTTTTAATCAATATTTAATTATTTAAGTAAATAGTTTAAACAATATTTATTATTGGTCTAAACATCTCTTGACAAATTAGTAAATTACTATTTATATAGACTGCTTAAATTAGTTACCTGGATAATTAGGGACCTATTATAAATTTTCATATTGTCAATTAAAAAATAATTTATCTTTTAAACAAGAAAAGAGTATTATTTACTGTGAATTAAAAAAACCTTGTCCGTTTGTTTATCTATCGCTAGACTTAACTTCAATAGTAATACATACGCAAAGAAAACTATGTCTAAATACTATATTTTATGATGCTCTTTTGTATGGATTATATGGACTAGTCAAGAGTGCAATATAGCGTTAGGGTGAAGTGAAAGAAAGTAAGAAACAATGAATTTATTTCTAAATATTAAATATATAAAAGAATTTAAAAGTTATTATTATAATATTAAAATACGTATCTACAGCATGTGATAGTTAAATCTTATTATTCCAGTGCCTTCAACGAAACATAGAAGAGAAACGAGGCTTAGAAAGTTAGAATTCAATAATTATCCAAAACGATGATTCAACTACGTAACTTCTTATTAAAAGAAACTAATGCTATAGATTATATTTTATTTGCATACAGATGTGTTATTGTCATTAATCATACATATGCATATTTTGAATATACAATTCCTTTTAAGCATGTGTTTAGAAATAATTCTTTTGTTCATTATATTTGAATCCATCATTCCACGCACATCTTATTAAGTGATAAGAAAAAACAAGTAAGAAATTAAACAGAACTGGTTACGTGGTTATTATTATGACTATTTCTCTTTTGGAGGTCACTCAGATAAAGACGTTTAAAATATTTTTTTAAAGATATTTTTATATTGTATTTTAATTGATTTCTGTATAATTTATTCGGTGTTCCTCATCACATATTATTAAATTTCTCAAAAGATTTTCTTTCCAAAAATAATAAAAAACATTTAATTTGAACTACAACAAAAAAGTAATAGATTAACTATTAAATTTTTTTAAAAGATTATTTACATAAAAAAATATATCACATTCATCAAAATATATATATATATATATAAAACAAGCTCTTAAAATTTTTATAAATAAAAAATAATTAATTTTTATTCGTATAATATATAAAACAATTACTATATTATTATTATATTATAGATTAAAATTTACTAATTCAATTTTTGCTTTTTTTTTCAAT